>NC_140589.1:1222800675-1223185675 GCF_964204655.1 Triturus cristatus
TCTCCTAGTACTTCGTCGTTTATGACCCATTCGTGGTTTTCCTGAATCAGCCTGCTCAGTGCGTCCGCCTGAGCATTCTGTACCCCTGGCAGATGCGTGGCCGTAATCGTCAGTCCTCGGGCCAGAAGCCAGTGCCAGATCGCCTGAGCCTCCTGCGACAGAGTGCGCGATCCCGACCCCCCCCTGCTTGTTGAGGTAATACATAGTGGTTGTATTGTCCGTCTGTATCAGCAGTGAGTTGGTCTGGAAGGAAGGCCTTCAGCACCAGGAAGACAGCTCTTAGTTCCAGGAAATTGATGTGGTATGTCGATTCCAACGGGGACCACTTTCCCTGAATCTGCAATTCCCCGGAATGCGCTCCCCAGCCTTGGAGAGACGCATCCGTCACGACACTGTACGTGGGAATGTCCTTGTGGAAGGGAACCCCCCTGAGAAGATTCTCTGCCGAGCACCACCACTTCAGAGACTGAAGAGCATGTAGAGACAGCCGTATCTTGTCGTCCCAAGAACCTGTCCTCTGATCCCACTGATCCTCCAAGCACTCCTGCAGTGGTCTCATGTGCAGCCGTGCGTGAGGAAGATACATGAGGCCATCGATCCCAGCAGTGAAGACACCTTCCTCACTGTCGTCGATGGCGCAATCCTGAGTTCCTGGGCCTTCCGAAGAAGTGATAACCGTCTCTCCTCCGAAGGAGACACGCTTGCTGACCGCGTATCGATGGAGGCTCCCAGGTACTGAATGCACTGGACCGGAGTCGGAACCGATTTGGACATGTTGACGTGTAACCCCAATTTGCGCAAAAGAACGCACGTCCACCGGAAGTGTTCTTCTGCTTCCGAGAAGGATGAGGCCTTGATCAGCCAATCGTCCAGGTACGGGTAGACAAACACCTTGTTCTTCCGCAGGTGTGCCGCCACCACCGCCATGCACTTCGAGAAGGTCCTGGGCACGGACTTCAGCCCGAACGGTAGTACTGTGTATGGATAGTGATTGGCGCCGACTTGGAATCGCAGGAACTTCCTGTGCTTCCGAGCAATGGGCACATGGAAGTACGCATCCTGTAGATCTATGGCACAGAGTCAGTCTCTCCGTTGCAGCTGAGGGTAAATCTGATGCAACGATAGCATGCGAAACTTCTCTCTGCGAATCCATTTGTTTGCCTGTCGCAAATCCAGAATGGGCCTGAACTCGTTCTTGTCCTTCTTGCGAACGAGGAAGAACCGAGAGTACAGACCTCTTCCCCTTTGAGACAGAGGTACCTCTTCTACCGCCTTTTTTCTCAACAAGAGGTCTGCCTCCGCCTGGAGCTCTCGCAGCTGAAATTGAGAGCTTACCGGCGGAATCGCTGGAGGCGGGCTGATAAACCGAAGACTGTATCCATTGCAAACAATATTCAGCACCCACTTGTCCTGAGTAATTTTTCTCCACTCTGCCGGAAAAAATTGAATGCTTCCCCCCACTGGAGTGGGTAACGGTTGAGGGGGAAGTAGTCGCTCAGGGCCGAGACCCGGCCGGGCCCTTGGTAGTAGTAGTAGCCTGCTGGCCTCCTCTACCCCTCTGGCGTTTCTGGAAGGGCTTCCGGAACTGCTGCTGTTGGTGCTGCTTCTGTCCCGAACCCTGCCCATGCCCTCTGCCCGTAGACCCGAACCGCCTCTGGAACGGGCGCTTCTTCTTCTCGGCCTTCTCCAACCAGACAGCCGCCAGGGTCTCCGCCTCCACCTTCATGCGGTCCATCTCATCATCCGCATGTTTTCCAAACAGGGTTTCCCCCGAGAAGGGCAGATTGGCTACTCTGTGCTGAGCCTCTGGCTTGAGCGACGTCAGGCGCAGCCAAGAGTGACGCCTTTGATGGACGCCATGACAGTAGGAGTGCGCCGCCAACAAGGAAACATCCGCTGCCGCACTGATGACCTGGTTCGAAACCAGCATGCCCTCTCGCACAGTTTCCAGGAAATCCTCCTTCCTGTCCCGGGGCAGTAGGTCCGCATACTGTTGGAGGGACTCCCACAGGGCCCGGTCGTAACGTCCCAACAGCGCCCCCGCACTTGCCGCCTTCATGGTGGTAGACGCGGTCCCACACACCTTCCTGCCCGCCGAATCCAGCCAGCGGCTTTCCTTGTCGGGCGGGACAGTCGATGAAGGTGCAGTCGCATGCTGCTTCCTCGCTGCCGTCACGATGACAGAGTCCGGCTTCGGGTCCATCCGTAAAAAAGCAGGGTCCGAGTCCGGGGCCCGATACTTTTTCATGAGCCGTGAGGGAGCGGATTTTGTCACCGCGGGGGTGAGGAACAACTCCAACGCGGGTTCCACCAGTCCCGGCACTAGAGGTAGCAGGGGGCGAGACAGGTGTTTTTTGTTGAGTCTCGAATATCACGGACGTCGTGGGCGTCGGTACCGTCACTGTGATGCCCAACTTGGCTGCCCCCCTCAGCAGCACCTCCTGGAAGGAGACCAGATCATCCACCGGAGACACCCTAGTCCCCGGTGAGTCCGATGAGAAATCCCTGGCCGAGGACCTTGTGCGCGACCTGGACCTGTGCCTCCTATGGCGCCGTCCCGATGTCGACGACGACCGTCCACGACCTTCTCCTCCTGAAGGAGCGGGAGCGCGACCTCCTCGGCTTTGGCCTGTCCGCCGGTCTAGCCGGGCCCGGCGACCGTGGGTGTCTCGGCCTTGGCGTCCCCTGCGGTGGAGTGGGATACCTGGGCAGGGAGACCGACCGTGGTGGAACCGCAGGAGGCCCCAACGGCGTGCGAGGTGGTATAGGCGGTGGTGGGGGCGGTGACACCGGCGGCAGTGGTGGAGGCGGTGGTGGTGTTGGCGGTGGCGATGGAGGAGTCGGAGTCGGTGGCGGTGCTGGCAGAGGTGGAGGAGGGGGAGGTGTATACACCACGGAGTACACCGATCCCGGCGACTCCGTTCCACTCTTACTCCTGGCGTCAGGGCCCCCCCTGCGCCGTCTCGACGTCGACCTCCTCGACGGCGATCTCCTAGACGGCGATCTTCGCGACATCGATCTCCTCCGTGACGTCGATCTCCGTGACGTCCTTCTTCGTGACGTCGATCTCCTCGATGTCGACGGCGACCGCCGCCTCGACGCCGGGTGTCGGCTGGCTCGCGACATCGAGGAGCCCCTTGACGGCGACCTTCTTCTCTTCGCCGACGGCGATCGGCGACCTCCCCTCGACGGCGAGCGCCGACGCCGGGTCCGATCTTGACGCCGATGGCTTGATGGCGACGTCGACTGCGTCGTCGCAGACGATGCCGATGTGTCGACGGCGGTCTGTTCAGCTCCTTCGACGTCGATCGTCGACGCCGCTTCTCCCCAGAGCCCTGGGGAGATGGCGAACCGACTGTAGTCATCCCGCTCGACGCCGCCGTCAACGCCCTCGACGTCGACGGGGAGTGGGGACGCTTGCTGGTCTTCCTGACCCTGGGGAGCCCCCCAGAGGCCTCAGCATGGGCAAAATCAGCCCCTCCAGACCCACCTCGTGCCTTCAGTCTTCTGTCCTCCAGGACCTGGAGCCTGATTTTCATCCTCTCACTCGGGGTCGTGGCTGAAAAAGAGCGGCAAATCTCACACTCCTCTGGCACGTGGGACTGGGGAAGGCATACGATGCACACCCTGTGAGGGTCTGACTTAGCCTTTTTCCTTTCACAATCAGGACACTTGTCAAACAAGCCAGGCATGCTGACAACACCAGAAGGAAAGGACTTTACTAACTACTATTACTTGAAAAGTAACCAATAAACCCTTGAAAAGGGAGAGCTCAATGCTCCAGGGTCCTGCTAGCAGGAGCCGGAAAAAAGAACTGAAAGTAAAAGGGACCTGCTGTGCATTCTGGGATACTGGGAAAGTTCTGGAAAGTTTTCTTAAAGGCACAGTATCCTGTTCTGAGCCACATAATGGCAGCCTATGGGGCTTGTCTGTCCATTCCTTCCTCTCTATCATTCCAGAGGCTTTTGCTGGGAGAGGCAGGGTGTTTTTCCCTTGTGGAGAAAAGCTGGACAGGCAGTGCTGTTTGTGGATGTTGGTGAAATTCTAGTTGAAGTACTGGACAGTGTAGCCTGTGGGTATAGGCTGCATTATCTGTCTTTAAATTAAATTCTCTCTTAAAGGTGGATGCAGGTCTGCATGATTTGACACCTTAAGAGATTATTTTTTATTGCTCCGGGGTCCCCGCACATGGGCGGGACTATTCACTAGATTATGACTATACACAGAGATCCCCTACTACAGAACTTTATTTTATGGAACTATTTGATTTATATACTGCTAGTTTTGCTTGTTATTATTTTACTTTATTGTCTCATTATACAAAAAATTGGCAAGTGTGGGTAATACAATAACATATCGAGCTCACCATTATAGGGTCTAGAATATGGCCTTCCTGACCAGAGCAACAAAGCGGAAAGAATAACATCATCGGAGGATTGTGGAAGTTAGGGTTGAGGTGCACAAAGTGACTAGAGTGCATTGTTCTGGTGAAAGTACCAATGAGGCCCTGCCTTTTCACAGTTTCTTCTCAGTCTCGCTCATTCATGCCTGAGGTGAGCATTAACATTTACTCTTCCTGGACATAGTCTGTCAGCAAGAAGATGTAATAGTTGAGCTCTGGCCACACATGGAGCCCTAGGCCGGTCACAATGGTTTTGGAATGCACATATTACAAACCTCTGCACTTACACAGGAGACAAATATAAAAGGTAATTTTGTCTTCCTGTATATATGACATGTCAAACCCTTTCACTTCAGGGAAGCTGTCATCATGACATCAGGTGCATTTGAGGACTTTCCAGCGAGAAAGATTGGACAATCATCTGGTGGTGGTTATTTGCTGTCCAGAGACTTTAAAATAGGCCGTTCTAAGCGTGCTTCTTGCAGACCTGCTGGATGGTCTGGCTCTCCATAATGTGCACCAGCTTCTGCTTAAAAGCAAAGAGGGCGATCACTGCCTTAAAGCTCTCGTGCCTTAGGAAATCAGTAGTCGGTCAATGGGCAGAGATTCAAGTGGTACTGTTTAGGTGCAGGAGTATGCACTCACTGCACCAACATTGTTATCAGTGTTTAGTTTAACATGAAGATCACCCAAAGAACAAGTTACTTACCTTCAATAACTATGTATCTGTAAGAGACATATATTAGTTATAGATTCCTGACCTTAGAATTACCCACAGGCATCAGAATGGATCCAGAGAATTTTTATTCAGCAATATCCCTGCGCGTCGGTAGGTGGCGTCGGTAGACTCTGCGTCCTTCGTTGGCGTCGCCGGGATGATGTCGCGGTGCCTACTTAGACGCGGCCCCTGCACGCTGACCTCAGTTCTGACACAACTTTTCACGCCAGAAATGCAGAGGCATGAAAGACACTGACCACTGGTGCGCTACAACTAGGGCCCTGTAAGGGATTCCCTATCCCTAGAAGTCAGTTTGCAGAGCAGGGAGGATGAGTGGGGCGGTAAGGAATCTCTAACTAATAGATGTCTCTTACAGAGACATCGTTACCGAAGGCAAGTAACTTGTTCATCTGAAAGGGACTATTAGTTATAGATTCCTTACCTTAGAATAGATACCCCAGCAATACCATCCCCGGAGGAGGGTCTGCGAACCAAGCTCACACCAGAAAATCCTGGAGGACAGAACGGGCAAAGTAGCCATCCCTCCAGACTTGACTATCCAGGCAGTAATGTCTTGTGAATGTGTGAATAGAAGCCCACGTGGCTGGCAGATATCGACGAGTGGAACTCCACCCGACAAAGCAGAGGTTGCTGCCGTAGTTCTAGTGGAATGAGCTCGCAACCCCACAGGAGGTTCCTATTTAGCCACAGCGTAACAAATCTTGATACAAAGGACTACCCATTGAGAGATGGTACGCTTTTGCACAGCCCAACTTTTTTTGAGACCCACATAGCCAACAAAGAGTTGATCCTCCACCCGGAAAATCCTTTGTGCAGTCAAGTTAGAAAGACAGCCCACGTTTCTGGTCTAGACAGTGGTGTCTCTCCTCCTCCTTGGAAGGGTGCGGAGGCGGTAAAGAGGTGGGCAGAGTAATAGTCTGTCTGATGTGAAAAGGAGTGACAACGTTAAGTAGAAACAAGGATCTCGTTGGAAGCACCACTTTGTCCCGACAGCTTGTGAAGAAAGGGGACGTAGACGAAAGAGCCTGGAGCTAGCTCACTCTGCGACCAGAGGTGATGGCAACAAGAAAAGCAGTCTTCAGAGTGGGGAACCTGAGAGGGCAGTTGTGAAGAGGCTCGAAGGGAGCACATATAAGGTAGTGAAGACAAGGTTCCCACTGAGGCATTATGAAAGGACATGGAGGAAAGAGATGAATAATGCCTTAAAGAACTGACTTACAATAGGGGACTTGAACAAAGAGGGTTGATATGGTAGCCGAAGAAAGCAGAAACTGCTGCCAGGTGGCCTTTAAGAGTGCCCTGCGGGCCAAAGAAAGAAGGAACAAAATAACCTCAGAAAGGAGATCCACAGCCTTTGCTGTGCACCATGCCACAAACTTGTTCCATCGACAGGCGTTTACCATCTTAGTGGAGGGACGCCTGACCGCCAAGATGACATTACAGGCTTCGGGAAGAAGGTAAAAAGCTGTCAACTGTCGCCGCTCAATCTCTACACAAGGAGGTGGAGGCTGGACAGGTTCGGGTGGAGGACCGTCCCCTGCTGCTGTGACAGAAGATCCTCCCAAATGGGCAGTCTGATCGGAGGATCGATGGCCATGCACAGGAGCTCGGGATACCAAACTCTTCGCGCCCAGTGCGGAGTCACCAGAATAACTTGGGGCCGGTCGCGCTTGAACTTCTTCAGCACTCGGAGCAGAAGTGGTACAGGCGGAAAAGCGTACAGGAGGCCGCAGCTCCACTCGCGATGAAACGCTTCGCAGAGCGAGTGCAGGCTTGGAAACTCCAACGCGCAGAACTGTTGACATTCTCTTCGGTGGCGAACAGATCTAACGAAGATTCTCCCCACTGTTGATAGAGACCTTGTACCACCTCCGAGTGAAGACGCCATTCATGATCCACCAGGCACCGGCAGCTGAGTTAGTCTGTCCTGGCATTCAGAGAACCTGCCAGGTGTTGAACCACCAGGGTAATGCCCTCATGTAGCAACCATGTCTACAAGCGGAGAGGCTCTTGACAAAGGGTCTACGACCCCATCCTGCCTTTTTGTTGCAGTACCACATGTCAGTGGTGTTGTCCGTGAACACCTGCACTGCCTTCCCCTTGAGGATATGGAGACCGGACTTCGCCAGAGACCAGACTCCTCTATCTTCGCCTCTCCCAGGTGGCAGCCCCATCCCAGAAGTGATGCATCGGTCACCACCATGAGGTCTGGTTGGGGAAGGGAGAGGGATCTGCCTCTGACCCAATCCTGGTTGCCAAACACCACTGTAGTTGTTACGCAGTCCCTTCCAAGATCTGGACGTAGTCAGAAAGATTCCCCTAGTGCTGCGCCCACTGGAACTTCAGGTCCCACTGCAGAGCCCGCATATGCCATCTGGCATGATCCACCAGCAGGAGGCCATGAGGCCCAGCAGCCTCAGGGTCATTCTCACCGAAATCCGAGATAGAGGTTGAAACATCGCTATCATAGTCCAAATATCCCGGACTCGCTGCTTGGGAGGATAGGCCCGAAACTGCACTGTGTCCAGAACAGCTCCGATGAAAGGGAGCGACAGAGGGAGTCACATGTGACTTTTACACGTTCATAGTGAACCCCAGCAAATGCAGGAGGTCCACCGTAGTCTGGAGGTGGGAGATGACAGCCCGGGGCGAGCCCGCCTTCAACAGCCAGTCGTCGAGATAGGGGAAGACAGGAACCCCTGATCTGGACAGATGAGCAGCGACCACCGCCATCACTTTCATGAACACCCGGGGGGCACTGGTGAGGCCAAAGGGGAGCACAGTAAACTGAAAATGCTGGTGGCCTACCGTGAACTGTAGGTAACGCCTGTGGGCTGGCAGGACGGGAATGTGAAAAGTCCAATGCTACCATCCAGTCTCCGGGTTTGAGAGCAGAAAGGACCTGAGACAAGGTTAGCATTTTGAACTTCTCCTTCGGTAGGAAACGGTTGAGGGCCCTGAGGTGTAGGATAGCACGCAGGCCTTTGTCCTTCTTGTGCATCAGAAAGTAGCTGAAATAGCAACCACAACCTACTTCTGGCGCAGGGACCCTCTCGATAGCTCCCTTGGCCAAGAGAGCTGAGACTTCCGGCCGGAGAAGTACCAAATGATCATGTGATCGAAAGACAGTGGCATGGAGGGAGGCATAGTCTTGAAGGGGAGGGTGTAGCCCCTTCGGACTATCTGCAAAACCCACCTGTCTGACATGATGTATCGCCAGTGGGGGAGGTGATGGCGAATCCTGCCATCCACGGGCTGCTGATGGACCTGGAAGGTCAGACTAGGAGGGTCTGGAGGCTGCTGCAGGGGGTAAAGGGTGGACTGGCCTGCCCGCTGGTTCCCAGTCACGTGTTGCTCGATCCCACATCCACGCCTGCGCGGAGGCTAGGCAGTTTGCGTGGGCCGGTGGCTGGACTGGGTTGGACGTGGTGGGGTGTCCCTTCCGTAGCCAAGAAAGGGACGAACGGCAGACTGTGGTTGACAAGAAGGCGCAGAGAGGCCTAAGGATCTGGCTCTAGCCCGAGAATCCTTAAAACGCTTGAACGCCGAGTCCGCCTTGTCACCAAAAATGCGATGGCGATCGAAGGGCATGTCCAGCAAGGTTGCTTGAACATCCCCTGAAAAACCAGACGTCCTCAACTAGGAGTAGCGCTGCAGGGCTACCGACGTGGCAATCATTCTGCGCAGAGAGTCAGCGGTATACAGTCCACAGCATATTGTGAATTTTACTGCGTCTCTCCCATCCGCCACTGCCTGGGAGAGAATGGCTTGGGGCTTCTACGGGCATTGAGGCAGCACTTCTACAACCGTATCCCAGTCTGTATGGGTATAGCGGCCCAAGAGGTATACGATATTCACGGAGCGCAGTGCCAAGCTGGAGGAAGAGAGCATACGCTTCTCAAGATGATCCAGCTTCTTCGATTTCCTATCCGGGGGTGTGGAAGGGAAAGCGCCCTTGGAAGAGGAGGCTTGAACCACCAAACTCTCGGGGGAAGGGTGTTGGGAGAGGAAAATGGGATCGCCCAGTGGCGGCGGACAATTGTCCGTGCCACAGAAGCCTCTGCGCTGGGCTTGGACCAAGTGCCCAGTAGGACGCGTCCGTGAGGGCTTCATTGAAGTGCAAGAGGGGTTCACAGGAAGTTGCAGCCGGTTGAAGCAGTTCTGTCAAGAGGTTAGTCCTGACTGCCACTGTAGGAAGTTCCGGGCTCAAAGCCACGGCTGTCCTACGCACGACCACTGCATAGGACGCTCCCTCCTCCGTAGTCACAGTAGGGGGAGAAAGCATGCCGAGAAAGCATGCCAAGGCGTGAAGAGGCATCCAGACCACTGGCGTCACCCTATTGCTCTCTCCAGTCTGGTTCTTCCAGCTGGTCCAGCGACCCCTCCCAGTCCTCATCACCACCCTCAGGGCAATCAGGGGGACATGGGATGAACAAGGGAACAAAAGTACCCTCCGGCATCGGATTCAACGTCGATCCGCCTCCTGGTCCATCTCGGAGATGAGGACGGGGACAGCGCCGGCCGGGGGCGTCTTCGGGAAGGCCGAGAAAGGTCGACCAGTGTCGATCAGGATCCAGGCCTGGATCCATGGGGACCCTGCGGTGCCACGTCCGGGGCCGCCGGCATTGAAGGCCCAGGGGCCCCAAACCGCTCCACGGGCCCAAATGCGCGCCAGAGGATTCGGGCTGCCCAAAAATGCAGTGGAGGGCTTTGAATATACAAAGCTGGGCAGGGGACGCCCTGGCTCCTGGAAACGGGGGGAGGCGTGGAGTTGTCCCTGAGTCAGGCACCAGAGACGGAGCCTTAGAGAAACGACGCCCCGGGTCCCGCGTCGTGCCAGCTGACCGACGGGGAGAAGGCGAAGAGTGACGGTGCTTCTTCGCCTTCTTCTTGTGCTTCGACTTATCTGAGGAGTACAAAGACTTGGACGAGGTGTGGTGGCTCCATGACGGATCTCGAGACCTTCCCCTCGAGCGAGACCAGGAGCGAAGTGGAGACGACTGCCAGGACTCCAAAATCTTTTGGGACCGCTCCCACAAAGACTTCAGATTCATGGCCCAACAGTCGGAGCACGACTTTGGGTCGTGGTTGCGCTCCAGGCACCAGAGACACACAAGGTGCGGATCCGCAACAGACATAAATTTGTTACAGGAGTCACAAGGCTTGAATCCGGTTCGACGATGGGACATCCCTCGCACACCATGAGTCTGCGACTCAAAAAAAGACATTGATGAAAGGCGAAAAAAGTTCAGTCCAAAAATGACTAAGGGGCAAGCTCTCTCCAGATCTGTGCTAGGCTGGCACAGAAAAAGAACTGACGTCAGCGCACAGGGGCGGCGTCTAAGTAGACACTGCAACGTCATCCCGGTGACCACGACACCGGGCCCAGAATCGACCGACACCACCTACCGATGCGCAGGGTATTGCTGAAGAAAAATTCTCTGGATCCAGTCTGATGCCTGGCGGTAATTCTAAGGTAAGGAATCTATAACTAATAGTTTCTTTCAGAAAAGCATTACTTTTAAGGAGTATAGGATATACAGTATAAATCAAATAGAGCTTCACTCGCCTCCGATGACTCTTTGGGAACAGAGAGGGTAACTGAACTGGTGCTAATGTTGATGAAAAGTACAGGAATGCACCTACCTAGTTGGCTGCGTGTCACGTGCCAGAAGTAGCTAATCTGGTGTTGAAAGCTATGCTGGGAGCTCTGGGACATGCAGAGGAGAAGCATTCAGGACAGTTTCTCTGTCTTTCAGTCTGTCCCTTGAGCCATCCAGGCAGGAGTCTGAACTGAGGAAGAATAGCAGCATGTTGGCCCTAAGCTCGGATCAAGGGAAGCATGGAAGACCAAGTCAACTCAAGAGCCACCCTGTAGATTGAAAAGGGCTACCATTTGGAGTTGTGTTTTCCATGTTGTGTAGTTGCACATAAAAGCGTATTCCTTTTGACAACATCAATATGCCAAAGTGTTTCAATCAACAAAGCCTTACTGTTATGAAGACCCTGGTGATTGAAACGTTTTAGCATTTGGAAGTTGTTTTTCCATGTTGTGCAGTTACTAAAAGTACACACGCATACATATCATATATACATACATGGAGCTCTCCATCAGTCATCTTTATCTATTGGTCTCTAAGTGTCATTCACATTTTACTTCTGCCCAATACACCATACAGCATACAGCATGGGGCAACGTGTCAGCCACTGGCTCTCTTCACTGGATATAACAGTATTTTATTCATGTCCGGCTGCCTATACAGTACTCCTCTTGAGTTCCAGGGCAGGCTGGCATATCACTTCTGCGATTTCATCCCATCCCCCCAGCCCGTCCTTTCGCCCGCCAATGTGTTATTACTATTTTTTTCTTTTGTAAACATATGCACACCATCTTTGAACAGCAGTATTTTTTACTGTGTATCAGTCTTAGATGTGTAATGAATATGTATGCAAAAAATACAATAAAATTAACATAGCCTTGCCAATGCCAGATGTATAGACATTGCCCTTGCTTCTTTCTAAAGCCACTGGCCTTCCAAAAATGGATGTCATTGAAGCACAAGTTACTACTTGTGTAACAATATATCTGTAAGAGACATTAGTTTGTGATAGATTCCTTACCTTAGAATATCCCCAGGCGTCAGACTGGATCCAGAAAGTTTGTCAGCAGTACTCCTGCGCGTTGGAAGGTGGCGTCGTGCGGCTCCGCGTCCGTCGCTGGCGTCATATGCGCCGAGATGACGTCATTGAGACTACTTAGGCGCCACCCATGCGTGCTGACGTGAGTTCTGTACACGACTTTCCGCGCCAGGAACGCAGAGCCATGCAAGAAACTGACCACTTGTGCCAGGAAACTAGGGCCCTGAAAATGATGACCTTAACTCTAGAAATCAGTTCGCAGAGCGGGGAGGATGGGTGAGGCGGTAAGGAATCTATCACTAACTAATGTCTTACAGAAATATCGTTACACAAGTAGTAACATGTGCATCTGAAAGAGACATATTAGTGATAGATTCCTTACCTTAGAATAGATACCCCAGCAATACCAACCCCGGTGGTAGGTCTGCAAACAAGAATACACCAGAAAGTTACGGAGGACAGAACAGCCAAAGAAGCCGTCTCTCCGGACTTGACTGTCAAGGCAATAATTCTTGGTAAACGTGTGCAGCGAGGCCCATGTAGCTGCCTGACAAATGTCCTGCAAGGGAACGGTGCGTCCCAAGGCAGTAGTGGCTGCCGCTGCCCTGGTAGAATGGACACGCAGCCACACAGGAGGCTCCTTCTTAGCCAACGAGTAACATGCTTTGATGCACAGAACGACCCACCGAGAGATGGCTGGTTTGGGCACAGCCCAACCTTTTCTGGCGCCCACGTAGCCAACAAAAAGCTGGTTATCCACCCAGAAACTGTTGTGTTCGCTTTAGATAAAACAAGAGCACACGCTTTGGGTTCAGACAGTGGAGCCTCTTCCTCGTTTTAAGGATGCGGAGGTGGAAAGAAGGTGGGCAAAGTGATGGTCTGCCCGATGTGGAAGGGCGTGACAACCTTTGGCAAGAAAGAAGGACGAGTCCTTAAAACCACCTTGTCCGGATAACAGAAAGAAAAGGAGGTTTAGAAGAAAGAGCCTGGAGCTCACTCACTCTTCTGGCAGAGGTGATAGCTACCAGGAAAGCCATCTTGAGAGTGAGAAGACGTAAGGGACAGTTATGAAGGGGCTCAAAGGGAGCGCACATCAAATATGTCAAGACAAGATTTAAGTCCCATTGAGGCATTATGAAAGGCACAGGAGGAAACGTGTGTGTAAGGCCTTTGAGGATGCGATTAACAACTGGGGACTTAAAAAGAGAAGGCTGATCTGGAAGCCATAGAAAGGCAGAGAAAGATAACCCTTGATAGTGCCCAGAGCAGAGCCCTGCTGGGCCAAATAGAGACGAAACAGAAGGACCTCTGAAAGAGGGGCAGAAAGGGGGGCCACAGCCTTTGCTGTGCACCATGCCACAAATTTGTTCCACCTGCAGGCGTATACCGTTTTAGTGGAGGGACGCCTGGCTGCCAAAATGACATCACAGACTTCGGGAGGAAGGTTTAAAGCTGTCAACTGTCGCCGCCCAATCTCCACGCGTGGAGGTGGAGGCTGGACAGGTTCGGCTGGAGGACCGTTCCCTGCCGCTGCGACAGAAGATCCTCCCGAAGAGGCAGACGGATCGGGGGATCGATCGCCATGCTGAGTAGCTCGGGATACCAATATCTTCGTGCCCAATCCGGAGCCACAAGGATGACTTGGGCCCGGTCGCACCGAATCTTCTTCAGCATTCTGGGCAGAGGTTAGGCGGGCAGGCGTACAACAGACCGCAGCTCCACTCATGACGAAAAGCATTGCCGAGTGAGTGCCGCCTTGGAAATTCCAACGCGCAGAACTGATGACATTGCACATTCTCTTAGGTGGCGAATAGATCTAACCAAGGCTCTCCCGACTGCAGAAAGAGACCTTGTGCCACGTCAGAGTTCAGACGCCATTCGTGATCCATCATGCACCAGCGGCTGAGTTTGTCCGCCCTGGCGTTCAGAGAACCTGCCAGGTGTTCAACCACCAAGGTAATGCCTTGATGTTCCACCCATGTCCAGAGGCGAAGAGCCTCCGGACATATGGTCTACGACCCCACCCCGCCCTGTTTGTTGCAGTACCACATGGCAGTGGTGTTGGCCGTGAACACCTGCACTACACTTCCCTGGACGGAGGGAAGGAATGCTTTCAGTACAAGCCGGATCGCCCGAAGCTCCAAAAGGTTGATATGGAGCCGGGACTCCCCCAGGGACCAGAGGCCTCTGATCTCCGCCTCTCCCAAGTGGCCGCCCCATCCCAGGAGGGACGCATCCGTCACCACTGTATGCTCTGGTTGGGGAAGGGAGAGGGATCTGCCCTTGACCCAATCACGATTCGTGAGCCACCACTGCAATTGTCGTGCAGTGCCCTCCGAGATCTGGATGTGATTGGACAGGTTGCCCTGATGCTGTATCCACTGGAACTTCAGGTCCCACTGCAGAGCCCACATATGCCATCTGGCAAGTTGCACTAGCAGGATGCAGGGGGCCATTAGGCCCAGGAGCCGGAGGGTCATCCTGACCAAAACCCGGGATAGAGGCTGAGAGGTCAGAATCATAGCCTGAATAACCCAGACTCGCTGCTCGGGAGGATAAACCCGAGACTGCGTCAAATCCAGAACCGCTCCGATGAAGAGGAGCTTCTTAGAGGGGCTCAGGTGCGACTTCGGCACGTTGATGGAGAACCCCAGCAAATGCAGGAGGTCGGCTGTAGTCTGGAGGTGGGAGACGACTGCCTGGGGCGAGCCCGCCTTCAACAACCAGTCGTCGAGACTGGAACCCCTGATCTGCACAGATGAGCTGCGACCACCGCCATCACTTTCGTGAACACCCGAGGGGCACTGGTAAGGCCGAAGGGGAGTATGGCAAACTGAAAATGCTCTTGGCCTACCGTGAACCGCAGGTAACGCCGGTGGGCCGGCGATATGAAAATATGCGCCCTGCAAGTCCAACGCTACCATCCAGTCTCCAGGGTCGAGGGCAGCCAAGAACGGAGCCAACATCTTGAACTTCTCCTTTTGGAGGAAGCGGTTGACGTTCCTGAGGTCCAAGATGGGGCACAGGCCCCCTTTCTCCTTCTTGGGGACCAGAAAGTAGTGGGAATAACAACCACGTTCTACTTCTGGCCCAGGAACGCGCTCAATGGCCCCCTTGGCCAAGAGGGCCGTGACTTCCTGCTGGAGAAGCCCAAAATGGTCCCCCGACATGCGGTGGCCCGGAGGTGGTATGGCTGGAGGGGCAGACTCGAAGGGGAGGGAGTAGCCCCTTCGGATGATTTGCAACACCCACCTGTACGAGGTAACGGAACGCCAGTGGGGCAGATGATGGCGAATCCTGCCACCTACTGGGGTGGGGTGTGCCCCAAAGCTCGGACTAGGAAAGCTTTGAGGCAGATGCTGCGGGAGCGGAGGTGGACTGGCCCGCACGCTGGCCCCCTGTCCCGCCGCGGCGGGAACCATGTCTGCGGCTGAGCTGAGGTTGGTTCTGCGCAGGCTTCTGGCTGAACGAATGTGTCGGGCGCCCCTTCTGTGGCCACAAAAGGAACAAAAAGCAGACGTAGCTGCACGTGTGGTGGAGAGACCCAAGGAAGGGTGTCCTTAAAACGCTCCAGCGCACTATCAGCCTTATTCACAAACAGGCGAGTACCATCAAAGTGCATGTCCATAAGAGAACTTTGAACATCCCCTGAAAACCCAGTGAACCGTAACCAGAAGTCATGGTCGCGCTCCAGACAGTAGAGACAGACGCCATGGGGGTCGGCCACCGACATCGTACGGCGACAGGCCCCACAGGATTAAAACCCAGGCATCCCTACATGGCACCAGGAGTCAAAGACTCAAAAATGAAAGACAAAAAGTCTCAAGAGTTAGTCAAAAAGTGACTAGGGTACGTGCTCTAACCGGATCGGCACTTGCTGGCGCGGAAAAGAAAGAACTGACGTCAGCGCGCATGGGTGGCGCCTAAGTAGTCTCCGTGACGTCATCTCGGCACATACGACGCCAGTGACGGACGCGGAGCTGCACGACGCCACCTTCCGATGCGCAGGGGTACTGCTGATGAAAACTTTCCGGATCCAGTCTGACGCCTTGGGATATTGTAAGGTAAGGAATCTATCACTTACAAGTCTCTTTCAGATAGACATATTTTGGAGCTCAGCCTCATATTCTTGTCTAAATCAAGACTTCTTATATTTGTCTTGTAGATGGAAGAGGAGTGGATCCATCTGAACACAGTGATAGGTGCCACATATGTCAAGAAGTGCTAGCTAATAAACAAGTTATTTTTAAATTGCATACTGCAAGGGTAGTAGTAGTTCAGCCATTTTGCCACAGGTTTTCTTCTCTTAGTCAAATGCTGGCCCATGTGGCATCTTGATTTCTAGACCTCTTACTTGAGTGAGTGACAGCATTTATACAGAGCGACCAGCCTTGAAGAGTCTCTTGTCATAGTTGTAAAAACTGCCCACGCAAACAGGCAGAACTTCCGTTATTTCCATAAATCCTAAAATTGTGGCTGAGTGTTTAACAGCTCTTGGTGAAGAGTTCCAGAGTAGGGATGCCTGAATAGAAAAAGTACGGCATCCATTGTAACTAGACTGCACTTATGAACCATTAACGAGAATGAACTTTTACTACATAGATCTCTAATCCAGACCGGAAGAGTGATCCTAGAGGTTTGATAGCTGACACCTAATGATGAAGTCATTTGAATGCTGTACAACTGATTTTGGAGGTAATGCAGTGCAGAACTGGAAGTTAGTGAAAGGCTCACCAATTTGTACATTGCTGTTGTCACAATAAATCAGTCTTGCTTTAATAAATTCTAAGTCATAAAAAGGGTCTAAAAAAATCAGGTTTACCTTACTTTTATTCTAGGATTCACAGGCTGGTTTCTGGACAACACCTGTTTAACAACTTTATTCAACCAGTTTTTACACGCTATAAGACACCAGGCAAAACAGACGGCGATATTGCTGACTCTATGATAAATCTTAAGGCACATCTATAACAATCATACACAATACACGCGGCGTTGATAGGTCGATTATTCAGTCGGAAGTAAAACTGCCATATACGGATCGACCATAGTGCAGAGACATGCAATTTTTGCAATACAATTCTAGAAGATGACCCTAAGTCAGAGACAACCTGGACATCTCAGATCTATTGAGCACATTTGACATGTAAAGTCTGGCTGCGGTCCCTGCAGGTTTCCATTCACATAGCATAAAAGAGAACCAAAGCCATTCACATTCACTTTTTTATCATGGACAAAAGCGTCCACCTTCTCCGTCGCATTGCTTAACTATGATTTAGTTCAAAGTAAACCCATTGGTGGGGGTTCGGGAATTTCCAAAACTGAGTGATGGAAAGCCTAATGGACAGTAACATATGGACCATCAATGTCTCAGTGTAGCTCGTTAGAGGATACTGCCAGCCTTCCCTAGAGTATCCAAACTGTAATACCAATGAGTCTAGATCCCAGGAAGGTTGGGGGCATGTGATTTCAGACAACTAGTGCCAAGTGGGACCAATATTCCAGTAACTTGGGACATAACTACTATATAAGACATTATCCTCCTTCAACTACACCTTTTTCAGCAAGCCTCGAAAGCACCAACTATCAACTGAAATCTTGCAGGAGTAAATTACCACTGCATTATAATTTTATGACGCTTTTCCTTAAATGCCATTGTCCATATGATGTCACACATTTTCCCTGTAATTTCCCTACTTTACTACGTCTCCCATTTAACTATAGATCTGTGCTTTGTTCGCTATGCAGTACTACTGAGTGAGGTATAGAGATTAGTGATACCACTCCACCTTCAAAGTGCAATTTGATGAGCATCATCACTCCGCTTCTCCTCGCACAATCTTGGTGTAGGTCCAGTCTAAATGTTGTACAAGTCTGGGATCCTCAGCTGGGGGCAAACTGAAGGCCTGTCTCACCACTGATTACCCCTCCTTTGTCAAAGAAAGCCTTCCAAAAATGCCAGCTCAAATTGATTCCAGGTACGAGACAGACTCAGTCAAGTCTGGAGGAAAATCTGGTTTAAAAGTTATGAGCATCAAGGGGGAGGGATATGTCATGACATTCTTTCTGGACTATGCTATATCATTACTCTTGTAGCACAGATCAAATTCAGTCTTTGAACGTCAAGAGCTCTGTGATGCACTCATCTGAATTTCTCACCTTTTGGGTTCTGTTGGATTGTTTGGAGTGTTGGTTTTGGGAACCGTAGTAAGAGAATTTGTGGCACACAGAAGTCTTTTTTTTTTGGCCTCATTCTGCCAATTCTCTTGCTGGAACACTCTTTTCTCAGTTACCTGAGCATGGGGCAGAGCCTTCCACCCAAGAAGAATGCTGTTTCCTCTTCCATCCCTTCACCAGTGTGCCCGTAGCAGAAAGGGAACCAGGACCGACAGCAATTTTGGCTGAACCATCGGACCTCCTGGAGCATTAGCTCCATTCAACCAACATGGCCCAAACTTTCTTCTGACTTCTGGGGTCGCATGTCAGACTGACTTTTAGAGATTATATTTTTGACACAATCAGAGAAACAGGAAGGACTCCCAGACTTCCAAGACCTGCAGATCTCCCGTCTCCCCAGAAGAATCGCATAAAAAATAAATCTGGAGATAACAGTATTAGATGGGGTGGAACAGTCCTGATGAAGCCCAAAAAACATAAGGTTAGGGCTTACCTTAACTTGCTGGCCCGTTACTTCAGCTATAAATTTACACAGCTCAGTCCAGTAACCTGTGATCTTGGAGCATGTCAAACATATGCATATCATCCGCCAGAGGGTGCATACATCTTGGGCATGCATACTAGATTCCTGTAAGTCTTGATAACTTGGCTGGAGACCAATAGATTGTGTTTGGTAAAAAGGTGGTTACGCTTAAGAATAGCGGGTTTCACAACCGCTCGAAGAATCGCAAAAGAGTCAAGCCAAACCTCTTTCACATTTTCACCCGCTAGTTCTTCAGCCCAAAGCTTTGAAATGTCCATGTCCTCATCGGCCTCGAACAGGGCCTGATACCACAAAGAGACTTCCTTTTTGATAGGGCCTGTTCTCATCGCCTGGTCTAGCCAGGAGTCTTCTTCCTCCTCTACCCAAACCTGCCTTGCCAACCAGCAGGAGACTTGGTAGTATTTAAATCTAGTTAGTTGGCCCCTGGTGCAATAACTCAGGACTTCCAAGCTAGCCAAAGATGAAGCAGATTTGAGATCCCCCCACCAAGACAACCCTGCAGATTTTAAAGGCAGGCTGAGCTGGTCTCTCGAGCACTCGGGGGTTCCCGGAGAATCCAAAATCGGAGCCTTGGAAGAGTAACAGGGAACTCCTAGTTTTTATTAAAAAAACACACATGTTCTCAAGGCCCCCTGCAGGATCTTCTGCCTCACTTTTTTAAAGTATTTCGGAGCTCCATAATTAAAGAGAAAATAACCCTGCCCATCCCTCAGAACACTTAATATTGCCCCAAATAGTAATCCTAAGGGAGACCTGTCCACTTTATTTAACAGCATACGAAAGTTCTTCAAATGAAATGCATAGCAATATGCCATAAGATCGGGTAGGGCCAGCTCCCCCTTCTCCAGCCTCCTCCTCAGCTTTTCCAGGATATCCTTGATCCCTTGGACGACCAAATAAAGCTGCCAGTCTTCCCCTGCAGTTTAGCTACCTCTCATTTATCAAAAGGTAAGGGTATGGAATTAAAAAGGAAAGTGATCTTAGGGAGGACAATCATTTTAATAAGGTTAACCCTACCACATATGTTTAAAGGTAAATTCGCCCACCTTACCAAGAGCCTCCCACTCTCTTGACTTGCTTTCCTCCGATTAACTCTAGGGACATCATCCAACTTCTGTGTTATTATAAAGCCCAAATAACGCATTTGAGACGTAGCCCCCGGGCTTTGCCTAGGCTGGTTCCACTCCATAATTTCGGTCTTACCTCTATTTACTTTATAGCCCAATATCTTCCCAAAAGATTCCGCCTTAGCCATTAGGTTTGGAATAGCCACCTCTGGATTAGTAGTATAGAGTTTAAGATCACCCGCGTACAAAGCCAGCTTTGCCACCAGACCCACAAATTGAAACGGAAGAATAGTAGAATCCGCTCCCCCCTGACCAAAACCCTGGCTCTAGGCAGATGGTACAAATTTTGGACAGCCCTTACTATGTTCTGCGGGAACCCAAAGATCTTTAAAGTATCTCACAAGTAGGGCCAATGGACTTGGTCGAACGCCTTTGCAGTGTCTACGGCTACTGCATTTACAGGTAGGTTCTGAGATTCCGCCAAATCCACAACCCCAAGCATCAAAAAGGTAAGCTCATTGAGCTGCCTACTGGGAATAAAACCTCTGTGGTCCTGATGGATAACCCATTTAATGACCTGGGCGATCCTAGAGTCCAATATCCCCGAGTAAACCTTATAATCAGAATTCAAAAGCAATATTGGCCTATAAGAGTCCGCTACCAGAGGGTCTTTGTTCGGTTTCAGGATTAAAGTTACTGTGGCCTCAGCCCAAGACAGCGGAGCTTTATCCCCTTCCAGAAATATAGCTTTAAATAAGCATTTCAGCACTGGTACAATAATATCGAGGAGTTTAGAGTAAATCTCAACAGGGAGGCTATCAGGGCCAGCTGCCTTCCCCTCTGCCATCTTTCTGATCTGTACCCGGACCTTAGGAGCCTCTTTTGGTCATCGTTTATACTCGGAAGTTCAATCTTCCCCAGCCAGGCCTCTATACTCTCTCCCAGACAAAATATCATCCTTATATAACCTGCACATGTACCTACAGGCCTCTATACCTATTTCCGTATTGGTATCTAGTAAAGCTCCTCTTTCAGCATCCCTTAGTTTTCGGATTAAATTTCTAGATTTATCGGTTTTTACTTTCCAAGCCAGAAGCAAACTACTCCTCTTTCCATACGAGAAATGCTGCAACTTGCTAACCCTCCACCTATCTAGTAACCTTATGTCAAGTTGCCCTTGATATTCCGCCTGAAGATGTTCTAACTCTTTGGCAAGAAAAGAAACTCTACTGGAACCTTCCAAAGATGCCTTTGGGAGGTCACGTTCCTTACACTTGATCTTTTTAATTTGTTCCTCCTCTTGCCACTTCATAGCCTGCCTCTTTCCCACCATTATAGAAATACCTAATGCCCATAGAAAAGCTTTGAAGGCATCCCAGATGACTTGAATTTTAGCTGAACCCATATTAGCTTGGAAAAAGACCAAGGCCTCATCTCTTATAATTGATAGCACCCCTTTGTCTGACAGTATAGTCCTATCTAGGGTCCACCTTTTCATACCGGGTGTATGGTGATGCCTGAGGGACAGGAGGACTGCCGAATGGTCTGAAAGAATAGTGGGCAGCTGTTTAACCTCATCAACCAATGTTAATAACTCCTGACTTACCCAGAAATTGTTGATGCGGGAGTGGTGGCCATATTTTTTGCTGTAAAAAGTAAAGTCCCTTATCTCCCCATCTTACTCCGCCAAATGTCTACCAGATTGAGCTCCCGAATCATGGTCTTCAGCACTGCCGATGTTCTAGGGGGACTAACATATTTAACTTGAGAAGTTCTATCCAAGTCCTTATTTTGCACTATATTAAAGTCTCCTCTGATTATTATCGGAGCGGTAGCCTGTAAGAGGCATAATTCAAGCATCATCATTCGGGCCATAATAATTAGCAAAGACTACTGCCGTCCCCTGTATCATCAAGTTGGCAACCAACCATCTGCCAGAGGAATCCGATTCATATCTTTCTAACTTTATGACTGAATGGTTTGGAATAATAACCGCCACACCTCTTGAGTTATCTCTCTGGTCCGAACAAACTGCTTCCTGAACCCAGCCCAATTTTTTAAAAGAAGTCCTTCACTCCTCCCGTTCCAAATGAGTTTCCTGAAGCAAGATAACACTAGCCTCGCTATTCTTAAGAAATTCGGAAACCCGGTCCAACTTCTTCCTAGATCTCAAGCCATTCACAGTCCAAGATATAAAATAAACCAGGTTTGATCTACTCATCTATGAATTTCGGCCCCCGGCTCCTGTAAACCCACCTTAACCCATCCGCATAGTCAGCTACCCCCTAAAAAGGGTCAAAATACCCACCAAAACTAAGACCATACGGGCATGTGACAGAACAAGGATAAGTTTTTCTATTTTTCCACCATGCTCCCACCACCCAGTGCACCCCACCACCCACCCACCTTGGGGAACCCCCTTCCTAGGCAAAGTAATTGCCCTTCGTGACCCCCCCGAGCTTGGGGAGGGAATTCAAAATAGTAAGAGAGAAAATAATTAGTACTAGAAAAGGAAAGCGTGACTAAGGGTCAGAGTTATATCAATGTATAGATGTATCCTCTACTCCACTATTCTGACTCTTCCATCTGCGTCAAAAGGGAGTCCACCTCTTCTGGGTCTCTGACATTGAACATTTTGTTCCGCCACATTATCCTCAGCATTGCAGGGAACTTCATCTGTACCTGGGCCCCCCGACTGCGTAAATCATTCATTTTGGTGCCCAGTTCCCATTGCCTCTGTGCTGTTCTCTTACCGACATCCGATCATTTTTGGTAGCTAAGGTCTCCAAACTTCAGAAAGCGTTCCTTCAAGGCACGTCCCAACACTAACTCTTTAAGAGAGGAAGTTTATCAATATTGTTCGGGGTGTCTTCCTCGCAGAGTTTAACGGGTCCCTGTGCACCCTTTGAATTTCTCTGTCCCAGTCGATATCAGGCCTATCCTGAAGTAAGCCTTCTGTGGAAATATGGATTTTTCTGGTCAGTTATGTCCCCTATCTTGGACCCCAACGGTTCTATGTGCATGTCACAAGTACATGTATGTTCCCTCCAGTTCCAGTTATGAAGACGCAAATACATGTGCGTCCACCGTCAACATGTCCTCTGTCAGATCCGCCATGAATAGGCCGGATATTCCATTCCTAAGTATGAAAGGCCATCGGCTTTATATGGTTCACTTATGCCATTTTACAGTCCAGGCAAGTAGGCCCTGATTCTGTCGTCAAACTCTTCTTGCCTTCTGCCTCTGAAAGCTCCAGTCTGAGCCTGCATCTGTGACCATGAACTTTGTCTCATTCTCTGCGCGGCTCACGAAGCCTGACATCAGCCTATTCTCTGCCAAGAACTGTATTTCACCTTCGAGTTATCTGCTTCCCCCTCAGCCGATGCATTCCTGCCTAGTAGTTTAAGTAAACATTCTTCCAGCCACCGAGCAAAAGGCCCGGCTTCTCTGCCCTTATGCAAGTAATTCATAGTCCTGTTACTATGGAATATTCCTGCCCTCGCATTTAGTGTAGACACTTAGACGCTTGTACACGCACGCACAGTCAGTATAGAATAGATTCTGTTCGAGAGTCCTTCTTTAGGGATAACATAGTTCTTTAAACATAGGATGTTAGATATGATTTGGGATTAGGTTGACTTGACCCCCCAGACTTCTTGTCTCCACATGTAGAGCTAAATGTCAAGTCCCCTTCACCCCCTAGTTACACGTCAATTACACGTCATGCTGCTGCGCGCGCATCTATGCCAAGTATTATCTTATGGATCCACCTATATGTGACATCATAACCAATTACGTTCCTTTTTACTCCTTATTACACCCATTTTTCGTTACGCAGATATATCGTCATTTTCCTTATCAATTGTTACGCCTACTGCATTCGCCTCATTGTAATGTATGATCTATAAAAGTCATTTCATGTCAATAATGTATGTACTTCACTTCCTGAACCTCCGTGGTGATGGAACTTGGAGCAACCGATTATAATCGTTCATTGGAATAAAGCCCATTCCGAACCTCTAATACCACGGATTCTGCCTCTCATTTTACTGAGCTATTTAATTATGTTTCTGTATCAAATTAAGTCCAGGTAAAGGAAAATTATTTACCACACTTCCCCCAGAAGCTTACAAATAAAGGTTTTGATGTCATTATTTTCAGAATTTTCAGGAATATTAAGGAGTCTCACATTATTGCACCTAGCATGTAATTCAAGGCTCTCCAGGTCCTCTTGCAACAACTTATTTTGGGTTTTCTCAGCCAAGGCAGCTGACAGAGACTTTACCTCACCTTCCAAACCTGAGGTACGATGGGCAATTCCGTCTATTTTTCATTGTTGCCCTTTTGATTATGTTCAGAAATCTTGGATAGCTCGTCTCAAAGTAAAGAGTAGATTCTCTACCTGGTTTCCTGAGGGAGACTCCTCTTGGGGGCAGTGATCTGACCCAGGATTCCCACCGTTGTCCTGTGTCAGGCTAGGACTTACCCACAGTCCCCCCACCCATTATACCACCCTGGGTTACTTGGGCATCGGCTTGGGTGTCGTCTTGATTTTCTGATAGTAGGGAAAAATGATTATCCAACAACAGGGGTTCCTCCTGAGGTAGCAACTCCACAGCCTTGCTTCCCACCCCCTCTGTGGAAGCTGCAACCTGCTCCATGATTTTGAAGTAGGACCTAAAGGGGGGGGGAGGCTTAGGAGGTAAACACCCTTCTTTTGGCCCGCACCTCTTAGTTCTCACAGTTCCTCTGGTCACTTTTTTTAACGGGTGATACTGCCAGGGGCTCTCTGGCTATAGACTCCTTTATTCTCCCAGCAACACCTTTCCTCTCAGACGCTGAGCGTAGAAGATACCTGTTCCTTACATGTGGAATTTGCACCTCTCTAGCAGCAAGGGGCTTGATGGCCTTTTCCCCCCTGTAAAAACCTGTGCGGGAACTCTTCTAATCCTTTCACCCCCCAATTCCTTATTCACCGAGCTCATAGGGGGAGAGAGTACCTGAGAGGGGAGGTTGTGTTCCATCCACCCCCGCTTTATCGTAACCTTGCTCCTCGAATACTGCTGCTGTAACCATGTTGCCGTCTCCTCAGGCACACTCAGCGTCGAAGCAACGCGACTTTCTGCTAGACCCCTGCTAGTTGCACTGCTGTGACTGCTGTGCTTTGCCTCCAGATGTGCTGAACCTGTGCAGACTGTGTGGACTCTGCCCCTCCTGGACCTAAACCCGTCCAACACCGTGCGGGATCTCCGCAGCAACACTGCTGCCCAGCACCAATTCCCCTATAAGGCAGAGCCTGTTACCGTATCCGTGCCCATATGCACCTCTGAAGCGGAATAATCAGCCAAGTTTAATCACACTCGTCACCATACCTCGCCAAAGCAAACCAAATCATTACTTCAAGCTTCACGCTTTCCCGAAGTTGAATCCCCTCACTCCTTCGGTCGGGAGCTCCCACGACCGTCGTCAGCCAGCCGCCATGTTCCCCGGTCGACAATGAACCCACACACAGAGAAGTCTTGGCATAAAGCTTATATTTATAGAAGTGACCCATCCAAACGAAGAAATATCAAGTCTCTTACAGAGATATAGGCCTTTGTATAAGATATTCAGGTAATGTGGTGCGTTACAATCATACAACTTTTAGATCGAAGAGAGGAGGTAAATCCCCAGATATCTGACAGGGAGCTAAGAGCGATAGTATAGGGTCTCTCTCAAATGGCTTTTACTCCTGTTCAAGGGATTTGCTCATGCCAACTGATTTAGAATAATTCATTCAAAACCCTGACACCAATGATAAACCTACTGATTTTCTGAAGTGTACAGAGGCAGGAGCAAAACACAGAAGGACCCAACAGCTTCCCTTTAATGCACATGTAGGAGGTTTGTGGAGAAGGCAATCTGAGGCCCAATACACCCTCATACCTCCAATGTGCTGTCTCTTCAAAGCCCTTTTGTGGCACAGCACCCAGCCAGTAGATATATTAAAAACAGAGGGGTTTGGATCCTCACTCATACCACGGCTTCTACTTTTGCCACTTCCTGAAGATAGAATATTGGCCTGTATGGCCCCCCACCTCTTTACAATAGCGCTGTCATCCAGAGCTCCCACCATCTCATGGCAAGAGGTGAACGCTCTCCATCTTGAATGCAATCTCGATATAGGGGGAGCATACGCCTTCGAGTGTCAGCAGGCGGTTACAACGATCTTACTCACATCTTATCATCAGACGAGCACAAGTGCTTCCTACTCCCTCCGCCAGCCCTGTCGAACCACCCACATGGCTGATACAACTATTCAGCCCCAAAATGTCAGGGCTCTGCAGGACCAAAGATGAGATAAGTCTACTCAGCAGCCTGAGCAGATGATAAACTCTTTTAAACATTCAATTAAACCTGGGACAAAGACTTGAGAATTTGTATTCTTGGTCTTTACTGCAGAGGTTAGGGAAATAGTAGAATTCCCCAAATATTATTTTCACATTTGTTGTTTCCGCCGCCGACCGTGAAAAAATGATCAGTGCACTGCGAAATTCTCTATATGCAACCGTTATTTTCAATGGAAACTAATTCTTAAGGTTCAGAAGGCAAGATATAGAAGAAAAACATCCATAGTAAAGTCCACAATAAACTTGTTACTTTTAGACAGAACCTACTTATTGGTTTACAGGACTGTCCTATCTCCTATTCAGTTCTGAAGGATTCAAGGATGCCTCTTCACTCACCTAACCAAAAATATCCAAACAGATTAAATACGAATTGTTCCTGTTCAGAGAGTAAGGAATTTAGAAGAGCTAAAGCCGGTCCCCTGATCCCTAAGGAGTAGAAACGGTCAATCAAAAGGTTGTGATTGACCGTATCAAATGGCGCTGAGAGGTCTAATAAAATCAATCAACGTGTTTATATTTGTCTGACAAAAACCTTTAAGGCCAGGAAAACCATCTTTAGTTCCAGGACATTTATCTGTTGCATCCCTTCCTCCGCTCTCTGCAGTGCTCTGATTTTTAGCTCTCCCAGGTGTGCTCCTAAGCCTGCGTGGGAATCGTCCGTTGTGATGGTCACTGTTGGAGTTGGCAATGGAAGGGCCGACCCACCGTTATGTTGTTTGTGTTTTACCCATTCATCTCTTCCAGCACTTTCTGCATTGCAACCACTAGATCCTCCCAACCTCCAGATGCTTGGGGCCACTGATTCTGGATCCACTCTTTGAGGGGTCTCAAGTGTTGTCTCCCATGTGGTATAAGGGGAATGCAGGAGGCCATCACTTCGATCATTTTCCCCGCAGTCCTCACTGTCAGACTGCCCCTTGCGGTAGTGGCAAGACTGCTTGATTTCTTGAGCCCTCTTAAGGGTAAGTAACACATTCACTTCCACGGTCTTGATCCTTGCACCTAGAACAGTCTTTTCCCTTTCTGTCTTTTTGGATGATTTTTCTGGGTTGATTGTGAAACCTACCCTGTAGAGTTTGCGGCTGTGTGAGTGCCCGGGAAGCTGTCTCATCCTGGGCTGCCACACACTGTTTCACATTTGCATTTATTTATTAGCTTCTTTGCACAGTTATTTAAAACCATTGCCGTGGAGATGCCTCAAAAACGTCTTTTCATCCTTAGTAGCAGGGCCAAACTGGCCATCACATTTAAAAAACATTATTCAAACAAGGCAATCTTACACAGTGACCTTAACTTTGAATAAACGTTAAAATCGGAGATAAAATGAACATTATGACTTAATGTAGTGAGAGAACACTAGGACATACTATAAAATAGTCAGGAGCACGTTTTTGAGGAGCAGGGACCAAATTGAGAGGGGTGACAGGAGGAGAAAGTAAGTCTTCCAAGATTCTCACGTATTTTCCGGACCTTGCGAGCGTTTTGAGTCTGTTCCTATAAAGCAAAGTGCAGATGCCTCCAAGCATGTGTTAATGCACCTTTTTGGATATTATAGCTTTAGGAGAACTCTTCTATTGGCATCTAAGACAGGACAGCAGCACAAAAGATGAAGCCATGATTCGGACCTGTAATTGCACAGTCTGCAGGCCCCCTCCTCTTCACTTGGGGCCCATCGGTTAAAAGCAATGGTTCGCAGGCCTAGGAGGCGCATAAACAGGATATTCCTACGGGCCAACGCGTTTAAGCTGTCCAAAAGGTATGGTTGTGGGAACCCTGGGAGGTATGATTCATTCAAAGCAAGCAAGAAAGTAGTCGATTTTAGGGCCCGAAAGTCCATCTGGTAGGAGATTTGCCTTGCCTGCTTGTTTATGGCCCTATCCCAGACTGTGTAGGTAATAGAGTCTGCTGTTGACGTTGATTCATCAATTTGTAGGGATCTTATGGCCTTTACAATTTGTCGATTCCATGGGTTTCCGGAACTGGCAAATGTTTCTTTTAGGAGAGCTTTAAGAGTATTGTCTGCGGCTTTTAGTACCCTTAAGTAGTACTTCAAGTTGTCTGCCTCACAAGAGAGGGATTGTGGAGTTTGACTATGACAGTTCTGAAGTTCTTTTCAAAGGAGTTCGCGTTTACCAGCAAATTGCCAGGTATGGGCATACATGGATCCCTTTCCTGCTTAGGTAGGATGTCTCTGTAGCCAGGCGTTTTGTGGAGACCTTTGGTGCGGAACCTAAAAAGGAGCACCTTGAATTGGAAATAGTTTTGGTTTACGACAAACTATAGGTATTTCTTGTGCTTGCGTTTGAAGGGGACGTGTAGGTAGGCGTCCTTTAAGCCTATAGTTGCCATGTAGTTCCTTTCCCCCAACCACAGTAGCACTTCTAGTAGTGTGCACTACTTAAAATGTTGTGTTTTTATTCATTTGTTTAGGAAATGATATCCCAGGCATAAAAAAACATTGCTGGTCCTCACAGCTTCTAGTGATTAATGATTGGGTATTTTCGGACAGGGGGGAGCCAGCTTTACACAGAACCTACTATTCACACACTTCTGCATAAAATAGGTGCAGCGGATACGCCACTATGCATAAGAGGGTGCGTGCTGGTAGGCACCTTCTTTCAAATCCTGTTGGATTGCCCCATGATTCTCAGGAATACTGACAGGGGGAGACGGGCATGATGTCCATGGTATTATCTGTACGGGTGCCCATGGAAGCCAAATGGAGGCTATTGATGGTGCATGGTAAGGAGGACTGACCCAGGCATACCAGGCTCTGGCTGGCGCTGGCACCAGAAGTGGCGAAGTGCAACATCTCAGGACAATGGGGGAGCCCCCTCTCCCTGTCGATGTCGAGTGGGAGACTGACTTAGACTGCTGTCAAAGGGCAGAGGAAGTGGTCTACCATAGCAGAGGATGCGCTAAAACTTGGGAAAGGGCGTGGGACACCTGGCTGGAATACCGAGGCCCGACCCTTGGGGATATAGTAAAGCCACTCTCTTAGTGTCTGTGGCCTTTGGCTGAAGGAGTGGTGGAGTAGCGCTCATACCTGCTGCTATATAAAGGGCTAGTATGCAACTAATTATATGCTCAAAGGGTGTGATTTGGCCACCCAAAGTTTTTTGTATCTTATACCATACTGTACCCATGTATTTGCAATGCCTCTTCGGATTCTGCATTGTATGATGCGACCCTCCAACACTCCTGGAGGAGGGCCTTTATTCTGTCGCCAACTGGTGTTGTGTGGTGGGGCGGCTGACCAGCAGTGTCCCATGGCTGAGAAGCAGTCCTCTTTCTCTCAATCTGACACGAAAGGGCTGTTGTACTGTTTGTGGCTGCCAATGTTGCGCCGCTGGTTGTTGTTATTGTCCAGTGGGGTCGTAGGGTATCTTTGGTGCTGTGCCCTGGAAGCTTCCCTTTCCGACTGGTCTTCTCATGAGGGCTGGCCCCCTACGTGGGTGGCCTCATCCTGTAACATTCCCATTGCCCTGGCTGTGTCATTGTCCTTCTTTAACTGCTGGAGTGTTCGACTGCAGTGCCAAAAATGACTTCTCCAGTGAAGGTGGGGTTAATGAAACTTGCCCACACCTCACTTTTGAACCATGACACCCATAGCCAGATGTGTCTTCTGCAGTGTTGTGCCCGTAACCATCTGTCTACTGGCTGTGTCTGAGGCGTCGAGGGTGGATTTCAAGCATGTATTGGCGATGGTGTTTCCCTCATTCACTAGGACGGCTGCCCGTGAACCTTCACTGTGTGGTTGTTCCTCTCTCCATTTTTTGTCCTACCATCTCCACCCACTTGCTCTCTCTCCGGTGGAACTGGGGATGTTGGCACTCTTCCGTGCTGTCACCACTATTATGGAGCCTGCTGTGGTATTCCCTCTAATGTATAGTGAGTCAAATCTCCCTAACCAATCAAGCGACAGATCATTGCCCTTGGACTGGTGGTGTTGATTCCTAGGCGCAAAGTCTTGGCATTTTGCTTTGCAGTGTGCCCCAGTTCGTTAAGAGCTCCCGGAGCACCTGTCCATTTAGTTACCATTCGTGCAATACAGAAAATTGTCTGCTTAGTTGGTCTCTTGTCTCTGCTGGCAGGTGTATTGTTATTAAGGTTATTCTAATTTGAATTGCCCATGCCCATATTTCCTGGGTTAGTTTGGACAGAATGTGTGATTTTGTTACTCCTTGTTTGCTCAGATAGAAAATAATGGTTGCGTTGTCGAATTGAATTTGTCTGAAAGGCTTTAAGGCCAGGAAGACAGTCTTTAGTTCCAGGACATTCATGTGTCTCTCCAGTCTCTATTTGCCTCAATAGGTCCGCTGTTCTTTCATTGCCTTCTCTCACCGAATGTTTGTCCTTCCACATGCTGGTCGGTGGTTTTGGTTCTTTGTTCTTTTTTCCTCCACAGATGTCCCTTGTGGTAGATCTTCTCTCTCTCTCTGTCCTTGGCGATTATTTAGATGTCTGGCGCTTTTCTTTAGCATCCGTATAGCTTTGGCTCATGCTTCCAAGCCCAACATCGGAAAAATAAACCTGAAGATAGCGACCACGCACAGAGGCTTCCGAGGCGCACGTCTAATGACACAAGAGAATGCAAAAGAACACAAGAGTAGGGGCACAGCACTAAATGGCCGACAGTACAGAAAAACAAGAAAAAACAAGCATCGGCATAGCAATAGGTCTCGCCTTTGGGACCTTATAAGTGTTTAGTTAGACAGCACAATATCCTTGGTGCAACAACATCAAGTGTTGCATGGCTAAACACTTATAAGGTCCCAAAGGCGAGACCTATTGGCTATGCCAATGCTTGTTCTCTATGTAGGAGAAAATGGCGCGGCTGGGGCTCTCTCCCCTGCGCCTCACCAATCATAACGCTGCCATTGCAGCATTGTGATTGGCTTAGGGGAGCAGGAGGAGGGAGGCTGCCTAAAACCCAGGAGCAGCAGGAGGCCAGGAGCTGAGGCGGCAGCGCGTGATGGTGGACCTGGAGGAAGGTAGGTTTTTTAAATTTATGGCCACTAACCCACCCGCCCGTTTTGCCGGCCGTAACTGAATGGAGGGCTCACTAGGCAGGAGCGGAGTGCGCCGGCACATTTATGCTCATGTGAGCATTGTGATGAGGTGGGGGGTGGGTGTTTGCAGTAGGCAGGAGATTAAATGAATAGGGGAAGGGGGCTGCCCAGAGTTGAGAAGATTTACTTTACAACGAGGGTGGGGTGGCTTGCTTGTATTTTATTACAACTGCGGACAGTTTACCTAAAAAACATACCTTGTAAGTAAAAAAAAACTGAAGTATAAGACTTCACGTTTACATTTACTTCGTATTTAGGATGCAGTAAATGTAAACGTGAAGTCTTACACTTTTTTTTTTTTTTACTTACAAGGTCTCAAAGGCGTATGGCTATGCCAATGCTTTTTAACTGTGCTTCAGCGCCTCGTCAGTAGCATGAACCAATAGATGAGGGCAATTACACTACAACACAATGAAATGCACTTGTCCTGTTGAATTTAGTTTGCTATGTGACCTTCCCATAGAAAACTCAATTCAACAGGACAAGCGTGAAGTTTACAACATTGATACACCTTGATCTCAACAGACTAACTTTTGATAAATAAAAAGACGATTAAGCTTGTGGTTCTACCCACGCTTTTATACACCACAACGCCGTAAACCCCCCCCCCCCCCCACCTCTTTGCCAAACCCCCCCAAAAAAACATTCTTTGCTAAGTCAAGGCTGGACCTTCAGTTTCTAGTGAACCGGCTCTCTTAAGATTTAAAAGCTAAGAGCCGTGCGCAGAGTTGGAATTGCCACTATGAATAGTCCCCGTCTTCCTGGTGAGCGTTATACCAAAAATACTACATTTGTATGTTTACATACAGAGCGCGAAAATACACATATGCGTCGCCGTTAAAACATATCATCACTGCTATGCAATGTTAAAAACTGAGTATAATAAAACGCCAAAACTAAGTTTAACAACAGGCTGCCATTTTCTTAGCTGCATCTTACACATTTTACATGCAGGAGAAGTTAAAGGTACTATCTGCTAAACAAAAAAAAACGTAACAACTGAAGATCACCGATGCATTAACTAGCGTTGCAATGTCTACTAAACTGACTTGTGACACGAGGTTTTTGGTTGAATACTCAAAATGTGCATAGCCGGCCACACCCAAAATGGCACATCCGCCTTAGGGAATTGAAAAGGGTGTCATCTTGGGTGAGCCAGGTTTGCGCACAGCTTAAGACCAATTGACTCCCCTGCTCCAGACCGCGGGTTCTTATGGGTGTATAAAATGTGACAAAATCAACTTTCCTAATTGTTGCCTGACATCAAATTTTAGAACACACGAGCATTGGAAACGACTGACTACAGCTCAGCATGTTAATAATACCACTAAACCAGCTATACGCTTATTTTTTCCATTTATTATTTTTTTATCTATATCTAGAGGTGTTGGGAATGGGATAATTATGTTGGGATACTTTACTGGATCAAACTTAGTTGCGCCGTTCTATCCTGAAGCAAGCGCCTCTGGATTGAGGCAGTCCTGTCACGGGGTCGTACAAATTTAATGCGCCCAGCAGGCGGCTATGCTGCGCATTTTTCCCAACACCGGGGACTGCAGGCACAGTAAAGCACTAAGGCAAGGTGCGCACTGCCATCCTGGATGCTGTTAACACCACCCTCTTCATCCTGTCATAATGTACCCCACGCACATGGTTAATCTTATGCTAAAAATTCATACCAAATGATTATGCTTTAAACATTGATATGGTGGGGTACTTGAAAGGAGCAAGTCTTCCATATGAGACCGTGTGCCTATAGGCCATCCACCCACTCAATCTTCTTTTGTGGGTGTGCGGGGCCAGGGGAAAAGCGATTGTTATTATTTGCTCCCCTGCAATGTGCATCATAAAGCTCCTCGAAGGAGCAGCCCGATGGAGCAGCTCTCGAAGCAGCTACATGGCACATTGGGATCGCGGAGGCTTCAGGTGACCTGTCTTCCATCAGCTGATTCTATTGACGCAGGCAGTGAGTGGTGTATGTCGGTGTGGGCGTAAACTGGAGTCCGGAGTTGTATGTGTGCAAGTTGTTAGATATACGAACGGGGAAATGGAGCAAAGAATTACACCGAGAAGCGAGTTGGAGAAGCGCATTGAGATGCAACATGCCCCAGTAGCAATCCCGACAGGAGATTGCACAGTAACGACCTCTCCCCAGCCTGCAGCAGACTGACATGTCCCTCTCAAGAGTCGCTCACGAACCTGTGAGAGCGTGCGCATGCTCCTTAGCAACAGGTGAAACATACATAAGCAGGGCACATGCATGTAACAGCAAAGCCAGTAACCACTGGAGCATTTAATCCAGTGGTTATTGGAATACACGCTTGTGAGCACACGAGTGGCACGCGCGTGAGAGAGGGGGGGGGGGGGAGCAGGAGGCGAGCCCAAGAGTGGTGCGGGCGTGCAGTCTGCTCATTTTCAAGCACTGCACTCATGCTTGTGGCGCGCCGCTGCGAGCTCCCGCAAGGTGGATGCCGCCACAAGCACGAGTGTGTGCTTGAAAATAAGCAGAGCGACAGCTAGAGGTCCACCGCTGAAGCGCATGCGCGCTGCGTAGGCGAGACCTAAAGGACTAACTAAAGTTTCCTTTCCCAACCACTAGACGGAGGAATAATACACAGCATGTGAATCTAGAAAAAGATTCATGCTGCAAAACAGTAAGTATAGCCAATAGGCTAGAGCAGCAGTTTGGCCAGCTGTTCTTGGTTTTACAGAACAGGCAAGTCAGTTTTCATTCATTTAGCTTCCATGAAAGTATTATAAACTCTAGCTTTTACCAGACTGTGAATATCAAAAGGCAAATCCTCTTGACGACGCTCTGACAGAGTTGGTCTGCTATTAAAAATAAAACTACATTCCACGTTTCTTCTTCTTACACTGCAACAGATAAAGACAAAAAGGAAAACACTCCCTGCAGAAAAAAACACGGCTAAGCATGTTCACTCTGAGGCCATCCTTTTGCGTGGCTTCTGTAGGAAGCTATGACAGATTACTTTATACATGTTTATAGATTTGCTAACTCTTTCACACGAACTTCTTGTGACAGGAATACTAGCTTTAAAGCAGATCAACAGGCTACCAGCGGTTTCAATTTCGACAACATCCAATCAAGCACAAATATGCTAAGGCTCCTAACCTCACATTGTGGCTGCCAGGAAATATTCTGGAACAACCAAAACTCAAACGTCATATTCTCAGTGTCTGATTCTCATTTTCATGGATCAGCACCTCAGTGAAGAGAACATGTTCTTCCATCACACATCGAAGAAGTCAGAGAAGCTTTTAGGAGGGAATATTCCTCAATGTATAAGCTTACTTTAGATATGACTTGTATGTACATGCACAGACTAAGCCCATTGGATCTATGTAGACAGATATGCCTACCTGTTAGAAAAAGGTTTTGGAAGAGAGTTTCCGGGAAGCTAACTAACAAAGGTGATGTGGAGAAAGTGTCCTCTTATGGCAAAATTTGTAAACAAGGAACCCAAAGTGCTTGGATCAAATGCAGACTTTGCTACGTAAACCAATCCATTTGCGAGTGCCTCAGAACATAAACATGTAATGTTATTTAGACGTTTGGCTGTGCAATGAAATAAAGATGAAATCCTATAATCCGAAAAAAGAGTGTTCCACTGAATACTGACTCCATTATGCTTCTTCCCTCGGCCCTACTGCATTCTGATTTTTGTAATCTTCCCTTAAATGGTCCCCTCACCACACCGTTCAATCTACAGCACATCATGTTTTAGATGCTAAAATAAAAGTGCTCGCTAAGTATTCTGCTGCTTTTTGGAGAAGGCCTTTCTATATAAAATGCTTATCAACATTTATGTACATGTTAATTCTCCACACTGCCTTAATTTCCAGCTCACTTTCGAGGAGTCTTTGTATGCAGTTTGGAGTTGCACATAGTTATCTTATACGACTCTGGTCAATCTGTTTCTCACAAACAGAAATATTCATATGCTCCATGAAATACGAGGCCATTTACCATTCTTAAAAGGAAGACAAAGGTATTTGGAAAGTTAAAAACCAATTTGGAGTGGAAATATCTATGTTCTTCAAGTATGAAGATTTAAATCACAAAGAGATGTAGGCTTCTATCCCATTCCTTTTCAGAGATCTATTCAATATGCCTCTTTCTTATTTTTACCTTGATCCCCATTAACTTATTTCATAATGTTTATCCTGGCCAACTACTAGTTCCTTCCACTATGCCCTGAAGTGGCCTTTAGCGAACATGCAATTGCTTTATGAAATTCCTTCACAAATAATACATTGTACAACATCAGGGTTCGTTTCATAACAAGGAAAATCCAGGAAGTCTGCCAGTAGCACTGGGTTCTAAAAACGGCCCCCAGAAGTATTAAGAAGATGGTCTCATTGCTATCGGAGGAGTGCAGCAAAACAAAATAAAAATTAAACTCTGCCACCAAGAAAGCAGAGGCTCTAGCCACAGGAACTCAAATAATCAGCCAGTTGACCTGTCTCACTACAAGTGAGGCCAAAGGCACAGCCTGAACACTGCAGTTAAATCTACTGGGAAACAGAGATATAGGAGCAGAAGCAATAGACTCAAGAAAGAAGAGATTCATTGGGCAAGAAAGAGGGCAAATGATAGGAGTAGGAAAAAGAAATAAGGGCCAGGAAACAGCATCGGTGGATAGTAGTAGACTGACAATAGCATCAGCAGCGCCTGTGTCTAAATAACACGCATATGAAGCATAAGTTTTAATTGTTCCAACTTAAGAATAGACATATGGATGTATATAAAATACATACCTTGACAAGTTGGTCCTGTTTATGTTCCAACTCTCGGATTTCTTGGTTTAGAATCACAGCTACTTGTTGGGGCTGACTCCTGCATTTGCTACAGATGCCATGCTGGGTCAGGTCATCACAGACAGGACAATGCAATGTAGTGAAATACTGCGAGATAGTGCCTTTTCGACCGTCCTCACTTCGGGCTATAGAGCATGCTTTCTGCACCTAGAACGAGTAATTAAAAAGATATCACAAGTTTAAACTCTGAAGTCCATACAATAACCAAAAAAGTATTTATTATACAATTGACGGCGTGCACCCTTTGCCTTCCAATAGCCAATTTAGAAGAGAAAAAGATCAGGCTCCAAACAGAAGTTCCCCAATATTCAATTCCAGCTAAAAAACAGGAACATAAATTTACGCACCACAACCTGACTTGTAGTAACTGCCAGCACTATGGAGATTAAGGGCTTAATACCAAACCGATAATCCTTCAGAGCACACATTTAAAAGGTTTAGAAAACTTTTTGAATTGGACATGTTACTTCACTTTTTTTTGCTTTTCATTACTAACAGTTTTAAATACACTAGACAAAGCCCAGCGGAGTATGAACATGAGGGGCATATGAGTGATGAAACCAGAGAGGAGGGACATAGAATTTATATAAAAATATTTTGCTGTTTTAGGACATAGGATGTGCTAAAAGTGTATAAAAAATATAGCATTAAAGTCTATCAGCAATATGGGACACAACAGCATTTCAAAACATCATAGTTAGTGTATATATAATGAAGGGTGTGACCAGTCATTCACAAAGATGGCCTGATTGTTCTGCGTTCCATATGGAACCTAATAAAATTTGAAGTGGTCTCCCAAAAAGGGCAAACAACTTGGTGGAAACGCTGGCAAGAGGGAAGAGTGTAAAAAGGCAGCCGATTTGGAAGGCTCACATGCTTACGACAGATTCATATGGAGAGGAGAAAAGTTGAATTGAGCCTGTGATGAGAGCCAAGCAAAAGCAATTACATGTTGCCGCAGAATAACCTCCACCAGGGGCATAGCAGTGCTTGGCCTGATTGTCTGAAAGTAGGAAATCCTGTTCTGTTGAATAGGGGATTATCTTGTCACTCTGCAACAGCCAAATAAGTTTAAGCTGCACTAGCTGCACCTATTTCAAGCAGCTAGATTGGGCACAGACCCATGTCCAAATGAGAGAGTTGTAGTGGAGGAGGATGATGGAAGTCCAACAGCAGGAACCGTGAGCTGATTATTCGGTGGGATCAACCATTTGGGGGCTGTGAACCTTCAAGTCAGGTGGGAACGGACTGACTGACCCTCAAAAGAAAGGGACAAAATATTACAGAAGAGAGTTGGTCACCTTATTAGGGTCAGGTAAGAAGTTTGTCATCCACACAACAGTAGCATATAATATATGCTAGTGGAGGTGAACCAATGGATGTGATGAAATTAGGTATTATATGGTGTGGCTCTGCAACCTCACCATCTAATACACTTACAAACTCCTTTAGGAACATCAGGTTTCATTTGTCAAATCTTCAGCTCAACTCTGGGTGGCTCCGGCGTTGAGCAGCAAGCCTTACACAAAGAGACAAGTGTAAAGCATTTAAACAGCACAACAACAACTGAAGAAATCGACATGAAAGCAAAGAAATCTGACCCCAACCTACAAAAATAAACTGTATTTTTATGTATTTTTAGACACCACAACGAAAAAGATCCAGAAGTTACAAGGTATAGTAAATCAAATCATTTCACTCTACCGTGAACAAGCACTGGAAAATTCAACGAATATGATACTTGAAAGCTATTTCAGCAAAATGTTGGCCAACCTGTAACGCGGTCACTTAGAATCACTTTAGGTGACTAACTCCAGTGGTGAGCCAGTCAGGAAGACCAGCAAGGTCCTCAGAAACAGCTACCTCAGCAGGTGAAGCAGTCTTCAGTCAGTTCCAGACACTTTTATTCTTTGCAGGGCTTTCCTATGGAAGTGGTCCTGATGCAAGGCATGATGGAGTCTGTGGCTGCAATGCGGTCGACGGGTGTCTTGCTGGGACTACACCTCGGTCCCTGAAGGGGGCGAGGTGATCCAGGTCACAGGGTCAACATCCCTTGAAGTCCTCTCGGCCATGGCAGAAGTCTAGTCACCACTGGACTGCTGGTCGCCTGGTATCACGGTAACAGGACTATCCTTCCTGGGTCGATAACTGGTCCTCTGGAGGTCCCGGCAGCACTCCAATGGCACTCCTGGGCTCAGCAAACTTGGGTGCAGCTTTGTTCATCAGGTCTTGGTCCCTTGTGCTGCATCCCGGCAGTTGGCGGTGGGCTGAAGTCTTTGGGCTACTAACTAGTCCCAGCAGGATTCTTCAGCTGTTGTGTGCCTGTGCTGCAAACAGGAGGCCAGTCAGCTGACTCCTGGAGTCTCTTGGCTTTGGCTGGGTTCTAGGGATGACTTCTCCTTGAGCAGTGCAAATGAAACAATTGATGGACGGAATGCTGGGAAATACAAACATTCACCCCCAGTCAAAAGGATTGTATAGTTTCTTACCTGTCGGTGTAGTTTTGCAGCTTGAAGACTTTCGGGATTCACTATGCTGTGCATTATTCCGCCATCTAGTGGTTGGGTCCGGAATCGTAGGATTTTCTCTCATTTTTTTTTTTCGTGGCCCAGGTGGGCGTTGACATCCTACCATTTGGTGTCCTTCGTGACGTTGACACACTTCCTGCGGAAGCTCCCACCTTTGGTCGCCATCTTCGGATTCTTTTTTCTTGTTTTCATCTTTGCTGATCCATTTAACTATGTGTGCAGTTTAACCCCCCCATGTCCTCCCCTCTCATCGTTCTGGTGGAGGAGGGTGGGATCGCTAGTGAATCTGGAAAGTCTTCAAGCTGCAAAACTACACCGACAGGTAAGAAACTATACGTTTTGCAGCATGAATCTTTCTGGATTCACTATGCTGTGCATAGACTTAGTACCGGTTTGTCCTTATTGTGGTGGTTGGGTGGAAGATGAGCATTGGTTGCTGAAAATGTGTTGGAAGATCGTGTTGTGATGGTCACTGTTGGAGTTGGTTGTGTGAACGGTTCCCCTGTGATATGTTTTCCTTGTCCCCCCACGCCATTTCCTGGTGCACTGCGTGTGTGACAACCACTAGATCTTCCCAACTCTCTGTTGCCTGTGACCATTGCTGCTGTATCCATTCTTGGAATGGTCTCATGTGTAGTCGAATATTTGGGACCAGGTGGATGCATGACGCCATCATTCCCATTAGCTTGCTCACCGTCCTCACTGTCAGAACTTGGCCCTTGCGGTAAAGACGTGTTTCCTTCAGTATCGCCAATGTTCTCTTCCTGCTGGGGAACACTTTGGCCTGTATGGTGTCGATCTCTGCCCCTAAGAATATTTTGATTTGCTCCGGCTCGGTTGACTATTTCTTCCAATGAATTGAGAAACCCAGCTGGCTCAGTGTTTGTACGACCTGCTGGATGTGCTCTTGCAGTGGCTGTATGAACTTGCCTTTACGAGCCAGTCGTCGAGGTAGGGTATTCCTTGCCTTCGTAGGTGCGCTGCTACTGCTGCTAGTCATTTTGTAAACACCCTTGGTGCGGATTTGAGTCCGAATGCCAGTACTATGAACTGGTAGTGAGTTTGGTTGATCACAAACCTCAGTAGACGTTTGTGCTTGTGGTTGATGGGGATGTGTAAGTACGTGTCCTTTAAATCTATAGTTGCCATGTAATCTCCTTGCTGCATTTGTGGTATTACCTCCTGTAGGAAAGTCATTTTGAAACTTTGAGTTCTTATGAATTTGTTCAAGAACCTTAGGTCTAGGATAGGTCTTAGCGTTTCTTCGACCTTCGGCACGAGGAAATAAGTGGAGTAAACCTCCTTGTTCCTTTGGTTGTGCGGTACTACCTTTATCGATTCCTTGCTAAGCAGCTCCTGCGCTTCCAGTTGAAAGAGCGAAAGCTCCTTTGCCAAGTGTGCCTTGTTTCTTGCTTTTCTGTTTGGAGGTTGTTTTTCTAGCTCTATGCAGTAACCGTATTGTATGATGTTTAGAATCCATTTGTCTGTAGTGACCTTCCTCCACTCCTTGAGGAAGTCTTTTATCCTGCCTCCTACTTGATTTGTGTGTTCGAGGGACTGTTTTTTGTGTAACGTCAGGTTTCTGTTTTTCTCTATGTCTTTGAGCCCACCCGAGGTGTTGCTAGGGTGGGTGATTGCTTCATGATGAAGTCACTTGGAGGAAGGCTGTTGCCCTCCTCTTAGTTTCTGTCCTCGTCCGTTTGCGCACCCTCGAAACCCGCGGGGCTGGTACTGCCAGTTCTGCTGCTGCTGTCCCTGCTGCTGCTGGCCTTGGTTGTTCCCTTGATAGCCCTATTGGAACGTTTGGTGCGACGTGGTAGGTACGTTGCCTCCCCTACCACCTGGCCTTCTTGTGGGTGTACCCCTTCTCATTCCTCTGAACTGCAGCGCTCCCATGGACCTTGCGGTCTCGTTGCCTTGTCTGGTGGTGGTCCAGCATTTGAGGGTACATTGGCCCTTTTCCGAGCCGTTGCCGTAATTATGGAATCGTCTGGAACTGACCCCTGGATTTATACAGGGTCCTTTGAGGAATGCTTATAATTCTTCTCCAATCTTGGAGTCACTGCTTTGCATACTGCTGGTTCTTTAAAGGCATCCCTTCCTTGGTCCAGCACACTAGGGAGCATGGGCAGGAACTGGCTCCTAGTTTGTTGAGGCAGTACAGTTTCCAGGCGGAAACATGCCTTGGGCTTCTCTTCCTCCAATTTTACCCCATATGTCTGTGCAGCCTTTTGGACGACCATATTGTAGATCCCTATGTCGTCTGGCAGTGAAGGCCTCGAAGGGTATGTGTCTACCCCTTCCTCCAGCAAACTGGCGTCGAGGTCATGCCACTCCAAGTCTTGTGCCTCCGAGGACGTAGAGTCCCGGTAGGTCTGCTGATCCTCGTTTTCTTAATACAGGGCTTCTTCCTCTTGTTCCTCGACCGGTTCAGGCATTTTCGGAGGTTTGGTGTCCTTGTCGTCTCTTTCGACGACAAACGCGGGTTTCGGCGGGATGGTGAATTGGCTCATCCTTTCGTCGAAGTCCCTTTTCTGCTGCAGGATACTCACCATTTCGGCCTCGAGCCTCCTCTTCTTCCTTTCCATCTCGGCGGCCTGTTCAGCGTCGAGGGCTGGAGCACTTCGCTTCGATGTCAAAGTAGTTGTTGGCCCTTCTTTTCTCTGCACCGAGGTGTCCTTCTGGAGGGCATTCTTCGACGGCCTAGATTTTTCGCGGGCTTTCGCCATCTGGGAGTTCTTTTAGAAGGATCCGCTGGGCTGTTTGTCCGTGGGTGCTGTTGCTTTTGCCGAATGTTTTGGTGGCAATGCTCCCTTCGAGGACTTAGCTTAACTCCTACGAGTGTCGCTCGGGGCTTTAGCTTCACCCTTTCGAGTGTCGCTCTAGTGTCTGGGGGTCGACGACTCCCTTACCTCCTTCGACGTCTTCTTTTGGACCTCGACGACCGTGCAGTCTTCCGGTCCCTCGGCTATGTTGTCTTCCTCTCCACTAGAGGCGCCCAAGTCTCGGAGCGAAGGAGGTGGCCCCTGCCCCTGCATGTTGTAGTTCGCCCTTCGCTGCCTCTCTCTTACTCGGAGTGTCTAGGGTGTGAACGCCGAGCACACGTTGCAGTCCTCGCTGCTGTGGTCGAGCGGCAGGCAGAGGTTGCAGACTGGATGCTGGTCCTTCTGGGCGTATTTGTGGTGGCAGTTGGTACAAAACTTGAAAGGTGTTTTGTCCATCCCAGCGCTCAGGGAGCCCCCTGCGAGCGGATTCTCAGTTGAATGTCGAGATCTCGGTCGAAACCTTCGTCCCGGTTACCTGACCTTTAGTCTGGTGTGCTGAAAACATTGATTTTCGTTGATTTTCTCCTCTTAATTTTGATTCCTCTTCCAAAACTCTGGAACTCTTCGGTAACGATCCAGACCCAACGGTGGAAAAAAGAATCTGAAGATGGCGACCAAAGATAGGAGCTTCCGCAGGAAGGGCGTCAACGTCACGAAGGACACCAAATGGTGGGATGTCAACGCCCACCTGGGCCACGAAAAAAAAAAAAAAAAAAAGAAGAAAGAGAAAATTATACGAGTCCGGACCCAACCACTAGATGGCGGGATAATGCACAGCATAGTCAATCCAGCCCGAAATGCCAAGCCAGGTCCTCCCTGGACCGGAAACAAGCATCCTGGGACCGATTTCAGGGCATCACCCTTCATCAGCCAAGCTAGCTTGAATCCAGTGGTGTAGTGAGCATGGGACTCACATCTGGGCATACCCTTACCACTTAGGGTGACATATGCTTAAGAAACAATTGATGGACGGAATGCTGGGCAATGCAAACATTCACCCTCAGTCAAAAGGATCTGGGTTTAATCCATCATTCTTTTGCACACCACACCACCCTAGTATGGACCCAGCCATATGCAAATCAGTCTTGACCCTGTTCCTTGTGGGAACAGTCCAGCCTGAACTGCCTGGACCGGAAAAAAGCTTCCTGAGACCGGTTTCAGGGCATCACTGTTAAGCTGACATCCTGGCTGATGAGGGGTGAAACCCCGAAACCGGTCCTAGGATGCTTGTTTCCAGTCCAGGGATGACCTGGCCTGGCAGTTCGGGCTGGACAGTTCCTACTGGGCACATGGTCAGGACTGATTTGCATATGGCTGGGTCCAAACTGGAATGGCATGGTGAGCAAAAAAACGATGGATTTAGGTCCAGATCTCTGGACTGGGGTGAATGTATGACATTGTTCGGCATTCTGTCCATCAATTGTTTTTTGCATTTGTCACCCCCGAGTGCAACGGGTATGACCAGACGTGGGTCCTGTGCTTGCCATTCCACTGGAATCAAGCTATCCTGGCTGATTAGGGGTGAAACCCCAAAAGCAGTCCTAGGATGCTTGTTTCCTGTCCAGGGAGGACCTGGCCTGGCAGTTCGGGCTGGACTGCTCCCATTGGGCACAGTGTCAGGACTGATTTGCATATGGCGAGGTCCAAACTGGAATTGCATGTTGAGCAAAAATACAATGGATTTAGGCCCAGATCTCAGTACTGGGGTGAATGTATGACATTATTCTTCATTCTGTCCATCAATTGTTCTTTTTGCGTTCTCATTGAACAGGACATGTTAGGCACAGTACTTTTCCTTTGCTAGCCACCAGGTCCATCTGATGATATGCAGCCTCTTTACCAGTTCCATGGTGCAGCAGGGCAGTCCTTCGTCGGTACTTCCTCCAGTCCAGTTGAGATCGGTTTTCAGGGTTTCAGTAGTGCCCTACGTATGCTCACAACATGCCCTCAGGGAAGGGTGTGGTTGGTAGCCAATAGGATACCAGGTTCCCTTCCTGCGAAGTGTAGCATCTGGGCATCCTAGGATACACTATTCTGCCCAATTCCAATATGGCAGGACCACTCTCCGGGCGTGTGGAGCTCCCTAGCCCAACCCAGAGGTGTGCCAACCAAGGGGCTAAACGCCCCTGGGAAAAAGTTTGGCATGTGGCTCCCCTCTCCTGTACCTGGTACCAGCCTGTCTGCCTGAACAATGGAGCAGCCTCTCTTCAAAGTCTTACCCACTTGCCTTCAAAGGCCGCCAACACCATGTGGCTTCCTGCAGGAGGGAGGTCACACCTCCTTTCAGAGTATGTCCATATTCTATCCTTTCCAGGTAGTTAGCACATCTCCCCAGAAGGGCAGAAAGCTGTCTCAGCGACAGGACCCCATGTGCAGCTGGTATGGGCCGGTGAAGGCAACAAAGTGGTAAATTTGCTAAAGTTTCACACTGCAACTTGTTACATTAATTTGAACCAGGGAATCAAGTTGGGCTTAACTGTAATGAATTGTTTGATACCTTGGATGACTCACTTTGGTTGCACTGTTCCAGATTTAGCACAGCTAAGGAGTCAGTGTGCAACTCTGTACTCGCCAATTTGGTGACCAAGCCTTTCCACAGTAAGAACGACAGCTGTGCATTTTGCTAGTTCTGCCCGCTAGTTATGATGCGCCCTGCCTTAGGACTCGATAGGCCTGCCACAGGGTGAAATACACATATAGTCTGACTTTGCCATTACTATAAATGGCAAAATCAGACCATCAGTTTAAACTGCTCTTCCAGCCTGCAACGGCAGGCTGGGAGTCTAGTTTTACTCATGTCACACCCAGGGTGGCACAACTAGTTCTGGAGAACCTGAGTTGACCCTCTAACCTACATGCGCTGGGTGTCATTTACTAGGGACTGACAGGCTAGTTAGTTTAGTCAATTGGGTATGAGCGATTTAGATATACCAGTTTAAAGGTAAGGACACAGGCACTGGGGAACGGTTAGCAGGACTCAGATCATTCTGAGTTGAAAAACCAGCACCATCTGTCCAGAAACTTGGGGGTGACCATACAAAAGTGTTAAAGAGAGGGGTGGGGAAGAGGACACTGATTTCTTTAATCCTGAGGTTTCAATTAAAAATAATTGCCAATTATAGAGCTTGTGCTGGCAGCTACAGAGACGGTGAAATGAAGGTGTCCGGATTCCTTTTAATCATTTTGAGTCCTCTTTAAGATCTGTGAATGTCTTCTCTGTGTACCCAATCCTTAAACTAGAATTCTAGTTTACTGTAATGTTTGTTTAGATAGTTGTATAAAGAAATTGAAAAACTAGTTCTGAAGCTGCCCCAAAACAAATTATTTTCAAGTGCCAAAGTTGAGGTCTTTCGTGGCTATACTAAGACCTTCCAGCCTCCTGAGACCTCTGTAGGTAGCCATAAGAGAAATGAAATTATATTTTCTCTGGAGATGTAAGGAAGCATGAAGCCTTTTGAGACCAAGAATCTGGAACTGAAAAATCTTAGACCCAATCCACCAAGCCTATGCTCCAGGCATTCAGGGCAAAATCTGTTCAGGAGAGCCTTCCGTTGGTGCTGGTGACAGAATAGAGACTCTGGATGTGGTTAGTGTATACTTGTAATCTTTTCTGATATCAGTCAAATTCATGATAGACCTGAGTGAATAAAGAATCTTCTGCATACTCTGGACAAAAGGGGAAGAACCGTTATGTTATTTTCTGGGTTTTGTAAAGCACTCTGCTACTCTTACAGACATCCTGTACTTATCGAAAACCCCAAATAGAAAATGCAAAAGAGAATCTAGCGATTAACTACCAAATAGCCAAGTAATTTTCTGAAAGGTACAACATAGTTAATGAGTTGCAAGGAAGGAGGGAAGGTATTATCCTGGCTTTGAGAATCTTGGGAATAACTAATGAGCCTTTTATGTAGGAGTACATATTGCAAAGAGGATGGGAAAGGAAGATTATTTTGTGCGCAAATGAGGGACTGTTTCCCATAGAAGACTTTGGGACAAATGATTAGGTTTTTTGCATTGGACTCACCTGCCAACAGACAATGTAAATACTTTAGATGATACAACAAACGTCCACTAGAGAGTCCAAGAAGAATTTAGTCCTGGTACTAAAGGAGCGCCATAAGTTGTTTAGTCCTAGTAATGAAGAAGCTGGATCAACAATGTCTAATACGGTCACCAAGCGATTACATATGGAATGTTGATAGCCAATATTGGGACTCACAGAGGCTTGAAACTTTGGGAATTCATTGCAGCGATCTATTAAACAATACAATCACGTGTTGTACGCTTTTGTTAAGCCTGTAGGGTCCAGCAAGGAAATGTGTTTCCATGCAGAATTGCGTTACTGCTTGTGATGTTGTGGTACTATATGTGCTTAGGTTAGGAGCAAAGCATTTGTGCTGAAGCCCTACCAGCAAACCTTTTTATGCAGCACTACTGTCAAACTGTACCATGCATTCCACATTGCAACTAGTGCCTTCCATCCCCTACGGACAATCACACTCTAGCTCATGCAAACCAAATTCCCAGCTGCACTGAGAGCTGCATCATCGAGAACGAAAACACGCCAATAAAATTACCCTCTAGATTCATCCCTAAACTGAAAATGTAACCTAGTGGATTAGCTTTACAGAAGAATATTAAATGATATTTGGCTATCTTAGATAAGAAAAACTGCTGGAATTATCTATGAGGGCCACAGTGCTCGAAACCAGTGAAGTACTTAGGCACCTTAGTAAATAATCTGCAGCAGAAAATGACTGAGTTAAATTATATGACTATGAGGGAACAAAATGAATTCCAGGCGTGGCACCCAATCACTCTGTCCATAGAAGACAGACTAACCTATTTAAAATGGTTATACTTTCAAAATGCATCTTTCTTTTTCAAGCCCTCTCCGTACACCTCAATTCATTTCCTTTGTACATTCAATTACATGATTAGGGCAGCAAAAGATTAGATAGCAGATATGCTACCAGAGTTGGGGGATTATTTTGCTTACAGAGCTGTGCAATATTTAAAGAGGCTGCTTATAATCACAATGGCAGACGAACAGTTTAATTGTGCAATAAACAAATGACTAAGGAATGCAGCGCATGTGATTTTTGGCTGTTCCATAACTCTAATTTTTTATGAACTATTAGGCCTCTGTCAGATCTATGCCTGACAAGCATGCTCATTCTTAAAACACTAGACAATCAGGTCTGACTGTGAAAAAGTTCTTGGAAAGAACACAGATGCTGGTTTTTAGTCCGGGGCCAACGGGGGGACCTGGATTACATACAAATATAGAAGAAGGACAACTTATTTTTTATTGTTTTATTTTCAATTTTGCTGGAAAAAGCATAACATAAAATGAAATAGTGGCACAGTCAATGTTGGCAACATGATGACATGCAACTTGCAGTTATGATAGAGCACTGAACATACAATTCCTGGTACCATTGTCTGCTATCATAATCAGTTAAGTTAACCCTAAAAGTAACAAGCAATTCTTCACAATTGAGCTCTGTGTGCCTCAAACTCCCTCCATGTCGATCACTACCCCAATGGGGCCTCAGTATGGAAGGTCCCCTTGCCACTAGGGCTATGATTACTGCCTGTCTCCACTACTACCACCACCAGCTAGGATCGCTTCGAGTTGGAAGAAGTGATGCACTGCAGGCCTTGCACTACCACATCGCAGTGGATGCGCCCCACCTATCCTATCAAGGGAGTTGGCCTCCCCATCCAAATCCGCAGCAGCAGACACGTCACCTTACACCTCTGCCACTTCATACAACATGCTCTCCCACTCCCAACAATCATCGTCTGGGGGCTCATTGGTGCAAACCTCTTTCACACGCCTGAGTTCCAACCAAGCCCATTCAGTTAGATCCCTGGACCAGGTAAGTATCATGGATCTGAGGGCAGACATTGACCGGAGAGCAACTCTGCACTTGGCGAGTAAAAGACTCAGTTGTGCTGATCTAGATCGAGTCCTACCTTCCTTAGGACATGGCATAAGGACCAGCAGGCAGTGCTTAGCTGCAATCTCAAAGCAAATGTTGGTAGCCTGTTGCAAGTAACAGACCACCTCTTGCCAATACAAGGCTATGCTGCTACAACTCCAGATCAAATGTGTAAATCCTTCTCCACTCTTCCTGCATCTTGGGCATTCATCCATAGGGGTGGGGTTTATTCAACTAAGTCTCGCGGGGGCCAGATCCGCTTGGTGTAGGACATAATAGTGAGACAATTTAAAGCGAGCATTACTGGACACCTTTTTACCGGGGCACAGTTTTATTGCATTCTACATCAATGATGTGCTCTGGTAGAACTGCTTCCCAACCTTCCTGTGCTTGATAGTCAACGTGTGTTTGATTGTCTTTGAGGGCCTGTATAGATTGGACAACAATCTCCTGGAAGATCCTAGTTCCAGTATCATCCACAGTGTACAGGCCTCTGACTGTGTTGCCGGGAAAACTGAACCACAGCCGCCTTGCTACTCGGGTCAGGGCAGCAAATTGCAATAACTGACCCAGGCCCTCTCCAATCTTCCCACGTGCGTCTTGAAAAGTGATACAATTGTCTGCCTGGTAGAGATTCCCGAGCGTCTCACATCCTTCCTCCCTTCCTCCCTCTACCCAGCCACAGACAGCTTGCAGCTAAGTTTTGCAAACGAGGGTATCCACCATATCGTGAGTTTCCTGTAAAATGGTGTCGCACGTGGTACTCTCTTGGTAGCCCCCACCTATGCCCGAGTGACCTGCTGAAAGACGAATGGATGAGATTTATCGCACCGAACATCAATATATTCGTCAAGGCTCTCGCTAGGAGGCGCTTCACCTAATAATCACCTTCCGCACACTATCATGCCCCGTGTTGCAGCTGCGACACCAGGTAGTACAACTCTAGGCCCAGCAGTTCCAGACCCCTTCATGTAGGGTCTAGCTTGAGGATTTCTAGGTCTACCCTAATGCACTTGCTGGCCCAGATCAGTGCCACCAGTAGGTTATCGAGTTCCGTAAAGGTACTTCTGGAAATCATTCATTGCAAGTTCTGTAGTATGTACAAACACCTTGGGGCAAATACCATTTTCACCAAGGACATTCTACCCGCTACCGACAGCGTCAATGTTTGCCAAAATGTCACCGAAGGCTCGCAGACCAGTCAGTACCCTACCCATATGGAGAGAAAATTGCTTCTCCTCTGTGTGTGCTACTTGGATCCCCAAATATTTGACCGCCACCCGCTCCCATCGCAGCCCAACCTGTGACAAAGCTTCCAAGGGCTTGTACTCCAGTCCCACCAGGGGGAATATTAATGGTTTACCCGAAGACCAGATGCCTCACCGAATCCCCACTGCTCCTGCATAAGGAGCAGCACTGAGATCTCAGGGTGTCGTAGGTAGATGACGACATCGTCAACGTATAAAGAGATTAAGTGATCTGTTGCCCCCACCCGTATGGCCCAACTCAGCCGGTAAGCGAATTGCTAGGGGCTGCACTGTCAGGTCGAACAGCAGTGAGGAGAGCCGAAATCCTGCCCTTTACCCCACTCTATGTTACTGACTTCTGATATATAGACGCGCAGCCTGATTCTTGCCAAGGGATTCACACAAAAGCAAGGAGATCCATTAAACAAATACAGGGTTGAATTCCATGTGCTTCAGTATCTCCCATAAGTCGTCCCAATACAGGGTGTCATAGGCCCTCTCGATATCCAAGGTAATCAACGCTCCAGCATACAGGGCAACCGCCCACTCGATGAGTCAGATGTTGGTACAGGGAGAGAATGGGCAGGATTAGGTAGGATAATGGTGGGGTGCTGGTGAGCTCCTCTCTAGCATGTCTTGTTGGCCATGCCCCCAAGGGCAACTTAATGTTTTCTTCATGTAACCAAGGGAATTGTGGGATTTATGTACTGTTTGTTTAAATATTAACAATACGGAAAATGTTACTTACCCAGTAAGCATCTGTTCATGGCATGTAGAGCTATAGATTCACTTGCTTTGCATACTCTTGCCATCTAGTGTTGGGTCCAGATGTTTGCAAGTTATTTTTCTTCCAAGAAGTCTTTCCAGTCACAAGGTAGGTGACTCCTCCTTTCGGTGATAGTGCACATGGATATCAACTCCATTGTTAGATTGTTTTCACCGGGGAGTGTGAGAATGGAGTTAGTAAAGGTAGAATAGAGATGTCTATGCGTATGTATCTAAGATCTGAAAGAACTGCAACAGGTATAGGTACCCGGGGAGGCGGGTGGGCGCAAGTGAATCTACAGCTCTACATGCCGAGGACAGATGCTTACTAGGTAAGTAACATTTTCCGTTCGAGGCATGTGAGCTGTAGATTACATGCTTTGCATAGACTATACAGCAGTATTCTCCCAAAGCAGTGGCTAACCTGTAGCTATTGCAGTTGTTTGAAAAAGTGTTTTAAGTACTGCCTTGCCTACATTAGCTTTTTGCCTCGCTGATGCATCACACAATAGTGTTTGGTGAATATGTGCGGTGTAGACCATGTTGCTGCCTTACAGATGTCAGCGAAGGGAATATTCCCTAAGAAGGCCATAGTAGCTCCTATTTTGCATGTTGAATGCACTGTAGGGGGTATTGGCTATGTTCTTTTTGCTTTTGTATAACATGTTTGGATACTTTTAACAATCCATCTCACAATACCAGATTTAGAAATGGGATTGATTTTGTGTGGTGGAGAAAAAGCAACAAAGAGCTGCTTTGTCTTACGAAAATCTTTTCTTCTTTCTACATAATATAGTAGAGCTCTTCTAAGTGTGTGTAGAGCTCGTTCTGCTACAGAATCAGGTTGAGGAAAATACACAGGTAACTCAACCGATTGATTGATGTGAAAAGCAGAAACCATTTTTAAAAGAAATTTGTGATTGGTTTGAAGAACCGCCTTGTCTTTGTGAAGTTGAAAGAAAGGCTCTTGTATAGTTAGTGCATTGAGTTCACCAATTCTCCTTAAGGAAGTGATTGCAATAAGAAAAGCAACCTTCCATGAGAGAAATTTAGTTGACACTTGTACATTGGCTCAAAAGGTGGTCCCATTAGCCTTGTAAGGACTATGTTCAAGTTCCATACTGGTACAGGTGGAGCACTTGGTGGTATTACTCTTTTTAGTCCTTCCATAAAGGCTTTAATTACTGGTACTCTGAATAAAGATAAGTGTTATCTGTTTCGTAAGTATGCAGCTACTGCTGCTAAACTAATCCAAGTTGCTGTAAGTGTAAGAGATAACAGATGATGTTTTGTACTGAAGAATCAAGGGGATTGATACTGTTATTGTTACAACATATAACACGTTTCTACTTTGCTGCATAACATGCCTTAGTAGTAGGTCTCCTAGCCTCCTTTAGGATAATCATACAGTCTGGTGGTAATTGTAAATAACCAAACTCTATGACTTCAGGCACCAAACTGCCAGGTTGAGTTCTTGGAGATTTGGATGCCTGATTTCTCCATGGCTCTGAGTGAGAAGACTGGAGTTGAGATGCAGCCTTCGGTGTGGAACTACTGACAGCTCCAGCAGGGTGGTGAACCAGGGTTGACGTGCTCATGTGGGAGCTATGAGAATCAGTGTGAGGGATGTTTGCCTGAGCTTCGAACTACAAGCAGAATGAGTTGGAGAGGCGGAAAAGTGTAGGCAAATATCCTTGACCAGTTCATACATAAGGCATTGCCTTTGGATAGTGGGTGTAGGAGCCTGGAGGCGAAGCTTGGGCATTGTGAGCTGTGGCGAACAGGTCTATGTGAGGAAATCGCCATTCCTGAAAGTAGGGAAGAAGAATTTGGAGATGAAGTTCCCACTCGTGGATTTGCTGTCTCTGTCTGCTGAGAAGGTCTACAATTTGATTGTTTACTCCTGGTCTGATGTTCTGCTAGGAGATAACATTTGTGATGTATGGCCCATTTCCAAATGGCTTGTGCTAGGCATGACAGTTGGAGAGAGTGTGTCTCCCCCTGTTTTTGTATGTAGTGCATAGCTGTCATGTTGTCTGAGCGAACTAAGACAGTTTTGCCTATAAGGTGAGTTTGAAAGGCTTTGAGCGCTAGAAACAGTACTAGTAGCTCTAGGCGATTGATATGTAGGCTCCTGTATTTTAAGAGTCCATAATCCTAGGATTGTGTGACTCTGTAGGTGAGCGCCCCAACCAGTGAGCGATGTGTCTGCTGTTAGCACTGTCTGTGGGGCAGGGTCGAGAAAGGGCTGCCCTTTGGATACATTTTGTGGGTTCCACTACTGCAGAGAGCCAAGGGTGCGGTCATCCACCAACACTAGATTGGTTAACTGACCCTGCGACTGGTTCCACTGACTTGCTAAACATTCTTGAAGGGGAAGCATGTGAAGTCTTTTGTGGGTGACAATTATAATGCAAGAGGCCATCATGCCTAGCAGTTTCATGAAGACTCTTGCTGGCAATGATTGGTTGGACTGAAATTGAGTGAGAAGGGGCAGAATACTGTGAATCCTGGTTGTATTGGGAGAGGCTAGAGCTTTGTGAGCGTCTATCGTGGCTCCCAGATACGTTTGTGTGTTGGAAGGCTATAGATGAAACTTCAACGCATTTACTGTTAACCCTAGTTGGTGAAGTAAGTGAATAGTGGTTTGAGTGTGTTGGAGACACATTTGGTAAGTACTGGCTTTGATGAGCCAGTCGTCCAGGTATGGGAAGACATAGACCTGTTGTTTTCTCAGATGTGCTGTGACTACTGCCAGACATTTGGTAAATACCCTGGGAGCAGTGGTGACTCCAAACGGTAGTACTTTCAATAGGTAATGATGACCAGCTATAATGAATCTGAGGTATTTGCGATGAGCGGGATGAGTTGAAATGTGGAAATATGCGTCTTAGGTCTAGAGTAGACATAAAATCGCCCTGCTGTAGAAGCAGGAGCACTTGTTGAAGTGTTACCATGTGGAAATGCTTTGATAGTATATAGAGGTTTAGTTCTCTGAGATCTAGAATAAGTCTCAAGGATCCGTCCTTTGGGGATGAGAAAGTACAGGGAGTACACGAAGTACAGGGAGTACACGCCTGTCCCCTGATGTTGTAACAGCACAGGTTCTATGGCTCTTTTGGAGAGGAGAGACTGGACTTCTTGCTGTAGTAGATGTAACTGTTCTGGTGGTATGTTTGAAGGACTGTTGGCAAGCTCCAGGCAATAACCAAGTTGGATAATTCCAAACACCCATTTTTCTGTAGTGATAAATTGCCAAATGGGGAGAAATTGTAGAAGAAGGGGTTAAATGATCGGGGGAGGGGGGGGGGGGTGTAGTCAAGTCACTGCTTGTTAGGGGAGGGGGAATTACGTGATGCAGAACCCTTGCCTTGACCTTTGTTGTTGTTACATCTATCTCCTTCTCTAAAGAAACCCGTTGTAGAGGAAGATTGACTGTTGCCTTTGTATGAGGTAGCAGTATTGCCTGAGGACATGGTTTTCGAACTTCCACGGTAGAAGGAGTGACGGAAGGAGCCCAGATGAGAGGGAGACTACAAAGCTCCCATAGACTTGGCTACCTCTGTGTCTTTTTTCATTTTTTCTAAGGACTTATCTACTTCGGTCCTGAAGAGAGATTCCTTGTCAAAAGAAGTATTTAAAATATATGTTTGTTTTTTTTACGGAGATTTATATGGCGTTTTATATAGCGCGAACTTGACCCGAAGGTACTGAGTATCAGAGCGCTTTACACTAGCACCAGTAGCGTAACATGAGGACACATTTATTTTTTGTTAGGCACGGGGAGATTAAGTTATTTGCCACAAATCACAGGATATTCAAAGTCACTGCTACGAATCGAACCCGGTTCCCCAGATTCAAGGTCGACCGCTGTAGGAAAGTGGCTCTGTATATACTGTTCCCAAATAGGTACAGTGTGTACAGAATCCACAGTCCCCAGAGGTTTGGAAGAGGCTAAAGTTGGATATAACCTTACTCTCTAAAGTGGTAGCTTGGTCTAGCAGTAAGGCAGTATCAGAGGACAGTGGAAAGCATTTTTTGTACACACTAGTCAGCAAATGGTCTCACACACTCAACAACTGAACGCTAGGCCAATGGTTTGTATATAAAAATATATGGCTGTTTTATTTTAGAACCAACAATAGGTATCAATATATACTTTCTCAGAAGGAGATGCTTTAGTTAAATACTTTGCAATAGGCAATTGACTTTTGAATGCAATATTTACAGTTTGTTGGAATAGGCAACACAATTTCAAATACAATAATACATTGAGCTCCTTGGGAATTTTAAGTCAAATGCAATTGATTACTTTTCAGGATTACTTTTCTAACTCCAGGAATGGACCCTAGGTTCAGTCCTGGGACAGTTCTTGGAAACAAGTGAGTAAATACGTTTTAGTTACTGTTGTGCTTTTTAAACAATATTTTGGTATTTTAAAAGTTGACAGAAACTTTTTCTAATCAAATTACCAATGTTATCCTATGGGAGGAAATACACTTAGCAGGTAAGTGGGGTTATGGTTACTTTTTCGGGTTCAGTGTTGGATCCTGGACCCAGCACTAGTATACCACCTGTAAGCAGTTGATAGAATGCATTTAGGTTATACAGGCGATTTTTAACGAATATTTGTAAGTTTGCAAACTCAACACTTAGAAGAAATTTCACAGAAAAACAGTCAATGGTTTCCTATGAGAGAAAGTTCAAGGTACCGGTAGAACAAGTTACTTACCTTCGGTAACGCTTTTTCTGGTGGATACAGTATCTGCCTGTGGATTCCTCACCTTGTGAATATCCCCTGTGCCAGCAACATTCGGAAACTTTTGTAGCAGTCCACGCCGATGAGGTCGAAGACGACGTCACAGAGACATGGCTCCGCTCGCGGCCCTGCTCGCGACTCCGCTGACGTCACCGGCTCCATAAGAAGACCTCGTCGGCGTGATGACGTCAGTTCCGCCCTTTTTTCCGTGCCTTCGAGGCACACGGACAGACTGACAGCAATATATACACAGTATACACAGTACATGATATGCAAAGCAACACACACAGTGTGGAGAATAAATAGCAAGGCACAAGAAATAACATAATGCCTTTGACAGTAACAAAACACATTTGAAATACCATCAATAGAATTACTGGTATAGAAGGATGGACAACGGGGAGGCGGGTGGGTCAGTGAGGAATCCACAGGCAGATACTGTATCCACCAGAAAAAGCGTTACCGAAGGTAAGTAACTTGTTCTTCTGATGGATACATCTGCCAGTGGATTCCTCACCTTGTGAATAGATTCCACAGCAGTCCCCACTCCCGGAGGAGGGCGTCCACCCTTCTATTCCAGAAAGTCCTGAAGGACGGATCGCGCAAAATGTCCGTCCCTCCTCACCTCGGTGTCTAAGCAATAATGTTTTGCGAAGGTGTGGAGGGAGGCCCAAGTTGCCACCCTACAAATGTCCTCCACAGGAACACCCCTAGACAAAGCAGACGTGGAAGACTTTGCTCTAGTGGAATGAGCTCTCAAACCCTCCGGAGGCTCCTTACCAGCCAGGGAGTAGCAAATCTTGATGCACAAGACAATCCACCTGGAAAGGGTGCGCTTGTGCACCGCTTGACCTTTCCTGCAGCCAGCAAAGCCCACGAAGAGCTGGTCATCAACCCTGAAGTCCTTTGTCGGGTCCAGGTAGAAGCTCACCGCCCTCTTAGGGTCCAAGCGGTGAAGCCGCTCCTCCTCCTTGGAAGGGTGAGGGGGAGGATAGAAGGAAGGAAGGGTAATGGACTGCCCCAGATGGAAGGGAGTTACCACCTTAGGCAAAAACGCAGCCCTGGTCCTGAGTACCATTCGTTCAGCATGAAAAGTCAAGAATGGGGGTTTTGAACTTAGAGCTTGAAGCTCACTTACCCTCCTTGCCGAGGTGATTGCAATGAGGAATACCGTCTTAAAGGACAACAGCCTCAAGGGACATTTGTGTAAGGGCTCGAAGGGAGAACCCATAAGATAAGTTAATACAAGGTTTAAGTCCCATTGAGGCATAATAAAAGGAGTTGGAGGAAACTTGTTTGTAAGGCCCTTTATAAAACGAAGAACAATCGGTGATTTGAATAATGACGGCTGATCCGACAAAGCCGATAAATATCCTTTCACAGTAGCCACAGCAAAGCCTTGCTGAGCCAGAGAAAGGACAAACTGTAGAATGTTAGATAGACGAGCCTTCAAGGGATCAATGGACCTCTCTCCGCACCAAAGCACAAATTTAGACCACCTATATGAATATATAGATTTGGTGGAGTGTCGCCTGGCCGATAAAATAACATCCACCACATCTGGCGGGAGAGAGAAAGACTTCAGGTTGCCCCTTTCAATCTCCAGGCATGAAGGTGTAAGCTCTGGAGGTAGGGGTGTAGAACCTGCCCCTCCGACTGTGAGAGAAGGTCTGCCCTCAGAGGGAGACGGAGCGGAGGGCACGAGGAGAGGTGGAGAAGATCTGTATACCACACCCTTCTTGGCCAATCCGGGGCGACCAAAATAACTTGGGCCCGGTCTTGGCGAATCTTCCTCAGAACCCGAGGAATCAAGGGTATGGGAGGAAACGCGTAAAGGAGTTGTGAGCCCCAACTCAACTGAAACGCGTCCCCCAACGCTCTCTGCATCGGATACTGGAGACTGCAGAATAACGGGAAGTGAGCATTCTCGTAAGTGGAGAACAGGTCCACCCGAGGAGTTCCCCACATCCGAAAGACGTGACGAACTACCTCTGGATGAAGCCTCCACTCGTGGTCGGCGGAGAACTGCCGACTGAGACTGTCCGCACGTACGTTCAGAACCCCGGCCAGATGATTTGCCATCAGACAAATCTGATGGTCCTGAGCCCAGGACCATAGACGCAGGGCCTCTCTGCAGAGACAAAGAGACCCCACTCCTCCCTTTTTGTTTATATACCACATTGCGGTAGTGTTGTCCGTCAGGACTTAAACAGACTGACCGCGGGGAGGAAGGCCTTGAGCGCCAAACGTATCGCCCGTAACTCCAGAAGGTTGATGTGAAGCAACCTTTCCTCTGGAGACCAAAGACCCTTGATCTCCAGATCCCCCAGATGTGCACCCCACCCTAAGGTGGATGCATCCGTTATCACTGTGGCCACCGATGGAGGTAGATGGAAGGGCTTTCCTTGGGACAGATTGCCCTCCACGCTCCACCAAGATAGATCCGCTGCAGCTTCTCTGGAGATCCTGAACGACTCCCTGAGATCTCCTTTGTGCTGATACCACTGCTTGCGGAGGCACCACTGGAGCGCCCTCATGTGCCAGCGTGCATGGTTGACCAACAGGATGCAGGAGGCGAACAGACCGAGCAGGCGAAGGACCTTCAGAACCGGAACGACCGCTCCGTTGTAAAATAAAGGAATCATTTCCTGTATGTCGAGAATCCTTTGAGGAGGAGGGAATGCTCGACAAACAGTAGTGTCCAGTACCGCACCTATGAACAGGTTGCGCTGAGAGGGCACCAGGTGAGACTTGGGCACATTTATCGAAAAACCCAATTTGTACAACAGCTGAGTTGTATCCTGCAGATGACGCAGCACCTTCTCCGGCGACTCTGCCTTGATCAGCCAGTCGTCCAAATAAGGGAAAACCGAGACCCCCCGACCTTCTGAGATGGGCTGCCACCACTGCCATCACCTTCGTGAAGACTCGAGGTGCCGAAGTAAGACCAAACGGAAGGACCGCAAACTGATAATGTTGCGACCCTACCGTAAACCGGAGACACTTTCTGTGCGACTTCAGGATTGGGATGTGAAAATACGCATCCTGCAAGTGAATCGACACCATCCAGTCCTCCTGATTCAGCACTTGAAGAACCTGAGCAAGGGTGAGCATCTTGAACTTCTCTTGTTTTAGAAAAAGATTCAAGATTCTGAGGTCCAATATCGGACGTAACCTGCCGTCCTTTTTCGGAATCAGAAAATACCGGGAGTAGCATCCCTGACCCCTCTCCTGCTCTGGAACCACCTCTATCGCACCTTTCTGAAACAACTTCAGGACTTCCTCCTGCAGGAGAAGACGGTGGTCCTCCGAGCAAGCTCCTTGGCAAGGAGGGTAATTTGGAGGGAATTCCCGAAAGGGATGGCGTACCCATTCTCTACAAGATCCAGAACCCAGAGATCTGTAGTTACAGATTCCCAGAGTACCTCAGTAAGAATGTTAGACCTGAACTCCGTGGTTGGTAACTGAAGGTCTAACAACTCCGCAGCCTTCCTGATGACCGTATGATACGGCGCTGCATCTTTAGAGGGCTCATCTGATGGTGGAGTGATTTCCCACTCTGGAGACAAATCCAGTCCGCTTGCCTCCTTTAGCTCTTCAAACACTTCATCAGATTCAACTAACTCTCCCTCTTCCGCTTCTTCCAAAAGAAATCTTCTCTCATCCACCACTCTCTGTGCTTCCCTTCTGGAACGAATCCGCACCAGCGGCGTCGGCGGCGCCGTGTTCGAATCCGACGGCGCCGGCGTCGAACACGGATCCGTAGGAGCAGCCAGCCTCGTACGAAGTCGAGTCGGCGCCGGTGAAGAGGGAAGCGGCGATGATGTTCTCGGCGCCGGTAGCTGCCAAGACGGCGTCGCCGGAAAGAATGGCATGAATGGAGCTTGAGGATAGACCTGCGGCACTCCCAGATTAAAAGCCATCGGACCCACAGGTGCACCAGAGGTATACATGGCCCTTGAAAACACCCCGTACATGGCATTTAGATAATGCGTGGGGTCCTGACCTGGACCAGGGAATGCAGGATACTGGTCAGGTATCACCGGACTCGGGCCTGCCGGCGCCGACGGTGGAACAAGCAGCATCACAGGCTCACCCGGGGCTTGAAGATCCTCGGCCGGAGACGGAGCTGGAGGATAAGCTGGAGCCGGAGATGGAACCGGCGTTGGGGATGACACCGGAACCGGAGATGTAGCCGGAGCCGGCGAAGTCACCGGAGAAGAAGGAGCTGGAGGTGAAGTCGGGACTGGACAAGGAGACACGGACTCTCTCCGGCGTCGAGTAGGCGACTTCGACTTCGGAGCCAAACCTTTATCGGAGTGATGATGTGAAGAATGCCTCCTCTTCTTCTTATGCTTCTTACTTCTCGAAGCATGCCCCGAAGTCGATTTGGACGCCGACCTCGACCTGGATCTAGACTTCCTTCTTCCTCTTTTTCCCTTCTTCATCCGAGCGATGAAGAGCTTCGCCTCTCTTTCTTTAAGAGCTTTCGAGCTCATCTTGCGGCAGCTGGAACAACCATCCACATCGTGGTCGGATGAAAGACACCAAACACAATCTTCGTGTGGGTCTGTAATAGACATGTGCTTGCCACATTCTCGACAGGGCTTGAAACCCGACTTCCTTGTCGACATCTTCCCGAAGAAAGGCAGATAAATCCAGAAAATACACAAAGTAACAAGTGAAGCTACTAATAACGATTCCCGAAATCCGTTGGCGTCGTCGGCGTGGAAAAAAGGGAACTGACGTCATCACGCCGACGAGGTCTTCTTAGGGAGCCGGTGAGGTCAGCGGAGTCGCGAGCGGAGCCGTGTCTCTGTGACGTCGTCTTCGACCTCATCGGTGTGGACTGCTACAAAAGTTTCCGAATGTTGCTGGCGCAGGGGATATTCACAAGGTGAGGAATCCACTGGCAGATGTATCCATCAGAAAAGTATGTTCTCGTTACTTTTGTAATCCAGTGCTGGGCTCCTAGGCTCAGTACTGGGAAATCTATCTAAAACAGGTAAGTAATTACGTTTTCACAGTTGGTACGATTTTTAAACAATATTTGTAGTTTGCAAAAATCGACACTTGGAAGAAATTTCACAGAAAAACAGTCTATGGTTTCCTATGGAAGAAAATTTAGTTAGAGGTAAGTATGGTTTGTATTTACTTTTCAGGGTCAGTGCTGGGCACCAAGATCCAGCACTGTGATCTCTCCTAATAGCAAGGTGAGTATTTCCGTTTTCGTTACTCGGTTGATTTTAGGTGAATATTTTAAAGTTTAGAAACTCCACACTTTGAAGAAATTTCAAGTGAAACCAGTCAATGTTACCCTATGGAAGAAAAGTGAGTTATCGGCTTTTGGGTAAGTACTCGACTGGCAGAGTTAAGGTCCTGGGCATAGACTCAGGTGCCTCCCAGGGTCAGGTAAGTACAGTTGTTACACCCTCAGCGGCACAGGGGCAGCCGGGTGCAGAGTGAGTTAGGCCCATGTTATCCTATGGAAGGCAGGGGGCCCCTGGTTGGAGTCTGCTGGCTAGCAGGCCACGCGGCTGTGGGAGCTGGGCTCCTGGTCACTTGCTCAGGGCAAATGGTGAAGTAGGTAGGAATAGAGGTTGCACAGCCAGGGGAACTCAGGCGGCTGGGTGCAGGGTGCTTTTGAGCCGTCGGGCACTCAATGGATTGCAATGGAGAAGGCCAAGAACGAACAAAGGCTGCAAGCTCGGGGACGAAGATTCTTCAGGTGCGGCCACCACTTCGAGAGGTAAGTTGGGTAGTTGGAGGATAGGTAGGTACCCAGGAGTTGGGCACAGGGGGCCGCAGGGCACCGGGGTGCTTTTTGGTGTCAGGAAATCTTAACCTCTGTTGATCGCGGTTGGGGGGGTCCCTGGTTCTGAGGCTGCAGGCATCGTCAGGAGCATCGAGGTGGATCCTTGGGTGCCGGATTTTGGGTCACAGTCGATGGGGGGACGTCCTCGTGGTCTTGGTCCAATCCAGCACAGGCCAGGCTTGGCGGGTGCAGTGTGTGCAGGGTTCGTGGTTCCTGGCTGATCCCAGGGGTCAGTTAACTTGCTTTGAGCAGTGCCACTGCTCGTGGGAGTTCCAGATGCTCAGAGTCACAAGGTAGCCAGGTCCTCCGGGGCTTGTGAGGTTGCTGGCCATGGGAGATGCCGGGATTTAGCAGGAGCTGGTTCGAGGGTCGACAGGCCGGTAGGGCTGGGGCCAAAGCAGTTGGTGTCTTCCTCTTGTTAGCAGCTGCACGGCAGGTCTTTCTTCTTGATCTTCTTTGCTGTTTCGGATCTGGATCTAAGGAAGGAAGGTTCAGGGTGCCCCTAAATACTAAATTTTGGGGCATTACAGGTAGGTAAAGGGCAGGGACCACTGGGTCCCTGCCCTGGGGGGGGTACACCCCCTATCCTACCACTCTCCTGTGGGAGGGGGCAGTGGCCTAGTCCTGATTGGGCAGGGCTCCCCATCTTCAAGATGGCGAGAGCCCGGAGATGTGCTTCACCTCGCCTCCCCCACCTGAGGGGTGGGGTTGGCAGAGGCTGGCACACCCCCTGTCCTTCCTTGGGGTTTCCGGCCAGTCTCCCCGCCAGAGTGGGGGTTTAGAACCGGTAGGGGCCAGTTGCTGAGTACAGCAAGTGGCCTGGAGAAGCTCACAAAGGTGGCATGCCTTTGAAGCGTCCCCTGCCCATCCTGGGGGAGGTGACCTAGCACCTCGCCCAGGATGTGCATTGTTGCAGGCCCAGGAGAGCGGATGGCTCTCTACCCAGGGGTCCAGCAACATGTCTGCTGTGTGGCAGCCTAGGCAGCCCCTCAAACCAGACGTGGATTGTAGGTTAGGTTCAGGGGGCATCTCTAAGATGCCCTCTGTCGTGCATTGTACATTCAATCCTGCACTGGCATCAGTGCGGGTTTAATGTGCTGAGAAGTTTGATACCAAACTTCTCAGTCTTCAGTGGAGCCATCACGGTGCTGTGGAGTTCGTGTTTGACGATCTCCCAGCACCATATACTCTTAAATGGCAGCACTGCACTTACAGTGCCCAGGAATGGACCTAGGTACTGTAGGGGCACAGGGCTCATGCTCCTGTACCCACACCACTGCATAGGGCACCCAGCTAGAGGGGTGGCTGATGTATGCCAGGGCAGTGTATGTTGTGGGCATGGCACACAAGGATGTGTGCCATGTCGACTCTGTTTTGTCCTATACCCAGACACTCGGCCTGCAAGGGCAGTGTGTTTGTGTCAGGGTACAGGGCCTCTAAGGGTGGCACAATAAGTGCTGCAGCCCTTAGAGGCCTTCCCTGGTCACAAGGCCCTGGGTACCTAGTGTACCATTAACCAGGGGCTGACATGTGGCCAGGGTTTGCCAATTTGGGTTTTAGATTTCAGCACAGTTTTTAGGGAAGGAACATAGGCCCTGGGCACCTGATTGGCAGGAGCCCAGGGCACACTCAGAAAGTACATTCAGCAATTCAGCAAAAAGTGGGGGCATACCATGCAAGAAAGATTGCACTTTCTCACAACCGCCCTAGCCGTTAGGCCATCTCCTCTCTCCAAAGTTGTACTTCCGGTTTGAAACCAGAAATCCTCAACCATGCATGTCTTCCTATTAACACACTAGTGTTGATCTCTCTAGCTGCGGTATCTGCAGCATCTAAAGCAAATGTTACTGAGGAATTGGATATAAGCTTCCCTTCCTGGACAAAATCCTGGGCTTTTGCTTTGTGCTCATTTGGGAGGTGTTGTAGCAGCTGCTCCATTTCGTCCCAGTGTGCCCTATCATATCTGGCTAGCAGGGCCTGGGTGTTGGCAATGTGCCAATGATTTGCTGCTTGGGCGGCTACTCGTTTACCAGAGGTGTCTAATAGTTTTAGTCCTTGTCTGGAGGGGAAGCATCACCTGTAGTCTGTGAATTTGCCTGTTTACAGGCATTAGAGAACACCTAAGAGTCTAGTGGTAACTGTCCAATAATTTAGACTGGGTACAATCCTGGGGATGAGAATGCAAGCCCGCACTGGATCTTTAAAGATGTTGTCGACATGTCTCATCATGCCTTTAAGCATAGGCAAAGTGTGACTAGCCCTTTGTGTGGTCGTTAGCATTTCAAATAGGAAATCTCACTCTAAAAATTCCTTGTGCAACTGTACCCCATGATATTTTGCAGCTCTAGCAAGTAATTCTAGATATCCTACATTGTCGTCAGGAGGGGAAGGCTTTGCAGGGTAAAGATCTGGTTCGTTATCTGTAGGCGAATCTGTGTGATAATCCGTCCAGGGGTCTATTGGTGGAATATTGCCCCCCTCCCCCCCATCATCATCATAGTCAGGTGGTGGAGAGTTAGTTGGTGTAATAAGTAAATGACGCAAAGGTGGAGAGGTTAGTGTAGGGGAACTTGGTGGAAGAGGGGAAGGGTTAGTACCCACATTCTTCCTCTTGAAAGGAATAAAGAAAGGTGTGTCCTCTGACTCAGGTTTGCGTTTCTGAGGTGAATTAGTAAGACCATTTCCTGTATCTGGATTTATATAAAATTGCTTTTGTTTTGGGTCCGATTTGGGTGTTGGGGCATCGAAAATCAGATCTTGCAGCTTCGGAGGAACAGTTTTAGGTTTCGGCACTGAGGATTTTGGTGCAAGGGTAGAATCACTTTTCGGCGCTGAAGGTTTCGGTGCCGAAGGAGGCTTTGTTTATGGTGTCAACGATTTCAGCTCCGAAGCAGTATTCAGCTTCGAGTCTGAAGGTTTCGGCTCAGTGCCAGATTTCAGCCGACTCAATCCCAAGCTGGAAGGCTTAAAGACATGTTTTGGTGCCGAGCCAGAGGGCGGGGCATCAGAAACATCTTGTTGGTGCTGACCGTGGCCCGAAGGCAGGGGTGGGACCAAAGCCTTTTGTTTCGGCTAAGTTGGAATTTGGGTTAAGAGGCATTCGGTACTCACAGTACGCTGACCTCATGGCAAGTCTTCTTCCAACTCGGAGTCCGATTATGGAATGGAGACAAGTTCCTCTTGTTCTTCCTCAGTCCCATGTGTGTCGAATTCGTGCTCTGATCCTCTGCCGAAGATGTTCGGCGTGTATTCGACATTTTGACTCTGCATCTCAAAACGTCGAGCCCGACGATCATGGAGCGTTTTCTTCGATCGGAACTATCTGCATGCGTCGCAGTCCTGTTAATTGTGCTCAGGAGATAAGCACAAGTTGTACACTTCATGCAAGTCGGTGCGCAGATACTTGGCATGGCATTGAGGGCAGAATTTGAATGGAGTTCGTTCCATCGACTGCGAAGTGGACCAACGCAGTTAGGCCGGATGGCCTTCCCGAAGATGTTCGAACGAAATAGAGGTTTCCTGAACGGATACAATACGCAGAGAAGTGGGATACGCGTTCAAAACAATACCGACGCGGGTAGAGTGGACTGCGTACCGGGGGAAACCCGAAGAACAGCCTTGAACCGGAGCGCAGCAGTACACGTCTGAACCCGATGGCGGAAAAAAACAATCTAACAATGTTGTTGATGCCCATGCGTACTAACACCGAAAGGAGGCGTCACCTACCTCGTGACTGGAAAGACTTCTTAGAAGAAAAACAACTTGCAAACATCTGGACCCAACACTAGATGGCAGGAATATGCAAAGCATGTGATCTACAGCTCACATGCCTCGAATAAAAGTTACTTTGGTCTAAGTAATGAGTGTGAGACTGGGTAATGAGTGTGGGCAACCTTTACCAGTTGTTTTTTCAAGGAGCATGTAGTACAGGCAGAATGCCAGGGAATTAGAAGTGTCTAAATTAACATTTTAATGAAGAGTGTAAGGCTTCTTCAGACATGTGAGAAGCAAAGGGCTCTAGTAATGATTAACTAGGAATGGCACCAGGCACTACTGGACATGCAAAGGTCAATCATTCCAGGCAACTGTCTCTTCTTTTCACTCCCAAAACATTGCAAAAGATGGAGGGTAAAGTCTCTCTGGTCAGAATTTCTTGTGGCTCAGATTTGGTGATGAGGGCAACATATGCTGTGGCAGTGACCCGGATTATAGGCTATCTCCAAAGCAGGTGTTTAGGCAACTCTTTGTGATTTCTGGGACTGGAATTAAACCTGGTATAAGGATGATCAGGGGCACTGTGAATCCCTGAAAGTGCAAGTGAAATGCATAGTTTAGTTTCCCCTTGGTACAAGATATTTTATTGCTCAGTTATGACAATCCATTGCGACTGCTAAAGTTGAAAAGTGGAGAATGTAAATGAAGTATATTATGCATGGTTTGCATATGCGGGTGGGGCCAATCAAGAAACTTCAAAGAATATGAAGATGCAGACCATTTCACATGCAAATACACATGTATTAAGGCTGATAGCTAACAATACCTGCTGGTATAAAACTAAGAACTTAGTGAACTGAAGTAGAATGAAAAAATTACTTCAGATCCTGCTTTCTCAGTCAGAAACATATTAATGAAAAGGTGAAGCACAATGCAGCTTCTCACAGTTCTACATAATGCACTTTGAAAAACTCAAAAAGCAGTACAAGGGTTCAATGCTCTATCAATTTTACTGTAATTGTCATTTTAGGGCGTAACTTAGTCTCATATGTATAAAAAGGAAATTGTGATTTAAATTTGGGAACATTGCAAACCTACTCTTTTCTGACTTGAAAAATAAAAATTCAAAAACTCAGACTTCTGCCTCGTTCTTTGATGCTGCAGGACGCAAGGACCCCAGCCACTGTAGATTGCCCATCTCTAGCCCTGAAAATCGCAGAAAGCTGCAGGCATTCCCCAGCCTGCCTAAACAACTTAGCTAAAAGTCCTCCTGGAGTGACTAGTGAGTCAGTCAAGTTGTTCCGCCTAGACAAATAACTGTCAACACAGAACAAACTGAGTACGAGTTGAACTGTTGGCATGACAGCCATGTGCAATACCCAACACTGCACTTGGGCTATATGGAGTAGTTTCTTTTCTGTAACTCCAGTTCTGTAGTAGGGGTATCTCTGTTATAGTCATAATCTAGTGAATAGTCCCGCCCCGGCGACCGCGGGCGTCGTGGCTTCGGGGTCCCCTGCGGCGGAGTCGGGTACCTTGGAAGGGAAACCGACCGCGGGGGAACCGGTGGCGGTCCCACTGGAGAGCGTGGCAGCGACCGAGGTGGGGGCGGCGGAGGCAGTGTCCGTGGCTGTGGAGGCGGGGGTGGCGGTGGAGGTGGCGGTGGTGGAGGAGGCGGCGGCGTTGGTGGAGGTGGTGGAGGCGGAGTCGGCGGAGGTGGGAGAGGAGGCGGCGACGGAGGCATCCGAGGAGGCGTATACACCACCGAGTACACCGATTCCGGTGACTCTCTCTTCCTCGACGTCGATCTTCTCCTCGACGTCGATCTTCTCCTCGACGGCGTAAAGCGTGAACAATCACCCGTAAGGGTTTCTAGGCGCTGGGGGCCGTCGGGAAGATGAAGCAAGCTATTGCCCAGAGTCACATGGTGCTGGGCTAATCTGCCGCCGGGGATCGAACCGTGATCCCCAGATTCCGGAGTCAGTCGCCCTGGCCGCGGCGCCACACCTCTTCCCTCCCTCAGGGTCCTGGCTGAGAACGAGTGGCAGATGGTACAGCTTTCAGGCACGTGGGACTGGGGGAGGCAACCTATACACACCTCGTGTGGATCAGTTTTAGCCTTCTTACGACCACATTCCGGGCACTTGTCGAACAAGCCAGGCATGTTGACAGTACCAGCTACTAAGCACTTGAAAAAGTGACAAAAATTGACAAAATCTCCAAAAAAAAACCTTGAAAAGGGGAGAGCTCAATGCTCCAGGGTCCTGCTAGCAGGAGCCGGAAAAAAGAACTGAAAGTAAATGGGACCTGCTGGGCATTCTGGGATACTGGGGAAAGTTCTGGAAATCTGGAAAGTTTTCTTAAAGGCACAGTATCCTGTTCTAAGCCACATAATGGCAGCCTATGGGGCTTGTCTGTCCACTCCTTCCTCTCTATCATTCCAGAGGCTTTTGCTAATAGAGGCAGGGCTTTTTCCTATGTGGAGAAAAACTAGACAGGCAGTGCTGTTTGTGGATGTTGGTGGAATTCTAGTTGAAGTACTGGACAGTGTAGCCTGTGGGTATAGGCTGCATTATCGGTCTTTAAATTAAATTCTCTCTTAAAGGTGTATGCAGGTCTGCATGATTTGTCACCTTTTAGAGATTATTTTTTATTGCTCCGGGGTCCACGCACATGGGCAGGACTATTCACTAGATTATGACTATACACAGAGATCCCCTACTACAGAACCAATGCTATTAAAAACTGTACCTTGGCCAAACTACACAAACTCTAGATTAAGTTAACAGCAGAATAACAATCAGAGCATATCCCCATGAAATGATTATGCCATAAAACCTCTTAATATTCCTAAGCACATTTTCTTAGTATAAAAAAAAGTATTGTATGATTTTCAAAAAGAGTAATATTGTTTGGACAATATATTCAGCCAGCTGTAAACATGGATAGCAGGATGAAATCCCTCCGATAGTTGAAGCACAAAGAGAAGGTACTTGACAATTCAGTGAGCTCACAGGAGTACCTGATTACTGGATTTCCATGAACAGAAACAATACTTGTGACAAGGACTGTCCAACCTACCCTAGAGATACACAAACCCTAACGGGAGGACTCAAGTTATGGGCAGTGAAGATTACCAGTAAGTAATGTATTCATTACCCCAGAACTCATTCCCCCTTCCCAGTCCATACCCTGTGAGACTAAACACAAGCTAAGGATGAATTCCTCAAAGCTTACTACAAAAAACCAACAAGGGAGACAGAATTCCACCATCCATCTTTTATAATGAACACACCATTTTTTATTACTACATGGCAGACTTCAATACACCAAAACCAAAATTGTTTGAATCATTTAAATCAAGTTTGTAGTGACTTACAAATGTGTCTTTTGAAGGCCAGGTGGCAGCTCTACAGATTTCCACCAGTGGAACTCCATTCATCTGTGTCCTAAAGGCAGATGCACTCCTTGTTGACATTCCCTGAACTGAACCAGGCACTTAACAGCCCATACAGAAATAGGCCTTTAAAATAGCCTGACACATCGACCACCTAATGGTAATAGTAGATGTTTTTTCTTTTGTTTGAAAGCCCAAAAATAACAAAGAACTAGTTTTTTTGCATTTGCTTTGTCTTTTCCTAATAAATTGATAACGCTCCTTTAACTTCCAACCCTGTGGGTATAAGGAGTTATCTTGAAAAAAAGCTGGAAGAATGAGCTCCTGATGTGTATGAAACAGAGTGTAGCGTAGGATGGAATTTTGGGTCTAATTTAAGCAAGACTCTGTCAGAAAACAAAATCAAAAATGTATAAGATGCTAACAAAGCTCCTAATTCACCTATATATCTTGCAGATGAGATTGCCACTATGAACACAACTTTTATTGTTAGCCATTGAAAGGTTGCCTATTCTAGCTGTTCCAAGTGGGGCTTTTAGAGACCACAAAGTCTGTTAAGTCCCATGGTGGAATCATCAGTGTAAGAAGAGGTTTCTTTAATCAAAAACTTCTCAGTAATGTTTTAACGAATGTAACTATTTGTGACAAAGCCAAAAAAGATTAATATATTCAGCTTATGCCCGACTAGGAGGACATTGTTGAAGGAGATAAACTTTTGAAAACAGTATTGGAGAAACACCAATATTTTATAAGGATCAGCAGTCTGCCACTACACTACCTTTCAAAATTACCCCAATTTCTCACATAAGCACCCAATGTAGATGATTTTCCTAACTGCTGGATGGAGCAGGCTACTTATCTGGAGCATTCAAACACTTGCGAACTCCTCCCCTCAACTTCAAAGCCAAGAGACTAAGAATTCGCCCAGTCTCACAAGGTAGATATGGATGCAGAATTGGATAAGGATGCAAAGGAAACAATATCTCCTTTTGCACTTGCATCCAGGACAGGAGAGGGAACCATGACCATCTCGGCCAGAATGGGACCACTAAGACTATGAATACATTTGATTCTAGTATCTTCCTTAGCACCTTATGCAAGAGGCGAATGGGGGAAAAGCATTTTGAACACACTGTGACCAGGGGAAGGATGAGCATCTACTCTCCAGGCTTGAGGATGTCTGCTGCCCTAACAGTAGTGTGGAAGTAGGGCATTAGTTCGAGATGCGAAACATTCCAGCCATGGATGATTGAACTTTTCCATAAATCTAATTGAATGCGGACTGACACAACCTGAAATTCACTGATAAGAGCATTTTTCGACTCAACAAGTCAGCCTGGAAATTCTCTTCCCAAGGAATGTGCATTGCTGTAAGGAGGTGAGATTCTGCTCACAGACCATTTCCGTTCCTTGGTAATCTTAGGGACTCTACCTTTACTCCCATTGATTCTTTATATAGTGTTTTGCTACGAAATTAACTGCTTTCACTATTATAGCTTTTTGGTGAATTGGAGGAGAGAAATAAAGAAAGGGTCTCTCTATGGGCGTTAACTCGATGAAACTGAATGATTGAATTCATTTCTCTGCTGGCCACTGACCCTTCACTTTCTTCCCTCCCAGAGTTGCTGCTCAACTTCACTAACTGGCATCCATCAGGCTAAATTCCAGGCTAGAGATTGGGCAATCGAAATTTTGTTATCGTACATCTGAGAGATCCAAGAACATTTATCTTACAGCTGATTGAGCAAAGGCCTTAGATAGAGCTGGAGTTTCAAAAGGTCCTTGCAGAGGGTTCCTGACAAAGCAGTCGGCAGCACCTGAATCCTTGAGTTGGGCAGGAATACATTTGCTTTCATTGTGTTGAACAGAGCCCCAGTACAAAGTCTCTGCTGAGATGGGTCCGTGAGAGACTTCTTGTAGTTGAGAAGAAACACCATGTCTGTGAGAAAAGTCACCACTCTTTCCACATCAGGGTGCAACTTGGAAGACAACTGGAGACAATTAACAAATCGGCTAAATGAGGCAATATGTGAATACCTTGCAAAAGTTGAAAAACCACTAGTTCGGCAATTACCTTTGTAAAAACTCTCAGTGAATTTGTTAAGCCAAATGCTAGTGAGACAAACTGGAAATTGTAGAAGGGGTTGACTTTCTGAGTAGATTGGCATGTGAAAGTATGTGTCCTGGAGATCTATGATCATCATCAGAACCGCTTCTGAAACCACTGAAATCATCACCTGAAGTGTTAAAATTGGAACCGTTCTTTTGGTTACAAAATTATTTATACTTTTTAAATCCATGACTGGTCTGACTGTCCCGTCTGGCTTTGCAACCTGGATCTCTTTTTGGCACCGGTACTTCTGCTATTGCTCCTGTCAGGAACAGAACTTCCACTCTGTTGAAAAGGGATTCTTTTTTTGAAACCACATTCTCTCTTTGATATTGGTATTTCTCTGACTATTTGTTGAGGCTGATTTTCCATTTCTATAAAATAGGCGTCTTTTTGTAACTGAAAGAACCCATTTGTAGCCTATTTGAGTTTTCCAAACGTCATAGAATTTCAAAAGTCCAGTTCCTTAATATAGTCAGAATTGTTGACCTTGGGCTAATGACACTAGTGGTCAGGTTTTGCCCCACCGTACAGCCCCCCCCCCCCAAACCTTGGCACCAAAAACAAATCATACTCTAAACTGCCTGTGCCGTCTTCCTGCAAAAAGGATTTCCTTGCAGAAAAAATATTAAATTGTTGCAACTTTTCTTTTTCTTAGGCAGTCTTTTTAACAAGATCATTGAGCTCTTCCCCAAAAAATGTTTGACCCCAGAAGGGACGTTTCTGGACCAATGCTCTTTAGGCAGTTTCTAATTAAAAAAATTGTAGCCATAGAGATCTCCTTACAGCAATTTATGTGCCTGCTGCTGCTGATGCAGCTCACATATCAAAAGTAGTGTCTGATAGGAGCTTCACCAATAATGTCTTCTTTTGCCTCCAAACAATCAAAGTGTGTTTGGAAATCTATCAACATGGTTTGTGAAATCTGTAGCCACAAACTCTTTAAGGCATTATGTACTTTTTGGGGATCTGTTAGTAATGCTTTCTCGGAAGCTAATAAAGATGAGGATATCATAATAAAGACTAGGGAATTCACCTTAGGAATTTGAGGAAAGCCCAACTCAAAGTTTTCCAAAGAATATCTTTTATTAAGGAAACATGGTACTTTTGACGTGACCAAATCTCTCCAGTGTTTTAAGCAACTTTTGCCTCAAATCATCATGGATGGGCATCTGGGTCTGGATTGCAATTCTCATATTGCGGGAGAAAAAAAAAGCATTCCCCAGGAAGTTGTGAAGGTTCAAAACCCAGGACTTCTACAATGTGGATGAAAACATGTTGGATATGTGCTCCCTGCACATACTTGCCATTTTGGCCTAAGTCCTGTTCATCCTCAGTGGAGTCCATAGCCTGTGTTTTTTGTAGCAGGTTCACCCACAGCAGATAACACTGCCTCCTCAATAAAACACTGGAGGTTAGCCATAGACAAGGTTACCATGTCAGAACTTACTTGCTCAGCAACTTCAACATGATGCCTCTTTTCAGTAGCCTCCTCTCTATAGCTGGATACAGGATAGTGGTATTCCTGTTCTGTCAGCACCACCTCCTGATTGCCAGGTGTTTCAAAAGTGACAAGGTCTCATCTTGTAAGATCTTGTCACTGTAGATAAACCCCCTGGTGCACTTTAAAAATTAACCTGAAGCAAGCCCTAGAGACCAATTAAAGCCTCGTTTCCCCTACCAAGAAGGGGAAATTTCCACCCGGCATGAATTCCCCACATCCAACATGTCGCACCACCAATATGCCAACTTAAGAGTTTCACGCATTGCGCGCCTGCAGGTATTTATAATTGTAAAGTCAGTGACAAATACCTTGCAATCCATTTTACCGATGGTGTCTAGGTGAGACACAGGAAAACGCCTTTTCTCTTTCTGAAGAGGGGCTTTTTGTGGAAGGGGGCAGGTTCATGAATGAAAATATAAAGAGGACTTTCCGGATTGAGTCTGTTAGGAAGCCCTACCTCACGTGGGATGGACTGTGACAAGTGGACGGGTTTTAGGGTAATGCACTTGTAATAAGATGGAAGGGATATCTGTCACATTGGTGACAAAGTAACCTGCCCACCAAACTCTTAAGCAAACCCTCAATGACTGATTGCTGTCAAAGGTATTGAATGACACTCGGAGAGCCAACAATATCAGTAACGTTCCATAGCCACCAAACAGTACTTTCCATCTTCTATCAACCACTGCTGACAGAGCTATAGATTGCCTCAAGAATTTTGTATGAATCATCACTGTTATGACAGTTGATGATGACAGTTTTTTTTGTTAGTAATTTTGCAGAAAAAGACAGATTTGTTCTACACTGAATTTCCAGAATGTACTGATTCCCACTGGAGACTGATTGTTTAATCATCAGCAGAAGAGAGCCATATAAAGAGGGAGCAGCTCAAGATCTTACTAAGGAATGAAACCGCCCCCCCCCCCCCCACAAAAAATGCTGCCAGCTCTCAGTATATGTGTCTACGAAAGGGCAAAGTGGAGCGAAAGAGTCTGTCCAAAATAACACTGCTAGGAGAGTAAAGAAAACCGCCTAAACCGAGGCACATCCTTGGACAGCTTCCTGCGTATCCCAAACCAGTAGTCAGTGAATAGGGAGGACCATTTTATCCAGGTAATTTAAAAAACTCAAGCCTTAAACAAAAGGCTTCTAATTTTAGGGTGAATACAAGTTACTCTATTTAGATAAAACACAAATTAATTCAACCCTGAAATACAGACAATGGTAATTCAACTTAAATGAACATGAGAACAGTAGAAATTAAACTTCTGATGCTTACCCGTGGCAATTCGTCATACCAGCTGAATACATCAACACCAATCAGGGATAAAAGCCGGTTCAGTGGTGGGAGGATTTGTTTTGTGATGTAGTATGTAGCATTCAGCCGCAGATTGGGATCCTGAAGGACCTCGATAGGCCGCCTCACCAGCTGTATGAGAGGCACTCCTGGTGTACCATACACTATGACATATGGTACTCTTTCCCCAATTCGTGGTTCAGAACGTCGATCATAGGCCAACATTTTCCTGTTGGAAAAAACAGAAATAAATAAACCCTGACATACATACTACAAGAGTACATTTTTTTCCACAAGCTCACATGGCCTGTAGTAAAAGGGACTATGCAAAACTAACAAGTTACCTACCTTTGGTTATGTTCTTTCTGGTGAATACTCCATCTGTAGACTGCCCACTTTGAGACTATTCCCCAGGTGCCAGACTGGATCTGGAAGTTGTCACAGCAGTGCTCCTATGCGCCGCACTGCTCTGGGTTGGCCCGATCTAGCCTGTGACTGAACAGAACTGCATATAAGCACCACCCTGAACATGGACACCTAGTTCTTGCTTGGCTCTTTCTGTGCCCTTGGTCGCGGAGCACGAACAATTAGAGATGCCAGTGTGCAGATCTCTAATTTGGGACCTTTTTTGGTTGGCCATGCCACAGAACAGGGATGCGGGTGAGGGGTGTGGAATACCAAAGCAGCACCTTCCAAAGCTGGATGGACTGGGGAGTGGGCTCTCATCAAAAGGTCTTCCAGGATCAAACCGGTGAAATACCCTTTCTCCGACAAGGCTGTCAAGGCAGCAGTGCTCATGAACGTGTGCACAGACACCCAAGTAATGGCCAGACAGAAGCCAAGAACATGCAATCTGCGTGCCAACGTAGTGGTCACAGCATAGGCCCTGGCAAAGTGAGCCCTCAGTACTTTAGGGGGCTGCTTCTTACCCAATGCGTAGTAGATCTTAATTTAGAGAGCTATTCACCTGACAAAGTCCTTTTTGGCACTTCCTTAACTTTCTTTGCCCAAGAGAACCCTTCAAAAAGCAGATTGTCCATCCAATTGTATTTGGTTCAATCAATGTAAAACCTTAAGGCTCTTTTGGGGTCCAGCAAAGGGATTCTCTCCTCCTCTTTCAAGGGGTGAGGCAGAACAAAGAAGATCTACAAGGAGATGATTACTCAATGTGAAAATGCTCACAGCTTTTGGCAAAAAGTCCACCCTGGCCTTTAACACCAGTTTGTCTGGAAAGAAGGTGGTGGAGAGCCTGGAGATTATTTGTGCGATGAGTGAGTGAAAGCAAAGAGAACAACAGTTTTGAGAGTCAGAAGATGAAAAAAGCTACTTTACTTTGGCTCAAAGGAGGTGTACAGGAGGAATGTCAGGAACAAATTAAGATCCCACTGTGGTATCTTAAATGGTTTGGAAAAAAATGAGTAACACACCTATAATAGCCCACATCACAACAGGGGATTTAAACAAGGACGCTTGACCCAGCAAACGCAGAAAAGGCCAACAGGACAACAAATAACCTTTAATAGTGCCAAATGCAAGGCAATGCTGGACCAAATAGAAAACAAATAATAAAACATACAACTGTTTGGCTTATAAGGGGTCAATATTGCGAATTCCATCCCTTGCCATAATTCTGTCCCAGTGACTGACATAAATGGACTTTATAGAGGGACGCCTGGCAGCAACGATGACCTTCACAACCTCAAGTACAAAATCGAACACAGTCAATTGCTGCCGATCAATCTCCATGAATTGAGGTGTAGATTGTGCAGCTTTGGGTGTACAACCTTGCAGTGTTGCAGCAACAGCAGATCCTGCAAAGCAGTAGCCTGTTTGTAGGACAGATGTTCATGCTAACAAGGTCCGGGTACCACTCTCGCCAGTCAAATCTGGAGCTATTATAATAACTTGGGCCTGGTCGCTCCTGATCTTTTTTAGAACTCTGGGCAAGAGAGGCAGAGGCAAAAAGGCATACAGGAGCCCGTCCTGTATTCTAGCCAGAATGCCTCTCCTAGAGGCAAAAAGATCCAGGCAGGGTTCTCCCCTCTGTCAGAAGATAACCTACACCGCTTTGGGGTGCAACCACAATTTGTGACCTGCCAGCCGAGCTAGTCTTCACTGGCATTCAAAGATCTTGCCAGCTAGTTCAGGGTTAGAGAGATACCCCAATGCTTAGGTCAACTCTAGAGGTGCAACATCTCTTGGCACAGGAGGAAGAACCCCACACCACCCTGTTTGCTGCAGTACTGCTACGCAGTGGTGTCTGTGAAAACCTGCACCAGCCTCCTTTTGATGGACAGCAGGAAGGTCTTCAATGTCAAGCGAATGGCCTAAAACTCCAAAAGACTGAGATGGCCCCAGATTTTCAGCCAGAGATTTGAGCCCTCTAATCTCTACCTTTCCTACATTACCTTCCCCTACCGAGCAATGATGCATCAGTCACCACCACAGTCAGCCCTGGGTGGGGAACTAATCTCTACCTCTCCTACACGGCCTTCCTCTACCCAGCAGTGATGAATCAGTAACCACCAATGTCCGCTCTGGGTAGGGAAGGGAGAGGCGTCTGCTGCTGGTCAGGTTGCAGCTGAGCAACCACCACTGCAAATCTGTGCAGTCTCCTCCAAAACCAGGACGAGTCTTTGTGAAGTAGTCAGGTGTAATTTTGGCTCCCTGCTCGAGAAGCACACCAATGTCTGGAGGTTCGCAGTTGTACTGAGGTGGTCCACAACAGAATGCGGTGAGACTGCCTTCTGCAGCCAGTCGTCGAGGTAGGGGAAAACTGGGATCACTTTTGTTGAACACCCGAGAAGCTATGGTAAAGCTGAAGGGGAGCACAGCAAACTGAAAATGCTCCTGTCTAAACTAGAACCGCAGGTAACATTTGTGGGACTGCAGGACAGGCAAATGATAGAATGAGTCCTGCAAGGACCTGGTTACTATCCAGGGTAGACAGAACCCGGGCTGCTGTGAGCATTTTGTATTTGTCCTTCCTCAGGAAGAAGGTTATAGGTCAAGAATAGGACAAAGGCCTCAATCCTTCTTTGGCATGGGAGAATAGAGGGGTAACACCCCTTTCCTATTTCCAAACCAGGAACCTTCTTGTTTGAACAGTATTGCTCCCATCTCTTGAAATAAGATGGATAGATGCTTTTCTGATAGCTGCTCTGATGTGTGGGGGAAACAGCAGAGTGTTGGAAAGGAACAGAAGGACAAAGCCATGTTGGATGGCCTGGAGTAGTTATCTGTCAGATGTTATGGACTGTCACCTTCAGAGAAAATGTTTGATCCTAACTCCCACAGAGCGGTTGAGCGCTGCTAACGGCAAACTAAAGAGGCTTGGGGGCTGATGACATAGGGTACCTGGTAAACTGCAAGATGTCCTCTCAATTGCTGTCCCTGCCCTCAAAAGGACAGGGGTGAATGTGCCTGGAGTTGTCTATACGCCAACCCACTGGAGTAGCCTCAGGAAGGTCGAAACTGATAAGGAATCTGTCTGGCAGGCCGAAGGAACATAAAATCACTGTTCTTCCCGTAAAGCATTGAAGGGTAGAATCAGTCTTTTTGCTAAAACGGTGGGATCATCATAAAACATATCCATGAGGGATGCCTACACATCTCCAAAAAAGCCTGTGGATCATCCTTGCATAATGATGGAGCACTATATTTGTGCCAACCACTCACCCCAAGTAATCAGTACCATCCAGACTAGCCTAAATCACATATTTGGCTGCATCCTAGTCATCTTGAATAGTGTTAGGCAAGGTGACCCTACACTTCTCTGGGGCTGTCAGCAAGATGTTGATGGTCATATCCCAGAGGGTGTTTGCGTATAACGGCATAATAGGCAGCCTGAACTGACCAACCTCTAGCCTAAGATGGTCAAAGAGAACATTAGTTTCCAGAATGCCTCAATCCTTTTTCGACTTCTTATGCATTCTTCTTTGACTTGGACTTTAAATTACCGGACCACTTAGACCACGAAGAGGACCTTATCGCTGAAATGGCCTTGAGAACAGGAATGGGTCTGTGCCCTCAACTTGGAGCAATAGAGGGACTTATGCAAGGTCTGTGCTTCTTTGGATGTTTAACGACAGTTTTGAGATCGATTTCCAACAGCCACACTCATGACATATTCTACAACGTCATTGATAATATCCGAAAATACTGATGAGAAAACTGTGCATGGCAGGGGCATGAGTTGTAGATAAATAACTGGTAAATTTCAGTGGTTCTGTTAAAAACTGCATGTTTTAACTTAAATTGCCACCTAACTATAACGTCACTTATAAATATATATATATATATTTTTGATAATTACTTTGGCGCTGTTTGACGAATGTTCATGACATTTTCAAGTAGAACTTACTTCAGCTGCTGTCTAGAAGTTTTCGGGGTGATTGGAGAAGAATGGGGTGAGAAAAACGGGGGTGGGGGGTGGGGTTCCAAAATGCTTTGTCCCTATGCAATGTCTATAGGGATTTTGAAAGTTTTAGACGTGGCTACAGCCAAACCGCTGAACGGAATTACAGAACATTGGGCAGAAAGCTAGATCTTGGTCCGCAGATTGTGCTTTTTGTGATTTGGGGTAAATCTGTTTCAGTAGTTTGGAAGTTATTAAAGAAAGAAATGTTTAGATATCTAGGGACGCGGATCTTCTACGGATGACCCGCTGAGAGTACCCGGGAATTCAAAGCACAATTGGGGAAAAAAAGCCTCACACCCCATACCCCTGCCGCGCACGGCTGAAGGCCGTGCACAGCGTGGGGTTGGGTGAATGCAGGAAGGTTGGCTGCAAGCCAGGCCCTGCGGCCATCCCCTGCTGACCACGGCCGAAGACAAAGCATGGCGGTGGTTGTATTAACGTACAGTAATTATGTACTACTTTAGAAATTCACTGAAAAGATAGTTATACTTATTTGAAGAAACTATAACTCATGGTGTTAAGTAACTTTAAGCCACGAGCTATAGTTTCTTAATGTAAGTATAAATATAATTGCCTAATTTTTATGGTTTTGTGTGGGTAAAATGTCAACCTAACTACAACGTCCTTGTAGCCTTTTGTTCTGTCAGTGAATATATAATATATACATATATGACCACTGATCTGTGCTTCTGCCACAGAAGTCAAGTCTCTGATGAAAGTAAATACAAGCATGTGCACACTTGCCCTTACCTTGTAATCTCGAGTGCTGGCACACAGGCTCCAGGCCTGTAAGAGGAACTGCCTCTATACTCCTTAGCAAATATAAGGTCTTGCATGCTGGCCTTGCCTTCAAGCAACTTCAAACACTGCCTCTGGACATAAAGTTTGATCTGACTTATATCGCGTGTTTCAAACAGCAGCTTAACTGAACGCTCAAGCATCTGAAGGGTATAAACAAAACAAAAAAACAGTTAGGGGAGAATCGATTTTCTTGTTAAACATGGCTTATAGTTATAAATGACAGAAAACAAAATGCAGCAGGGTGAGGAGTTAGCTTGTCAATAATGAGTGTAATATTCATGTTACTTTCAAATCATGATCTACACAAAATAACTTTAGGCTAAACATAACTCTGCAGTTAGTCGACTCTCATGAGCGAAGGCACAAATACAAACCAGGCATCTGCTCTACAACTGGGCATTTGCTTCATCCCCTGCTGATGCCATGTACCAGTAAGTGACTTGCTTTGCCTTTGTGTTTTTCAAACCACTGTTTCTGTCTGACTACACAACAAAGCACATGACGACACCAGTATCGGACTGCTGATGCCATCTACAGATGGCAACTGTTTCCATCTTCTAGGGAACTTTGTTTCATCTAATGCTGGAAATCCGTCTGTCACTTTGTTGCCTTTTCTCTTCTTATGAGGAGGTATTCAGAGAATTAACCTTTAAACATTTTAATCAATGCATTTTTATGAATGCTGTGATGTATTATTTTACCCTGGATTTTATTATATTTAGTCTTGTTCCATATCAATAATTATTGCTAAGCACTTTGGCGAAAGCAATTCTAAGAAATAAACGTATTTCTACAGTTTGACTTGCACTCTACATTCAGCATCACAATAAAGGTAGCAACTGAAGTTGCAAGGATCTTGCTGCTCATAAAAGGATCTCCCAATAACACATTTATATATTCATCAATAGCGGATTTGGTATCATTAGTCAAGTGATATAAAGTAGTAGGGGGTGAATTACCAACCTACTACAGAATAAAAAGAGGATATTTGCATACTTACAGCATACCTTTATTCCCTAATGAAGGTAGAATACGAGACATATGGGAAGAGGTACAGCTAGTAATGCACAGAGCTCTTTCTCATTTACAATGACAATGGTACTGCCTTTTTTGTGTGATACGTTTCAGTAAAGGGAGGCTGCAGTAATGAAGAGCAGAAGTAGCTTCGTTGGTATTTAGTGGTACATTATGCCCTTCATCTTCAGCTTAAAAAAACAGTACATACTGGAGAAAGAAGCTATGAATTAATTTCCCCTTTACTTGCGAATTATCATTCGACTCATCTTATCGCCCCTACAGCGAGGACACTTGGCCTTGCAGAATGTGAATCTTGCCTAGTACAGCACAAAACCATCTGGTCTGAATCATACATGCATACTTCCAGTCACACGTGCTAAAAGGCTCAAGAGGTGAATTATGGTCCACACAAGGTCTCTATTATCACTGTAGCTCAAGTGTCCAATTGCATCTTGATCAAGGTCTGAATGTGCCGTTTTTTCGACCATTTCACATGCCTTCCATTTCTGTTACCGTTGCTCATATTTTTCACCAGCAAGTGCTACAGGTGTACTTTAAGCAAAAAGTATTTGCTTTAGAAGGACCTTTTACTTAATTTAGTATTTGTAAGCAAACAAAAGCAAATCCCGAAGAGAACATCACTGGCTTCCATTGCTGGCCTGTACATCTGGATAACCAACGGCAACATCAACAAAGACATCAGAAACATACATTGTATCTATCTAATGCTCACTCTCTCTGGGGGCTATCTACACACCCTCAGGAGGACCACCACCAGACTAGAGAAAAAGAAGTTAAAAAAAAAAACACAAGAAAACAGTCCCTTTGAATCTATGCACCCAGGATCTTGAACTGCTTCCCTGTATCCATCAGTGCTGCTACAACTCTGTCCCACTTAGCAAAGAACTGAACAGCCATCTCTTAGAAGAACATTACTTGATGAATTAACAGTCCAGTCCAACTCCTACAGCCCAGCTGTCTTTCTAATCACATGTTGACTGTATATTTACCTTTGACCCTTCACAACACTTCAGAGCCTTTTGGCTTGGTTCGAGCTATACAAATAAAACATACATCCCCAAACACATGGAAATGGGAAGTCACAGCTCTACAAGCCCTGTAATATTTAAAATTCAAATACGCTCTCCAATCCTAGAAATGTGTATCTTTCCTGCTTCCAGTGTCCCTGGGATCAGAAGCCAAAAGGTGCAGGCCAGCTTTTGTGGCATGCAATCAGGCTGTCCTCCAAACCTGTTCCAGCTGCTTTGGGGAACCCGCAAAGACACAGGAAAATGAGTGACGGACAGGATTAATTCCAGAACGGATAACCTACGATGGACAAGGAAATGAGCTGGTGATGTACTCCCAAACTCAAACATTTCCAGCAGGGAGACCTAGAAGGGAGTATGTGCTGGTTGGCATAGCCAGCTTGGTAAAATTGGCATTTCCAAAGTCAAGATAAAGTTATCATGTTGTGCTGAACACACTTGGGTGTCCAAATGGACACTGGAGAGAGAGAGAGAGACAGACACAGACAGACAGACAGACAGACAGACACACGGCTTTGTATAGGATATTGCCACCAGGTGGAAATACCATGCACAGAGTCCAGGGGTTCCCCAAAAGTGTACAGGGCTCAATTTGAAACCCAATGTGCTCTGAGTGGTAGTGTGAGCAAGCAGCCTTAGGCCTAACACAGAGAGGTGCAAGACATTTTTGGCACAACTGTGATCAATAATGGACAAGCAACTTAAAGAGGAGAACCAGACCAATTTTAGAAAAATATACTTTGTTCTATTTTATTTTTAGACAAGTTCTTTGTAATAAGGTAAGTTCGTCTGTAATTAAAAATACATTTCACTTTGAAAAATCGAAACTTTTCAATACAGTTTAATATTATCCTATGGGGAAAACAATATAGCGGTTAAACAGGTAAGTATCCAACTTACAATCCCAGTCTTCGGAGCCAAAAGTCAGCAAGGGCCAGGTGAGTACCACAACTGCACCACAAGCGGACACAGGAGGATCCGGGTGCAGAGGTCAAAATCGGATTTCGACCCAATGCTTTCCAATAGAGACAAATGGACGCCTGGAGCCACGCTGCTTGCATTTAAGTAGATTGGTAGAAGGGGCCAAACTTTGGGTGTTAAGTTGAGCACAGAGGGAGTGAGGGGGTGGGGGGGGGGGGAGGGGGGGGAGGAGGGGGGTGACAAAGCAGCACCAAGCATGCACCACCAGCGGTACAGGGGCGGCTGGGTGCACGGTACAATTTTGACGTCGGGCGCCCAATGCTTATCAATGAGGATTCTTTTAACAGCAAAGAGGCTGCAGGCGTGGCACCGGAGGTTGCAAGAGGAAGACCAACAACAGCAGAGACAAGTTGGGATATTACAAGAGCTAAGAAAAACTACACAGGCAACAGAATAAATAAGGCAGTCAACTCACACAAAGAACTTTGCAAAATATTAAAGGAATTCACTAGTCCCTCATCCTGCCAGTCCAAACAACCTGCCTCACAGGATTGGGTGGACACACTGTCCACTTTCTTTGAGGTTAAGATCAACACCATCCACAGCCTCTTTACTAACTAGATATGCGAACATCAGCACCACTTGTCCAACTGCAATCACACATCCACATCAATTCTTCTAAATGAATTCATAGAATTCACTCAAGAGGATGTCAGTACTGCCCTCTCTAAGGTCAAATCAGGCTCAACCACCGACCCAGTCTCATCTCACGTTCTGTCCATTATTGGACTGGCTCTTCTCAAAGGCCTTATTGACCTCTTCAATTTATCCTTATGTCATGCAACGGTTCACACAAAATTGAAAGCAGCTATGGTCAAGCCTATTTTTAAAAAACCCACCTCCGACCCCAAGGAACCAAACAACTATCGGCTCATTTCTCTTCTCCCTTTTTAGGTCTCACCTAGCGTTGCAGCGCATGCGCTGCTCGCTTGGCGAGACATATTGTTATAAAGGGGAATTTAGAAGGGGGCCCGAAGCACCGCCCAATCATTTTCATTGGGTCGCGTCAGTGTTTTTCCCTTTGAAAATTATGCTTTTGGGCCACTGACCTTTCTCCCTTTCATCCGGCCCATCCGGACTGGCTCGTCTGCTTCACGTCTGTTGTGAAGCAATTTCTCATCTCAACATCAGCCACTTGTTTATATTTGCATCACGCCTTCACTTAAAGTGAAAGTGAAAGCGAAATGCAAATATAAACAAGCGTCTGCCTTCCCGCACCGTCCTTACGCACCCCTTCGTCTAACAGCCTCTTGCCCCCTCTTTCTTTCCCCTTCTCTCTGTCATCTGGTCTCTTTTTACTGTTCCTGTCTGTACACCTTCTGCCTCTTACGCTTCCTGTCTCGATCTTACTCTCCGTTGTGGTCACTGCCACACCGACGTCTCCCCTCCCATGCTCCCTAGCTCGGTTTCTCATCTGTTTTCGTTTTGTCATTTTCTTTCCTTCCCCGCCCCTCCACACTTTGCCCTCCTGCACTCTTCTCCCGTCGCAGCTTCACTCTTTTCCTGTCTAACCATTCTTTCCCTTTCCTCCTGCTCGTCGCTTCTTCCCAGTCATGTCTCGTCCCTTCATTCTTCCCTCACCCTCTCCACCCTCTTCCCTCGCTCTCTCCCTCTTGCCTCGCTCTTTGCTCTCCTCTCTCCCGTGAGAGGGCAGGTGCAGGGGTGGGAGCCAGGGGCAGTCGTATTTAGCACATTAACCTTTTCCGGGCTGTGCACAGGGGTCCAGACACATTACAAATGGTCAGCTTTAATCATGATGTCAGCTCATTTACTCGCAGAGACCCCTCACTGCAAAACCATTTCAGAGCCAGTCCTTCATCGCCTGGCTCGGCTGTCCCAACAGCCCTGCCCGTCCACACAGACCCGCCGGTCCAAGTAGAGCTGCTTGGCCCCAGCCCTGTCTGCCCCGCATGCGTCACAGTCCTGCCTCTGCCTTCAACCCTGTCTATGCCTTCACCTCCACCTGCCCGTATAGGCCCGATTGTTCCCAGCCTTGCCTGCCCCGCACATCCACAACGACCTACCTTCAGCTGTGCCGGTGTCTCCATCCCTGCCTGCACCGCCTCTCCACACTGCCCTGCATTCAGCTGTGCCTGTGTCTCCCTCTCTGCCAGCCCCGCCTGTTCCTTCAGCCCTCCCTGTTCACCCAAACTCGCCTGCCCGTAACCCTCTAGCACTCCACCCTGCCTGTCTCACACACTCCCGCCTGGCTCTAGTACTGCTTTCTCCGCCTGTGTTTTCATACCTGTTGTCCACCCAGAGCTGCCTGTCTCCTGCTATGTCTTTCCACTAGTCCTGCCTGTCCACCAAGACCACCTGTTCTTGGCCTTGCCTGTTTAGCGCCCCCTGCTGGTTCTCTAGTACTGACTGAACGTCAGAACAGCTGTTCATGCCCCAGGTCTGTGGTTTCCCACGCTCTGCCCGTCTCTGTGGTACCAGGCGTCCCACGGACCTGTACCCCTCCATCACCTGCCCACCTAGGCCTTGCCTGAGTTCATGACCCCCAGCGCTGCCTGTACCTCAGCACCACATGCCCCACAGACCTACTTCCCCCAGCTCTGCCTGTCCCCTCTCCCACGCGGTAGGTCTGCCTGACCACACCTGGCTCATCGCCGGTGCATGGGCATATTTAGGGCAGCCCAAACAGCAGCGTCTTCACGTGCCAACATATGCACACCTGTTTTTACATTCACACTATTATTTGTGCACATAGTCTATGTTCACAAAAATACAAGCCACATGCAATGTGAGCGACTGCACAAACACACCAGGCAGTAAGTACACCGTCATGGTTTTATGTGCACACCTCCAGGGTGTTAGTGCATACAACAGAATGGGTTGAGCTATACCAAAGTGAAAGCCCAGAGCTGCTGTCTTCCCGAAACAATTCGGATAGTTGCATTAGCGCTATATCAACATCAGCCGCTTGTTTATATTTGCATCGTGCTTTCACTTAAAGTGAAAGCGCGATGCAAATATAAACAAGCGGCTGCCATCCCGCAATGGCGAGCGCTTGTTGTAGCTGCCTCTTTCTCGTTTTACCCCGTGCTCTCATGCAGTTTTCAGTTTTCTGTCTCCCTCTGCCCCCTCACACCATCCTTACGCACCTCTCCGTGTAACAGCCTCTCACCCCCTCTTTCTTTCCCCTTCTCGCTCTCATCCGGTCTCTTTACTGTTCCTGTCTGTACACCTTCTGCCTCTTACGCTCCCTGTCTCGATCTTTCTCTCCGTTGTGGTCACAGCCACACCGGCGTCTTCCCTCCCATCCTCCCTAGTGCGGTTTCTCATCTGTTTTCGTTTTGTCGTTTTCTTTCCTTCCCTGCCCCCGCTCGACGCTTTTCCCTCCTGCACTCTTCTCCCGTCGCCGCTTCACTCTCTTCCTGTCAAACCTTTATCTCCCTTTCCTCCTGCTCGTCGCATCTTCCCAGTCATTTCTCGCCCCTTCATTCTTCCCACTCCCTCTCTCCCTCTCTCCCTCTTGCCTCGCTCTTTGCTCTCCTCTCACCGTGAGAGGGCATGTGCAGTCGTATTTAGCACATTAACCTTTTCCGGGCTGTGCACAATGGTCCAGACACATTACAAATGGTCAGCTTTAATCATGATGTCAGCTCATTAACCAGCAGAGACCCCTCACTGCAAAACCATTTCAGAGCCAGTCCTTCATCGCCCGGCTCGGCCGCGTATCATTACTAAAAGCCAGTACCATTTACAATAAAAAACTCACACTAGTACACATGCAATGCAATAGATGAAACAAAAGCAAAAAAGTGAGCTATTGCCATTTCACCATTTGATTAATGCTTCACAAAAGGATTAAAAAAAAAAAAGAAATTTACAATGCCAACAGCTCAAAATAATGACAGTGCGAGACCTATTGCATTGTAAATACTTGTTTTGAGGAAGTCCTGGAGTCCCTAATCAATAGGCACCTTTCACCCTTCCTAGAGAGTAACAAACTGTTAGACTCTTCCCAATCTGGGTTTCGGGCGGTTCACAGCACGGAAACTTCACTAATAGAGGTAGATGACAACATTAGACTCGCCCTGGATATCGGACAGTCAGCCATGCTGGTCCTATTCGATCTATCGGCTGCCTTTGACACCATCTCCCACAGGACTTTAGCGAATCGTTTGTGGGAGTTGGGAGTCAGGGGTACTGCCTTAAACTGGCTCAGGAGCTACCTGACTGACCATTCTTTGATGGTACACATTGGTACCCTTGTCTCTCGCAGCCAAGTGATAGACAAGCGAGTTCCCCAGGGTTCCATTCTAAGTCCCACACTCTTCAACCTATACGTGGCACCCATCACTAGAGTGATCAGATCGCATGGCTTTGACACCGTGTCGTACACAGACTAGGCCTGGGCGGTAAATTCTGTTCCGCTCGCGGAATTTGGGTAATTTTGCGTTCCGCTGAGAAAGCGGAATTGCCCAAAATTCTGAGTTCTGCGGAACTTTTTGCTTGTTCGCATTCTCACAGTGCGTGTTTGCAAGATATTTCTCCCCGAGCACGCAAACAGTGATCGCGAACAGGAAAAAAGCATCGCGAACAAGCAATTACGCGTGTTCGTGGAATTTCTGCGTGTTCGTGGAGATTTTTCTCTGTTTTGCGGAGCTTTGCCTAGCGCGACTATGCAAATTCCACCCACCCCTAACGCAGACAACACGCAACTACTCATCACTCTCGGCCCAGATTTAAGTGACAACAAACTCCGATTCACGAAGTGCATGACCGACATTAATGTCTGGATGCAAACTAATCATCTGCAACTCAATGCCAGCAAGATGGAGATCATTCTCTTTTTGAAAGGCCATGCTCTACGGTCCAGCGACTGGTGGCCTTCCATTCTCGACCCCTGCCCTTCTCCCAAACTGGTGGTCCGTAACCTTGGGATGATGATCGATAACAACGTGTCCATGAAAGACCATGTTAATCATGTGACGGGCATCTGTTATGGACTAATGCAAAGTCTTTGCAAGATCTTGTAATGGATCCGAGTTGCATCCAGGATGCCGCTGGTCCAAGGCCTAATCATGGCGACTTGATTACCGAAACGCCCTGATGGCTTACATCAATGACGAGCATCTAAACAAACTTCAAGTGCTACAAAACACAGCTGCCATGCTTGTATTAAATCAACCTTGACGGTCCATGTCGGCACCAAGTCTGAGAGCTCTCCACTGGCTTCCCATCAGGATACGTATCCATTTTAAGATCAACTGCCTGGTTCACAATACCATTTATGGGAACAGGCCATGCTATCTTGCCACAAAACACATCTGGTATCAACCTACCAGAACCCTTAGGTCCTCAACTATATATTTTCTCACCACCTTTAAGATTTGCACCGCCAGGAATAGCGGCAAATCCTTCTCATACCTTGCCCCTACTTTGTGGAACTCGCTCCCACTGCAGCTACGTACGGAAACCAACCACAGAAAGTTTTGGAGATCTAAAAACCTGGCTGTTCTGATCTTTCTTCTTCATGCCAGCTTCTCTCACCCTAGGGTTTTTGGCCAGCGCTTTGAGACACACGGGTGATGTGTGTGCTTAATAAAACCTTATGACTACGACTATGTAGCGGATCATAGGGGCACCATTGGTTCAGCTCACCAAGGCTCAGGGGCTTCAGGTGCAAGGCTGCCTTTGACTTCAGAGTCTTCTTACCAAAGCAGGTCGAGGTCTGTGGGAGCCTCTAAATTCACACTGCATCCGCCATCGTGGAGGTCAGGAGCGGTCATCCAACGATGGATACGAGGTCAGGATCGCTGGGGAGACTTCACTGCACAGGTGTACCATTCAGACTCGGGCCGTGGGCGTCCGGTGCAGAGTAGGCAGGAGACGCGGATCCACCTGGATCCAGAGTCTTTGGAGTAGGTTTCTTCAGGAAAGGTTCACGGGAGATTGGAGTCTTTTACGAAGGCATCAGTACTCCCAGGGTTTCAGCAGTCACTGGTTGCAAGACTGTTGCAGGTTCACAGAAGCTGGAGACAGGCCGGTAGGGCTGGGGCCAAGGCAGTCGTCATCTTCAGTCTTCTCTGCAGGACACCAATATACTAAATTCAGGAGGTGTTATAGGGTAGTAGTAGATAGGCCCAATGGGCACCTCATCTGAGGTGAGTACATTCCCTATTATGCCATCCTGCTGTGGGAGGGGGGCATAGACCTAGACCTGATTGAAGGGATTTCCCCATCTTGAAGAGGGACTAAGGTGCTCTCTGGGTGCAAGTATCACTAAATCCATCACTGGAATCAGAGTGGGTTTATGAATGCAAGATGTTTGATACCAAATATCTCTAGTTTCAATGAAGCAATCTTGTAGCTGGGAATTTGTTTTTGAACAGTGTCCAGCACATGTAAAACCGCTTCCCTGTTCACTTGTACTAGTAGTAATTGAACTGGCCAGCACAGGGGCATATCTGCTCATGAATACATATCACCACATAATATATTGCATCCTGCCTTGGGGGTGACTTAAAAATATTACATGCAGTGTTAGAGGACATGGCAAACGAGTGTGTCTCATGTTTTGTTTTCACTTTTTAGAGCACCTTGTCATGCAGCCTGTGGTGGCAGTCTATTTGAGTTTGGTGCTGGGTACCTAAGACTGGCACAAGATATGCTGCAGCCTTGAGGGACCTAGCACCTAAGCCCTAGGTTCCATTTACTAGGGACTTACAGAGGTGCTAAAGGCTTGGGCACTTGGGGGTCACGTGACCAGTTGCCTTGTTTTGGAGAAAGAACACTGGCAACCTGGTTAGCAGGAACCCAATGCACTTCAGTCAAAGCTGCATCAAATACCAGGCAAAATGTGCTTGGACTACTGCAACAAAAACCCCGTTTCCTACACCTACCTAAAAACACACACACAAAGTGTGGGGTTCTGCTTCACTTCTGGGCATCTGACTGTATTCAGGCAGAGTTGACTGGAGACACAAACCAGTCATACAGAGCAATGCACACTCCTGGCTAGGATGCAGAATATCTTTGCCCTAAACTGGAAACCCATCTAAGAGAGCACTGCGTTTCCAGTTCACTTGCTGAGGCTCTGATTTCTGTCAGATGCTGTCATAGAGCAAGGCATCTGCTGCTTTTCTTGTTGGGTGGTGGGGAAGGGATAAAGAAGGAGGCTTATAGAAAGACAAATCTCTGATTTTGCTGGCAAGGGCAGTTTGGTAAGATCTCTACCAAAGTTGGAGAGGGATGGGTTAAAACACAAAGAAAACAGTAGTGTGAAAGAAAGAGTTTTGTTCTGTATTTGGTAGGGACAGACAGATAGGGTTTTTGCCAAAAATAATTGTCCACTTTCATTTTTAGAAACCAGCTACCCAACTAATGACCCACTGACGGGGTATTTGACCGAGTAGAGTGCTCCACTGCTTTTCAGCTAGGTTTGCACAATATAAAGCGATACATACATACATTCCATTACTATCTTTACATCACTACACACTTGCATCCAGAAATCTATGCACACTCATGTTCACAGTTGGAATTAGTACAATGGACTATGATTGGAAACCACACAGTATATTTTGCCAATCAGAAAATAAATAAAAGTTCAGCAGAACATCTGTTGTCTCATGGATCATCTTCACCTTAATAACAAAGCCACAGTCCAAAAACTAAAAGTTTGAACCAGTAATGATGGAACAATTTTCAGAGTGGGGGTGCTGCTATTACTGTTTCACCACTTACGTCAAAGGATCTGTGAAAAACCCAAGCATCATACGAAAAAATACAAGTGTAGCAAACGAGCCATGCCCATTCAGCAGGGGAGTGGTAAGGATGTCGTGGTATGTAGCTGGTGGTACATTTTGGGGCACTGATGTGGTAGTGCAGTCACTTACCGACAGCACAATTTCAGTTGAAATGGACACTACATTTGCATAGACATACAGTTTTACTGGTAAAACTATATAGCACAAAAAGTATAATGTGTAGACATCGGGTTTTAGTGAATATTTATCATTTTCACATCACCAAGTGTATTGATTTATTTTTTAAGACCCTATTAAAATCTTTGATTCCATCACACTTCAAAATGACAAAAAAGTGCTTCATTTGTGCTTTCCTAATTACGGATATAATTTGAAATAAGTGTAAAGCTAATTTTCCCAATATTTAAATGTTGCTGTGTGTTAGACAAAACTGACCTGCCATAACCTCTCCTTTCATATCCTGTACCCCAGCAGGATTGTCAAATAGGTCACTTCTACAAAATCCTCTCAATTTTCAGTCAGAAAAATAACAGTCCAGTTTCTGAATAAACAGCAACTTTTCAGAAGACACAGCCTAACATTTGACCTTTGTCTTTGAACGCGCAGCAAAGGAGACAAGATAAACAATATTTAAAGGCATCTTTATTGCCCATTAACCTTCTGACTCCAGCATGAATATTTCTGGGGGTGCAGCAGCACCCCTACTTCAGCACTTATTGTCTGAACAAAATAATACAGCTGGCAGGAAGCAGAAATGTTGATGGCTGCAGGCACAGAAGACCTTCAGTCAGAAATCAGTGATGATTAGCAACTACTAGAGAACAGTGCTGCTGAAGACCCAGGTTCGGAATATATGACAGCAACAGTTTATGAATAGATGCAAAATGAACAAGAACACAATCTCATTGTGCCCTGGGACAACCAGCATCTGTTTAAAACTGGATGCAATGTGTCCAGTGAGTCTGTGGAACCCACATAAACGCAATGTGCCCCAGGACAGTCAGCCTGGACCTTATTCATCTTTCAATCACTGAATGCCCTAACCACTTAACCAGTCTACTAATGGGCTCCTTCAAACTTTTACAAGCCCACTATTCCTTAGTGCTCTGTAGCTGCTGGTCGAAGTGCAGCATTTCTCACCAATTCAAATCTTTAAATTACAATTCAGGGACACTCTTCTTGACACAGTCAGCTAGACACGTGCATGCAGAACGGTTTTTCCAGCACCATCTTCATGTGCATTTCTACATGCAAGGTCACAGTCAAGGGTTTCCACACATATAGCTGAAAAAAAAACATTCAGTCTCACACTAGCAATGGGCCTTATCAGGAAAATAAACCTTAAGTCATACTGGTCAAGGCATCCTACTCTCCACTATTTCGTTTCTTCCATAATGAGTAGGAATCGTTACCAAAATATACCACATTGTTTTCATTTCCATGACAAATCTAAGTACCCTCCCAAAAAAATCACACACAGCATGATTGGCTGCACAAAATTAGACCTTTATTTGACCATCACTACTCTGTTTGCCGGAGGTACATACCCCCTACCAAGAACATCTCAATTAATGGAACACTCATTCTCTACAAGGGCAGGCTTATATTGAAGCAACATGTGTCTCGGCAACATTCTCTATATGGTGTGAAGAGGCAGAAATCTTAGGCAAGTTTAAATGGCTACATGCAATACTTCCGATTATACACATACAGTAAACACATTACCCTCCCTGAATTTTATAGAAAGGAATATGCTACTTACCAGTATGCATCTGTTCTTGGCATGTAGAGCTGCAGAGTTGTACACTTAGCATAGATCGCCATCTGGTGTTGGGCCCGGATGTTTGCAGTTTGTTTTTCTTCTTGGACAGTCTTTGGAAGTCACGAGTTTGGTGACTCCTCCTTCGGTCCGTACTGCGCATGGGCTTCGGCTCCATCCTCAGATTGTTTTTCGCCAACAGGGAAATGATGGAGCGTAGTAATAACAGTGAGAAACCCATGTGTTGTATCTAAATAAGATGTACTGGAACGGATACAGGTAGCCGGGGAGGCGGGTGGGCGTGTACAACTCTGCAGCTCTACATGCCAAGAACAGATGCATACTGGTAAGTAGCATATTCCGTTCGAGGCATATGAGCTGCAGATTGTACACTTAGCATAGATTATATAGCAGTACCCAACCTTAGCGGCGACCACCGGTATCCGTTGCAGCTGTTTGAAAAAGTGTCTTTAGTACAGCCTGGCCCACCCTAGCTTGCTGCTTGGAATGCACATCTACACAGTAGTGTTTTGTGAAGGTGTGCGGTGTAGACTATGTGGCTGCTTTGCAGATGTCATCTAAGGGTATATTCCCTAGAAAAGCCATAGAAGCCCCTAACTTTCTTGTAGAGTGGGCTTTAGGAGGAACAGATAATGTTCTCTTTGCCTTTTGATAGCAAATTTGTATGCATTTTACAATCCACCTAGCTATCCCTGATTTCGAAATGGGGTTGCCTTTATGTGGTGGAGAGAAGGAAACGAACAATTGTTTAGTCTTCCTGAAGGGTTGCGTTCTTTGTATGTAGTATAGCAACGCCCTTTTCACATCAAGTGTGTGTAAGGCCCTTTCCGCAACAGATTGGGGTTGCGAAAAGAAGACAGGTAATTCCACTGATTGATTGAGATGGAAGGGGGAAATGACTTTGGGCAGAAACTTCGGATTTGTGCGAAGTATGACCTTGCTGTGATGCATTTGTATGTAGGGTTCCTGTATGGTGAACGCTTGTATTTCACCAACCCTTCTAAGGGAAGTGATAGCTACAAGGAAAGCTGTTTTCCAGGTGAGAAACTGTAGCTCACATTTGTGCATTGGTTCGAAGGGCGGACCCATTAGTCGCATAAGAACTAAATTTAGATTCCATACAGGGGAAGGTGGTGCCCTGGGAGGAATTACTCGTTTAAGGCCTTCCATGAAGGCTTTAATAGCGGGCACTCTGAAGAGTGATAAATGCTGTCTGTTTTGTAGATAAGCAGCGATCGCTGCTAGGTGTAGTCGTATGGATGAATATGCCAGGTTACACCTGTGAAGATGGAGCAGATAGCATATGATGTGCTGTATGGATGCATCTAGAGGGTTGATTGTATTGTTACGGCAGTAAATAACAAATCTTTTCCACTTTGCGGCATAACATGCTCTAGTGGTAGGACGTCTGGCTTCCATGATGATGTTCATGCAATCAGGGGGAAGGTTAAGGTAACCGAATTCTAGGATTTCAGGAGCCAGATCGCCAGGTTGAGCTGAGCTGGGTCCGGGTGCCTGATTTCTCCATGGTTCTGGGTTAGGAGGCATGGGGATAGGTGCAGTTTTTGATGTGGTACCACTGATAGTTGTAGTAGCGTGGTGTACCACGGCTGCCTGGCCCACGTCGGAGCTACCAGAATGAGTGTGAGGGAGTGCTGTTGTAGCTTCCTGACCACTAATGGAATTAGTGGGAGAGGTGGAAAGGCGTAAGCAAATCTGCCTGACCAGTTCATCCATATCGCATTGCCCTTGGACAATGGGTGTGGGTATCTGGCGGCGAAGCTTGGGCATTTTTTGTTTTCGTGGGTGGCGAAGAGGTCTATCTGAGGATGCCCCCACTGTTGGAAGAATGGGTGAAGAACTTGTGGATGCAGTTCCCATTCGTGTAGTTGTTGCGTTTGTCTGCTGAGCAGATCTGCCATGGTGTTTTGTACACCTGGAACGTGCTGTGCCAGGAGAAAGATGTTTTGGGGAATTGCCCATCTCCATATGCTCTGGGCTAAGCGGGAGAGCTGGGGAGAGTGTGTCCCCCCTTGTTTTTGTATACAATACATCGCAGTCATGTTGTCTGTGCGAATGAGGACTGCTTTGCCCGAAATCTGTTTTTGGAAAGATTTTAGGGCTAGAAAGATCGCCAAGAGCTCCAGATGGTTGATGTGGAGCGATTTTTGCTGTGGCGTCCATAGACCTTGCATGGTCAGGTGTAGGAGGTGCGCTCCCCAGCCGGAGAGCGATGCGTCCGCTGTTCGAATCACCTCAGGAACCGGGTCCAGGAACGGCCGCCCTTTGGAAAGGTTTGTGGTGTTCCACCACTGCAGAGAGTGATGTGTGCGGCCGTCCACCAACACCAGATCCGGCAGCTGACCCTGGGCCTGGTTCCACTGTTGTGCTAGGCACTCTTGAAGTGGACGCATGTGGAGTCTTGCATGGGGCACTATGAAGATGCAAGACGCCATCATTCCTATGAGCTTCATAAACACTCTTGCTGGAAGAGAGTGTTGAGGAAGGAATGTTTTGCGTAAGGCTTGAATGCTTGTGATTCTGGCTGAGTTTGGATAGGCAATACCCTTGGAGGTGTCTATAGTGGCCCCGAGATATTGCTTTGTGTGAGATGGTATGAGGTGGGACTTTTGGTAGTTCACCGTGAAGCCTAGCTGGTGGAGCAGTTGGATGGTGCTGTTTGTATGTTGCACACATTGGTCGTAGGACGCGGCTTTTATCAGCCAGTCGTCTAGGTAAGGGAAGACGTGAATATGTTGACGTCTGAGGTGTGCTGCTACTACTGCTAGGCATTTGGTAAACACCCGTGGTGCGGTGGTGACCCCGAAGGGGAGAACCGTGAATTGGTAATGTTGCCCGTCCACCACGAACCTGAGGTATTTCCTGTGAGAGGGGTGTATTGGAATGTGAAAGTATGCGTCTTTCAGATCCAAGGTTGTGAGAAAGTCTCCCTGGCAGAGGAGTGGGAGGACTTGTTGTAGGGTGACGATGTGAAAATGGTCTGAATGTATGTAGGCATTTAGAGGCCGGAGGTCGAGAATGGGTCTGAGGGTCCCGTCTTTCTTTGGTATTAAGAAATATAGGGAGTAGACCCCTAGATTTTGTTGATTGACGGGGACCTGCTCTATAGCGTGTTTTTGGAGGAGTGAGAGTACCTCTTGTTTGAGCAGTGTGGAATGTTCTTGAGACATTGGACGGTGCCTTGGTGGGATATTGGGTGGGGTAGATGTTAGTTCGAGACAGTACCCTGACCGAATGATTTGGGTCACCCATTTGTCCGATGTTATGGACTCCCATGTGTGGATAAAGTCTTGTAGTCTGCCCCCGACTGGAGTGGGATGGTCTGGGGGGAGCGGAGGGGAGTCATTGTGCTGGTGGGGTGGCAGAACGGGTGTTGTTGGTTTTGCCCCTGCCCTTATTGTTGTTGCCTCTGTAACCACCCCTTTGATTGCCCTTTGAAAAGGTATTTTGAGGAGGGGACTTGTAGGAGGTAGAGGCGTTATCGGTGGAGGAGCCTCTGCCTGTGCCACGAAAGGACGAGCGTCGAAAGGAACGTCTAGAGGCTTGTGTTTGGAGTGCCCCCATAGACTTTGCTGTGTCTGTGTCCTTTTTCATCTTTTCCAACGCTTCGTCTACCTTTGGCCCAAAGAGAGTTTGCTGGTCAAAGGGGTGATTGAGTATGGACGCCTGGACTTCAGGCTTGAACCCTGAGATCCTGAGCCAGGCATGGCGACGAAGCAGGACACTTGTATTTATGGCTCTAGAAGCAGTGTCGGCTGCATCGAGGGCACACTTAATGGAGGTGTTTGTAATTAGTTTACCCTCCTGTATCAGGTCATGAGCCTTGCGCTTGTGTTTTTCTGGAAGGTGCTGCATAAGAGCCTCTAGTTCGTCATAGTATGCTCTGTCATATCGCGCAAGCAGTGCTTGTGTGTTTGCAATGCGCCACATGTTTGCAGCTTGGGAGGCGGTGCGTTTACCAGACGCGTCCAGAAGTTTAGATTCCTTGTCTGGCGGTGGGGCTTCTCCTGAGGATTGGGAGTTAGCCCGCTTTCTAGCTGTGGAGACAACTAGGGAATCTAGGGGAGCAGGGCCCTTAATGTATGCAGGGTCTGTGGGTGCCGCCTTGTACTTCTTCTCTATTCTAGGGTTCAGTACTCTGGCCCTGACAGGGTCTTTGAACACCTCTGTAGCGTGCTTGGTGACACCCTTAAGCATGGGTAAAATAGAAGTGGATTTGTCTTGTATGTCAAATGTATCCAGTAGGAAGTCTTCTTCCACTGGTTCACTGTGCATGTCCACCCCATGGTAGTGTGCTGCTCTCTGCACTAAATGATGAAACCCTAAGGAGTCCTCTGGAGGAGACGGCCTGGATGGGTATAGGTCGTCCTGAGGTATATCTGGTATATCAGGGTTATTGTAATCCTCCCATGGGTCTGGGGTCCCTGGTGGAGTGGGATCCATTGGGGCGTCCGCCGGGTAATTGTCCGGGTCCCCGTCATCCGGATCTGGGGATGGGGCCGGATCGTAGTGAGGTAGAGGTGGTGGAGACCTGGGAGGGGGAGGGGGTGGAGGAGGTGGAGGAGGTAGGGGAGGCGGTAGTGGGGAGGGCACTCTGAGGGGAGAAGTAGCAGAGTCCTTCCTTTTGGGTGGAGGAGGAGGAGCCAGAGTATCAAGGCGTCTTTTCTTGGTAATTAAAGTCAAAAGCCCAGTCTTTGGATCTTTGGACAGAGTCTTTTGTAAAGGGTCTGGTGTAAACAGAGCCAATGGTGCCGAATCGTCTGTCGGCACCGGTGATTTCGGAACCGAGGGTTTCGATGGTTTGTGTGCGCCATGCTTTCTTGAGGTCTCCGGGTGTTTCGGCGTCGAATGAGGTTTCGGCGCCGGGGCGTCGGTGCCGACAGATTTATGTTTGTGTTTGGTCGGCACCGAGTGTCCAGGCTTCGGCACCGGTGGCTTCGGGGTCGAGCTGGATATTGCTTTCTTCGGTGCCGGATGCTGTTTTTCGGCACCGGGCGTCGGCTGGCTCGATCCCGAGCTGCCGTGAGACTTTGGAGGCTTCGACACAGGGCCCGTAGGTGGGGTGATAGAAGCTTTGGTTTTGGTTTTGCCCAGGCCGGCAGGCGAGGGAGTAACCTGAGTCTCTTTGGTTTTCGGCGCGGGGGTGGGAGGGGGCATAGTACTCACGGCCCGCTGCGCCGGCGTAACGTCCTCCACGTCGGAGTCGTCGGCATCGGAAGCGCTGACGACGTCTTCCTCCTGCTCGGTGTGTGTTTGCCCCGAAGCTTCGGCGCCGTCTCCGAAGATGTCAGGTGGAGCTGCAGAGGATGAGTGCGCCATGGTGCGTCGAGCTCTTCGATCTCGGATGGTCTTCTTCGATCGAAAAGACTTGCAGGCGGGGCAGTCTCTAGCCTCGTGTTCAGGAGAGAGGCAAAGGTTACACACCTGATGGAGGTCGGTGTGGGGAAATTTAGACCCACATTTTGGGCACTTTTTGAACGGAGTCCTTTCCATCGGCTGGGACCGGAGTCGAGGAGGGCCCGAAGGCCGGTGCCGATGTACGGGATGGAGAAAGTGCCGCTTCGAGAGATGAAGATGATGATGAAGAAACTCGAAGAAAACGAGGATTTTCCGTCGAGGCTGGAACCGTAGAAGTTCGAAGCCGGAGCACGAAGTATCACATCCGAGCCCGATGGCGGAAAAAAACAATCTGAGGATGGAGCCGAAGCCCATGCGCAGTACGGACCGAAGGAGGAGTCACCAAACTCGTGACTTCCAAAGACTGTCCAAGAAGAAAAACAAACTGCAAACATCCGGGCCCAACACCAGATGGCGATCTATGCTAAGTGTACAATCTGCAGCTCATATGCCTCGAACACATTGTTTCAGAATTGATGTTCCCTATGTTGTATCGTGGCTACCATACGTTTTCGAGAATTATTATAATAGACTGCTCTTACTCCAGGCCCTATATCCCGACAGCGCTCTGGCATGTGATACAGTACGCTAAAGGACTTTCTAGGTCAGACTGTGGCATGAAAAAACAGAATGGGGTGAAACTTCAGCAACGAGAAGAGCAGGATGAATGAATAAGGATTATTGGGTGGAAAATTACATTTTATAACAGGAAGTCATGTAGATGTTTGCTTTAATGTATGATAAGGTTTTACAATTGTTCTTTATTTTTTCGTGTCATTGGAACAATACTGTACCTAAAGGAGCATATTTGGCATTATTTTTTTCCCAAGTGTTGCATACATTTTGTGGTCAAGTATGAAGCAAGGAGTCCAATCCATTTCTGCATATCAGATATTCTAACACTCCAGTAAGCAAAGAGAGAGAAGCTAGGTATACACCCACTTAACATACCTTATAGCGAGTGAAGGAAGGCAGAGAAAACATCGCTTGTTGGAAGTTGTGGTTAAAAAACAAAAACCTAGGGAGGTCTGACACCCATCAATAGATAACTTAGGACGAGTAGAGGTTACAAATATATAGCCGTGGTATGTTTCACTATGACATGTGGATTGTTTTCCTAATAAACCTGGGGCTACAGCCTACAAAGCTTCCAAAAAACCACTGGGGGTGGGGAGGCTCCATTTTAGCACACAGGAGAACTATGCACAACTACACGTCGGGTATCCCAACACTTAGGAGAATGAGGGGGGAAAGAAGATATACATACACAAGGCCAACTGACTTTTTAATGGGCAAAGGAAGCCAAAGACAAAGTCTCATTTTATGGAAGTTAGGGAAAACAAAAGGAATATGCTACTTACCAGCTGCAGATCTATACACTGTGCATAGCTCGCCATCTGGTGTTGGGCCTGGATGTTTGCAGTTTGTTTTTCCTCTTGGAAAGTCTTTGGAAGTCACGACTTCGGTGACTTCTCCTCTGGTTCGTATTGCGCATGGGCTTCGGCTCCATCCTCAGATTGTTTTTCGCCAGCAGGGAAAGATGGAGCGTAGTAGTAACAGTAAAGAAACCCATGTGTATTGTATCTAAATAAGATAAGACTGGAACGGATACAGGTAGTCGGGGAGGCGGGTGGGCGTGTATAGATCTGCAGCTCTACATGCCAAGAACAGATGCATACTGGTAAGTAGCATATTCCGTTCGAGGCATATGAGCTGCAGATTATACACTGTGCATAGATTATATAGCTGTACCCAACCCTAGCGGCGACCACCGGCATCCGTTGCAGTTGTTTGAAATAGTGTCTTTAGTACAGCTTGGCCGACACTAGCTTGTTGCTTGGTTTGCACATCTACACAGTAATGTTTTGTGAAGGTGTGCGGTGTTGACCATGTCGCTGCTTTGCAGATGTCATCTAGTGGTATGTTGCCTAGGAAAGCCATAGAAGCCCCTATCTTCCTTGTAGAGTGGGCTTTAGGGGGAACAGATAGCGTACGTTTTGCTTTGTGGTAGCAAATCTGTATGCATTTTACAATCCACCTAGCTATCCCCGATTTAGAAATAGGGTTGCCTTTGTGTGGTGGGGAGAAGGAGACAAATAGCTGTTTGGTTTTCCTGAAAGGTTGTGTTCTTTGGATGTAGTAAAGTAAAGCCCTTTTAACATCCAGTGTGTGTAAAGCTCTTTCCGCAACTGTTTGGGGTTGCGAGAAAAAGACTGGTAATTCTACCGACTGGTTTAGATGGAATGGAGAAATGACTTTGGGTAGAAATTTGGGATTGGTGCGGAGTACAACCTTGTTGTGATGCATCTGGAGAAAAGGTTCCTGTATAGTGAGTGCTTGTATTTCACTAACCCTTCTAAGGGAAGTGATGGCCACTAGAAAAGCTGATTTCCATGTGAGAAATTGCAGCTCGCATTTATGTGATGGTTCGAAAGGAGGTCCCATTAGCCGTGTGAGGACTATAGTCAAGTTCCAGACAGGTGAGGGTGGTACTCTGGGTGGAATTACTCTTTTTGAGGCCTTCCATAAAGGCTTTGATGGCAGGCACTTTGAAAAGTGAGAGGTGCTGCCTATTCTGTAAATAAGCAGCAATTGCAGCGAGGTGTAACCGAATGGAAGTATATGCTAGGTTACACCTTTGTAAATGGAGTAAATAACATATAATGTGCTGTATGGATACATTTAAAGGATTGATTGCGTTGTTGTGGCAGTAAACAACAAATCTTTTCCACTTTGCTGCATAGCACGCCCTAGTAGTAGGGCGTCTAGCTTCCCTGATAATGTCCATGCAATCAGGGGGAAGGTTAAGGTATCCAAATTCTAGGACCTCAGGAGCCAGATCGCAAGGTTGAGTTGAGCTGGGTCCGGGTGCCTGATCTCTCTATGGTTCTGGGTTAGGAGGCATGGTGAGAGGCGTAGCTTTTGGTGTAGTACTACTGAGAGTTCCAGCAGTGTGGTGTACCACGGTTGTCTGACCCATGTTGGAGCTACTAGGATCAGAGTTAGGGAATGCTGTGGTAGCTTTCGCACCACTAATGGAATTAGTGGGAGAGGTGGAAAAGCGTATGCAAATTTGTTTGACCAGTTCATCCATATCGCATTGCCTTTGGACAATGGGTGTGGATAACTGGCGGCGAAGCTTGTTCATTTTTTGTTTTCGTGGGTGGCGAATAGGTCTATGTGTGGATGCCCCCACTTCTGAAAGAACGGGTGAAGAACTTGTGGGTGAAGTTCCCACTCGTGGATCTGCTGTGTCTGTTTGCTGAGCAGATCTGCCACGGTGTTTTGTACTCCTGGGACGTGTTGGGCTAGGAGAAAAATCCTTTGTGGAATTGCCCATCTCCATATGCTCTGTGCTAACAGAGATCTGTGGAGTGTGTGTGCCCCCCCTGTTTTTGAATGTAGTACATGGCAGTCACGTTGTCTGTGCGAATGAGCACTGCCTTGCCTGAAATCTGCGCCTGGAAGGATTTTAGGGCGAGGAAGATCGCCAGTAACTCCAGATGGTTGATGTGGAGTAACTTCTGTTGCGGCGTCCATGTGCCCTGTGCTGTGAGATGTAACAGAAGAGCTCCCCAGCCGAAGAGCGATGCATCTGCTGTTAGGATTATTTGTGGGACCGGGTCCAGGAACGGTCGACCTCTGTAAAGGTTTGTGGTGTTCCACCACTGCAGAGAGCGATGGGTGCGACCGTCTACCAACACCAGATCTGTCAGTTGTCCCTGGGCCTGGTTCCACTGGCGCGCTAAGCACTCTTGGAGTGGACGCATTTCGAGTCTTGCATGGGGCACTATAAAGATGCAAGAGGCCATCATCCCTATGAGCTGCATAAACACTCTTGCTGGGAGAGAGTGTTGACATAGGAATTTTCGACGCAGAGCCTGTATTTTTGCAATCCTGGCAGGATTGGGATAGGCTATGGCTTTTGAGGTGTCTATGGTGGCTCCGAGATATTGTTTTGTGTGTGATGGTACCAGGTGGGATTTTTGATGGTTCACCGTGAAACCTAGCTGGTGAAGTAGTTGGACTGTAGCCGCGGTATGTTGCACACATTGTTGGTAGGACGTGGCTTTTATCAGCCAATCGTCCAGATAGGGGAAGACGTGAATGTGCTGTCTTCTGAGGTGTTCAGTCACTACTGCCAGGCACTTGGTGAAAACCCTTGGTGCTGTTGTTACCCTGAACGGGAGCACCTTGAACTGGTAGTGTTGTCCGTCCACCACAAACCTGAGGTACTTTCTGTGAGACTGGTGTACTGGGATGTGAAAGTACGCGTCTTTCAAATCCAGAATGGTGGGAAAATTGTTCTGGGAGAGGAGTGGAAGAACCTGTTGAAGCACTCCCTCACACTGATTCTAGTAGCTCCAACATGGGCCAGACAACCGTGGTATACCACGCTGCTGGAACTCTCGGTTGTGCCACACCAAAAGTTACACCTCTCACCATGCCTCCTAACCCAGAACCATGGAGAGATCTGACACCCGGACCCAGCTCAGCTCAACCTTGCGATCTGGCTCCTAAGATCCTAGAATTCGGATACCTTAATCTTCCCCCTGACTGTATGAACGTCATCAGAGAAGCTAGACGCCCTACTACTAGAGCCTGCTACGCTGCAAAGTGGAAAAGATTTGTTATTTATTGCCATAACAACACAATCAACCCTCTAGACGTATCTATACAGCACATCATATGCTACTTACTCCATCTACAAAGGTGTAACCTAGCATATACATCCATTCTGCTACACCTTGCAGCAATTGCCGCTTACCTACAAAACAGACAGCACCTATCACTTTTCAGAGTGCCTGCCATTAAAGCCTGCATGGAAGGCCTCAAACGAATAATTCCCCCCAGAGTACCACCCTCACCTGTGTGGAACTTAAATATAGTTCTCACAAGGCAAATGGGACCGCCTTTCGAACATTTGCATAAATGTGAACTGCAATTTCTCACATGGAAAACAGCTTTCCTTGTAGCCATCACTTCCCTTAGAAGGGTCAGTGAGATACAAGCACCTAATTATACAAGAACCTTTTCTCCAAATGCACCCGAACAAGGTTGTCCTCCGTACCACCCCAAAATTCCTACCCAAAGTCATTTCCCCCTTTCATCTAAACCAATCGGTAGAATTACCGTTTTTTTTCTCGCAACCTCAAACTGTTGCAGAAAGGGCTCTACACACACTGGATGTTAAAAGGGCCTTACTTTACTATATCCAGAGAACACAACCTTTCAGAAAGACAAAACAACTGTTTGTCTCTTTCTCTCCACCACATAAACGCAACCCCATCTCTAAATCAGGGATAGCTAGGTGGATTGTAAAATGCATACAGATTTGCTACCACAGGGCAAAACGCACGCTATCTGTTCCCCCTAAAGCCCACTATACACGAAAGATAGGGGCTTCTATGGCTTTTCTAGGGAACATCCCATTAGATGATATCTGCAAAGCAGCTACATGGTCAACACCGCACACTTTCACTAAACATTACTGTGTAGATGTGCAAACCAAGCAACAAGCTAGTGTGGGCCAGGCTGTACTAAAAACGCTTTTTCAAACCACTGCAACAGATACCGGTGGTCGCCGCTAGGGTTGGGAACTGCTATATAGTCTATGCAAAAGTGTGTAATCTGCAGCTCATATGCCTCGAACGGAATATGCTACTTACCAGTATGCATCTGTTCTTGGCATGTAGAGCTGCAGATCTACACATGCCCACCCGCCTCCCCGGCTACCTGTATCTGTTCCAGTCTATCTTATTTAGATACAACACACATGGGTTTCTTCACTATTATTACTACGCTCCATCTTTCCCTATTGGCGAAAAACAATCTGAGGATGGAGCCGAAGCCCATGCGCAATAAGGACCAAGGGAGGAGTCACCGACCTTGTGACTTCCAAAGACTTTCCAAGAGGAAAAATAAACTGCAAACATCCGGGCCCAACACCAGATGGCGATCTATGCAAAAGTGTGTAGATCTGCAGCTTTACATGCCAAGAACAGATGCATACTGGTAAGTAGCATATTCCTACATTTCTAATATGCCCTACCTATGGTTTATTGCCTTTTGGCAACCAAACTCCATACATTACTGGTATATCCACAGCAAGGAGACCCAAAGAAACCGAGCTGGGGTTTAAGCTGTGGCAAGGATATGTTCCAGCATGAGGGAGATTGGAAGAAATTATCTTGTTTTGTCAGATTTTTACCGTTTTTTCCAAAAGTCATGCACAGGATTCTCTAGTGGCTTGCTAGTTAGAGCAATGGAAGACCGACTCATCAATAGATTCCTTAGATAAAACAAATGTACAAAATATGTAGTTTTATACTTTGCATACAGTCTAGTGTTTGAAATCTGCCATCAAATAAACAGTACACCATAAACCGATTTTTCCCCAATTTCGTGATCTGCATTAATATTACGTAATTCATACACTATGAAACTCGCAAATATTGGCTATGGTCTTACTCCAGACAATTTGGGTATTATTTACTTGGTTAGCAATACAGGATATATATTTGTCCATTTGAGAAATGCAACAACATATTAAACAAGCAAATCTGTTTTTAAAAAAAAAATGAAATATCTCCACATTTTTACTGAATCCTTAGGTTGTAGTGCAATAACGATGCCGGATTTGCTCAAATCCACAGTCCTGAGTGTGTCAAAAAAAGGAAACATACTTTATATGGATACACATAAAGATAAAAAGTTACACCTGATTAAACAACCTATTGCTGATTTGTTTAAAACACGCTCCGGCACAGAGGTCTGGTATTCGCCTTGATCCCAAGTGAAGCTTCTACACACCTGCCACCAACTCAATGGTAGACAAAAAAGAAAATACAAATATGGTGCAGACACTGAAGAAGGCTGGTGCCCAGATCAACAATCTGGAAGACCTGAAGAAGCACATGCCCATTGTCAAGAGACACGTTTTAAAACTTTAATTACAAAGCACTTTTCAGACCAATTTCTATATAGCAGAAGTATGCAAGCATGCAATTCTATAAGCAAATTAAATCTTACACCATATAGCATTTATTTGAACAAAGCTCAAAATAGAGTACATCTTATCTTGTGTTTTAAATGGGTCAGTGTCCGGTTTCCTGGCTTCTATTGAGGCACACTTCCGAAAACGACAGTTTAATGATATACAACATATTTCCTGTGACATTAGAAGACTAAACACACACACTATTTAAATACCATGACTGATTGATTTGTAGAATATGCAAATGCTCTTTTACCTTGCCAACAGCAGGACAAGCATCTCTTCGAACAGTCTCTATTCCCTTTGCATCAAATACTGGGTCCTTTTGATCCAGGGTTTCATACATATAACCCACATACCTCTTCTTGGTTTGCAAGACACATGGCAAATAAACCTGCATTGGTAGAGAAGGGAAACAATGCAAATACATTTTATAAGCTGTATAATTCCCACTCTGTCGTCTATGCTTATTTAATACATAGAAGTTTTTTTTATCAAAATAGATGTATGCTTGTTTATCTGGAAAATCAAATACATTAAAACATTTCACACAATGTAAAACCCATTCACAAACATTTTCTTGCTAGACACTGTTTCCCTAGCTTGATAGGCTTTCCCAACTTGAATTCTGACCGCATTACAAATCAAAGTGTATGGAAAATCAGAACTTTTCACAAAGTATTTCTATATGGCAGAGAATACCTAAAACACATACAAAATAATAGGATGCTGCAGAGACACTTGTATAAGATCGATCAATGAGCACTTGAGTTAGTCTACAGTTTATCTGTTTTCTAATTTTAGAAATAGAGGTTTGTCAAGGAACATGTCCCCCAGGACATGGTGGCAGAACTTTTATGGTGATGTCAGAGACTACACTACATTTTGCTCTTCATAACTATATTTTATATACTGTTAAAAAAAGCCTTTGTTATCTTACCTTCTCAAACTTGAGTTTGACAGGTTTAGGGTTGGTAGCAGTTACAGCATCTGCAATCTCCTGACCAATCTTAAAAGACTGCTCTTTGGTAGCTCCTTTTAACAGAACAAACATGCTAAAAAGAGATTAAGCAGGAGTTAAAAATAAAATAACTGAATGCAAGAAAGCACAAATGAAAAGCAATAGTAAAGCTAAGAAACAAAGGCACTACTGTACATTTCTTGGGGCCTTAGCATATGTTCTTAACTTTTCATTTATTGATTCCTGTCAATGAAAGACAACTGATTCAACACTGATACAAGCTCATGTCTCTTTTAATCTTAAACTCAAATTGCATATTGGTTCTCGTTTCTCTCGATTTACACATTGGACAACCATCCTCCAAAATTAAAGTAACAATCGTTCAATGTTTTTTAAATGAATGCACATTTTTGCAGTTGACTATCACAGTTCCATTCTGATATCTCAGTTGCTCAATTCCCTTCTCATGTGTCCAATTAATATTTTGCCTATATATGCCAATAGAGAAATTCTGGTCTTACCTTTTAACAAGACACAGTGAAAGCAAGTCTACAAATGTTCCTTTGCCAGTCCTGATATCAGGTCAAAATGAATATCAATTTAGTGAACAAGCGTGTCCCCCAACCTCCTTGTTAGTCCACACACATCCCCAAGCAAGTGAATCACATTTTCTGGAAACCAGGTCTCACAATCGTGTTCCTTCATACAGACAGTTACAACTATTTCCTGTCTTTGGCTGACATAATCCATGAGCAATACATTACTGCCAGGTTTAAGAAAATAAAATAAAGCTGAAACCAAAACGAGATTCAATCTTACCTAAACCAGTACATAAACGGATAATGTGAGCCCTTGATTTTTAAACTGATTTAAATAGATGAAATTATAATACCTGTCAGTATCGCCATAAACAACCCGAGCACCCCACTTCTTCGTTTCATTCACCAATTTTATGGCTCGCTCCAGTGTCTCTCGAGCTTTGTGGACAATACTGTCACCGATCTGGAAAGAAAAATGCCCATTTACCAAGCTGTGCCATTCTAATGGGCACATATATACTGTTCATTGCACTTATTTTAATCTACTGATATCTGAACATTGATGTGTATAAGTTTTTTATCCTGTCGCTACTAGCCCATGACAATACTGGTTCCATTTTTAACTGGTGAGGATGAATAACCCAAGAAAGAACCATTAAAATAAGGATACTGGATATTGGAGCATTGGGTAGGCAATCAATTATTGGGTACCACCGGTGAAAGTGTAGATCAGTGAACTCTTATTTTACCTACATGATGTATGCTTGTTGCTCTATACTTCCCTTCTTAATTGCCTGAAGCACAAGTTACTACTTGTGTAACGATATATCTGTAAGAGACATTAGTTAGTGATAGATTCCTTACCTTAGAATATCCCCAGGCTTCAGGCTGGATCGGGAAAGTTTTTGCTAGCAGTACCCCTGCGCGTCAGTAGGTGGCGTCGTGCGGCTCCACGTCCGTTGCTGGCGTCGTATGCGACGAGATGACGTCACAGAGACTACTTAAGCGCCACCCATGTGCGCCGACGTCCGTTCTGTACACAACTTTCCACGCCAGGAACGCAGAGCCATGCAAGATACTGACCACTGGTGCCAGTAAACTAGGGCCCTGAAAGGGATGACCGTAACCCTAGAATCAGTACGCAGAACGGGGAGGATGGGTGGGGCGGTAAGGAATCTATCACTAACTAATGTCTCTTACAGATACGTTGTAGTAACTTGTGCATCTGAAAGAGACAGATTCCTTACCTTAGAATAGATACCCCAGCAATACCAAACCCGGTGGTGGGTCTGCAAACAGATTACTCCAGAAAGTCACGGAGAACAGAACGGTCAAAGAAGCCGTCCCTCCGGACTTGACCGTCAAGGCAGTAATGCTTGGTAAACGTGTGCAGCAATGGCCCACGTAGTTGCCTGACAAATAACCTGCAAGGGAACGCCGCGTCCCAAGGCAGTAGTGGCTGCTGTTGCCCTGGTAGAATGGGCACGTAGACCCACAGGAGTCTCCTTCTTAGCCAACGAATAACACGCTTTGATGCACAGAACGACCCAACGAGAGATGGTTCGTTTGTGCATGGCCCGACCTTTCTTGGCGCCCATGTAGCCAACAAAGAGCTGGTCATCCACCCGGAACTGCTGTGTGCGCTTCAGATAGTACAAGAGCGCACGTTTTGGGTCCAAACGGTGGAGCCTCTCTTCCTCTTTCGAAGGGTGCGGAGGCTGAAAGAAGGTGGGCAAAGTGGTCTGCCCAATGTGGAAGGGGGTGACAAGCTTTGGCAAAAAAGAAGGATGGGTCCGTAAAACCACGTTGTCCGGATGAACAGGAAGGAAAGGAGGTTTAGAAGAAAGAGCCTGGAGCTCACTCATTCTCCTGGCAGAGGTGATAGCTACCAGGAAAGCCGTCTTGAGAGTAAGAAGACGTAAAGGACAGGTATGAAGGGGCTCAAAAGGAGCGATCATCAGATAGGTCAGGACAAGATTTAAGACCCATTGTGGCATTATGAAGGGTACGGGAGGAAACGTGTGTGTAATGCCTTTCAGGAAATGGTTAACAACCGGGGACTTAAATAGAGAAGGCTATTCTGGAAGCCTTAGAAAGGCGGAGATGGCAGAAAGATAACCTTTGATAGTGCCCAGAGCAACGCCCTGCTGGGCCAAGGATAGTAGGAACAGAAGGACCTCAGAAAGAGGGGCAGAAAGGGGATCCACAGACTTTGCTGTGCACCATGCCACAAACTTGTTCCACCAGCAGGCGTATACAGTCTTAGTGGAGGGACACCTGGCTGCCAGAATGACATCACAGACTTCGGGAGGAAGATCGAAAGCTGTCAACTGTCGCCGCTCAATCTCCACGCATGGAGGCGGAGGCTGGACAGGTTCGGGTGGAAGACCATCCCCTGCTGCTGCGACAGTAGATCCTCCCAAAGAGGCAGACGGGATACCAGTATCTTCGTGTCCAATCCGGAGCCACAAGGATGACTTGGGCCCGGTCGCGCCAAATCTTCTTCAGCACTCTGGGCAGAAGTGGTATAGGCGGAAAGGCGTACAACAGACCGCAGCTCCACTCGTGATGAAGTGTCGCCGAGCGAGTGCCGCCGAGCGAGTGCCGCCTTGGAAATTCCAACACGCAGAACTGACGACACTGCGCGTTCTGTTCGGTGGCTAATAGATCTAACCAAGGCTCTCCCCACTGCTGAAAGAGACCTTGCGCCACCTCCGAGTGAAGACGCCATTCGTAATCCATCATGCACAACAGCTGAGATCGTCCGCCCTGGCGTTCAGAGAACCTGCCAGGTGTTGAACCACCAAGGTAATGCCTTGATGTTCCAGCAACGTCCAGAGGCGCAGAGCCTCCTGACATAGGGCCCACGACCCCACCCCGCCCTGTTTGTTGCAATACCACATGGCCGTGGTGTTGTCCGTGAACACCTGCATCACACTTCCCTGGACAAAGGGAAGGAATGGCTTCAGTGCAAGTCGGATCGCCCGAAGCTCCAAAAGGTTGATATGGAGCCGGGACTCCGCCAGAGACCTCTGATCGCCGCGTCGCCCAAGTGGCCTCCCCATCCCAGGAGGGACGCATCTGTCACCACTGTGTGCTCTGGTTGGGGAAGGGAGAGGGATCTGCCATTGACCCAATCGCGATTCGTGAGCCACCACTGCAATTGTCGTGCAGTGCCCTACGAGATCTGGACATGATCGGACAGATTGCCCTGATGCTGTGCGCCCACTGGAACTTCAGGTCCCACTGCAGAGCTTGCATATGCCATCTAGCATGTTGCACAAGCACGATGCAGGAGGCCATCAGGCCCAGGAGCCGGAGGGTCATCCTGACTAAAACTCGGGATAGAGGCTGAAAGATCTGAATCAGAGCCTGAATATCCCGGACTCGCTACTCGGGAGGATAAACCCGAAACCGCGTCGAATCCAGAACCGCTCCGATGAAGGGAAGCTTCTGAGAGGGACTCAGGTGCAAATTCTGATGGAGAACCACAGCAAATGCAGGAGGTCGGCTGTAGTCTGAAGGTGGGAGACAACTGCCGGGGGCGAGCCCGGCTTCAACAACCAGTCGTCGAGGTAGGGAAAGACTGACACCCCTAACCTGCGCAGATGAGCTGCGACCACCGCCATCACTTTCGTGAACACCCGAGGGGCGCTGGTAAGGCCGAAGGGGAGCACGGCAAACTGAAAATGCTCCGGGCCTACTGTGAAGCGCAGGTAACGCCGGTGGGCCGGCAGGACGGGGATGTGAAAATATGCGTCCTGCAAGTCCAACGCTACCATCCAGTCTCCAGGGTCGAGGGCAGCCAAGACCTAAGCCAGAGTCAGCATTTTGAACTACTCCTTCTGGAGGAAGCGATTGACGTTCCGGAGGTCCAAGATGGGACGCAGGCCCCCGTTGTCCTTCTTGGGGACCAGAAAGTAGTGGGAATAACAACCACTCCCTACTTCCGGCCCAGGAACGCGCTTGTTGGCCCCCTTGGCCAAGAGAGTCGTAACCTCCTGCTGGGGGGTTACCAAGTGTTCGCCCGACATGCGGTGGTACCGAGGTGGCATGGCTGGAGGGGTGGACTGAAAGGGAATTGAGTAACCCTTGTGGATGATCTGCAACACCCACTTGTCTGATGTGATAGAGTGCCAGTGGGGGGAGGTGATGGTGGAGCCTGCCACCCACCGGCGTGGGGTGCTCCACAAAGCTCGAATTAGGAAGGTTTGGAGGTAGAAGCAGCGGAGGTGGACTGACCCCCACGCTGAGTCCCAGACCCGCCCCTGCAGAAGCAGTGTCCCCGGCCGCACTGAGGCTGGTTCTGCACAGGCTTGCTGAAGAAACGTGCCTGGGCACCCCTGCCGTGGCCAAAAAAGGAACGAAAACCAGGAGTGGCCAAGCTTTTCGTGGAAAGACTTAAGGACTTTGCCACATCCCGCGAGTCCTTAAAACGCTCCAGCGCACTGTCGGCCTTGTCGCCAAACAGGGGGGTGCCATCAAAGGGCATGTCCATGAGTGAGCTTTGCACATCTGGCGAGAACCCGGTAGATCTCAACCAGGCGTGGCGACGAAGCGCCACAGTCGTAGAAATAGCTATACCTAGTGAGTCCGCGGTGTCTAAACCACACCGAATGGCGAACTTAGCCGCATCTTTACCCTTGGCAACAGCCTGAGACAGCAAGGCTTGGGCCTCCTCAGGACACTGAGGCAACACCTGTGCAACAGCATCCCACACTGCGTCGGAATAGCAGCCCAAGAGGCATGCGGTATTCACCGACCGCAGCCCTAAGCTGGCCAAAGAGAACAACCTTTTGCCAAACTGCTCCAGCTTCTTAGAGTCCTTATCCGGTGGAGCCGTGGGAAAGGCACTCTGGGACGCCGAAGCCTGGATGACCAGGCTCTTGGACGTAGGATGATTGGTCAGAAAGGCAGGGTCACCCGGCGCCAGGCGATGACGCCTGGCAACATTCTTATCCACCGGGGCCCCTGTGGCAGGCCGCGACCAAGTGCCTAGTAAGACGTTAGTGAGGGCGTCGTTAAATGGCAGCAGAGGCTCCGACGAAGTGGATGCCGTCTGAAGCACCTCAGTGAGGAGATTAGTCTTCAGAGCCACCGCCGGGAGATCAAGGTGGAGGACCTCCGTGGCCCGACGGAGCACCATCGTGTACGAAGCGCCCTCCTCCAAGGTGGGCGGAGGAGAGGCAAACCCCGGGTCAGAGGAGAGAACATGGCCGCCCGCCTACTATAACTCGTCCGCCCAGTCCTGCTCAGAGTCACACTGACGAGCATGAGGGTCCTCAGACTCCTCCCAGTCGTCCTCCCCCTCCACCGTATGTGGGACAGACTGTGGTGGCAGGGACCGGAGAGGGAGCAAACGGCGCCGGACTGGGCCGAGCCGGCGCCGTGTCCCAATGCGGATCCCAGGTAGGAACAAAAGTGTCCGAGAACCTGGGCAGGGGCGGAACAAATGGTATCCACTGCGGCGCCGGAGGCGGAGCCGAGGGAGGCGCTGGCGCTGGGGCCGGAGCCAGCAGCGCGGGACCTTGTAGCACCGTGGCAGGAGCCAGTGGCGCAGGATTCTGTGGCGCCGGAGCCGCCGCCGGCGCCGATGGCCCGACAGGATCCGGACACGGGAACGCGGGGGCGGGAACCCGGGGCCTAAACAGACGGTCAATGGTAGCAAGAAATTGTTGCACCTATGCGGGAGACGCCGACAGACCCGGGTAAGGTGGGTAGGCCGCGGGACTCCCGGGCTCCGAAGGAGCCGCAGGGGCAGAGCCCCTGTTCCCCTCGTCAGCATCCGGGGATCGACGGGGGGACGTCGGAGAGCAAGAACGCTTCTTCGACTTCTTTTTGTGTCATCTCGTACACGAATCCGAGGGTGAAGACTTGGGGCCCGAGGAGCGATGATGGCGGTCCCGCAAGCGTTCTCTGGAGAAGGGCGCGGGGACGAGTGCCAGACCTCAAACAGCTTCCGGCCTCGCTCCCTCAAGGTCTTCGGGACCATGGCTAAACAGTCCATACAGGCCCGGGAGTCGTGGTCGAGCTCCAGGCAGTAGAGACAGACGTCGTGAGGGTCTGCCACCAACATATTGCGACGGCAAGCCCCACAAGACTTGAAACCAGGCATCCCTACCGCACCAAAGTAGACTCAAACTTACAGGAGACAAAAAGTCTCAAAAAGATAGTCAAAAAGTGGCTAAGGTATCCGACCCAATGTCAGTTCACCTTTCACTCGGGGGCGCATGGGAGTCTCTCTAGGCTAGACTACTTCCTTATGCCCGCGGCGCAGACTGGTCGGATTAGAGAGGTCAGGCACCTGGCGCGGGGTATCTCCGACCATTCTCCGCTGTGGCTTCTTTTTGACACCGGGTCGCGGTCTGCAGGGCGGATCGCTCCCATTAACCCATGGTACCTGCGAGACCCTACGACTCGCGACAGCCTGGTTAAGGCTATGGACCAATACTTCCTTGATAACGAGGGGTCGGTGTCGTCTGCAATGTCCCTGTGGGAAGCCTTTAAAACCGTGATCCGCGGACACGCCCTCTCCCAGATAGTGGTGGCTAAGAAGGTCAAGAGTGAGGCAGTGGTGAGGCTGGAGACTGACATCTCGGGGCTGGAGTCGGCCTTGGAGGCGAATGTCACTCCGGACGGGCTCCATGCCCTTAGCCTGAAACAGTTTGAATATAGGTCCCTGGTCACTGACGCGGCCAAAACTATGTATAGGGAGCAGCAGGGTCGACTGTACGACGCCGGGGACAAGGCGGGAAAGTTGATTGCGTGGCTGGACAAAAAGGAGAGAGTGAATCGTGTGGTCCCGGAGTTGCGTGCTGCGGATGGTGTGTGTGTGACTGAGCCGGATGAGATGGTGGACTGTTTCGCCGACCACCTCCGGGCTGTGTACTCCCCAGTGACTGACAGAGATGAGGACGACTCTCGCCTTCTACTGAGGGATATTGCCTTGCCCGGCCTGTCCGTTGAGGACCGTGAGCGGCTGGACGCCCCCTTGTCGGCGGATGAAATAGCGACCGCGATCCGCTCCCTTCGCTCGGGCAAGGCTATGGGTCCCAACGGTCTGCCCATTGAGCTATATAAATTGCGCCCTGATAAGCTTGCGCCCTTCCTCAGTCGCATGTTCCGTGAGTCTCTTGCGGCGGGTTCCCTTCCGGCTGACCAGCGTTTGGCTACGATAGTCGTGATCCCCAAGGAGGGCAAGCCGCGAGACCGTTGTACTTCTTACCGGCCTATTTCACTGCTAAATGCAGAGCCTAAAATTCTGGCGAAAGTCCTTGCCAATCGTTTGTTGAGCGTCGTGTGCGATCTTATTCATCCGGACCAATGCGGCTTCATCCCGCATCGCAACACCGCTCTTAACTTGCGGCGTCTTCACGGCGCCCTGGCCAGGGCGGAGCTCCTCTCCGAACCGGCCGTGCTGGTTTCTTTGGATGCCACGATGGCTTTTGACACCATCGAGTGGCCATTCCTCTGGGCTGTCTTGGCTAAATTTGGCTTTGGGGAAGGATTTATTGGCTGGGTGAAGCTTCTTTACACGGGACCCATGGCTCAGGTGGTGGTGAATGGGCGGGTCTCTCGGCCCTTTGCCCTCGGCAGGGGCACGAGGCAGGGGTGCCCGTTGTCCCCTTTGCTCTTTGCTCTCGCCCTGGAGCCACTCGCTGCTTGGCTCCGCTGGGAGCCCTCGCTTAGGGGGATCCGGTGGGCCCCGGGCTTCGAAGATCGGGTCTCGCTGTATGCGGACGATATTCTCCTGTATCTCACCTCACCGCGGCAGTCGCTCAACGTCCTCTTTGATGTTCTGACTTCCTTTGGGTACAATTCGGGTCTCACGATCAATTGGTCTAAATCCTGCGTCTATCCTATCTCTGGTGGTCCTCCTCTCCTGCCGCCTCGGCTTCCGATCCAAATATCTCTGAGCGGCTTTAAGTACCTGGGGATATACGTTTCGCTGGACCCGGTGGCTCGCTATGAGCAGAATCTCCTGCGTCCACTCCGGCGATTGCGGGAGGACACGGCCCGGTGGTGCAGGCTGCCCCTGTCCCCGCTGGGTCGGGCCGCGCTGTTCAAAATGATGTCCCTTCCCAGGTTCCTCTATGCACTCCAGAACTCCTTCGACGTTATCCCAGTGGCCTACTTTCGGGAGGTGGAGAGCCTGCAGAGGAGACTGGTGTGGGACGGGCGGGCGCGTATTGCTCTTGCTAAGCTTACTCTCCCCTGGTACGACGGGGGCATCGCGCTTCCTGACATTCGCAGGTACTATTGGGCCTCGCAGCTAGCGGCCATTAACCATGCCACGTATGCGCCTGGCTTGAATCCGGCGTATGAGATGGACAAGTTCCTGCTTCCCGGCGGGAACTATAACAGGGCACTTTACTCCCGCTCGGCTGGCCGGACCCTTACGGGTCCTACTAAGATTGCGGTGCGGACCTGGAGGGCTGCCACTGCGGCCACGGGCTGGAGTGAGCGACTAACATGTGCTACTCCTTTGTTTGCCTCCGACCGCCTGGGCAGCCTCTGGACTACGAAGGGGTTTGACCAGTGGGATACGATTGGTATCAGCAAAGTGGGAGACCTGTGGCATAAGGGCACGGTTAAGACTTTCGCGGTGCTCCAGGCCGAATACGAGCTTACGGACAGGGAGTTCTTCCGCTATGCCCAGGTTCGACACGCCCTGCTCTCGGTCTTTGGGGAGGGGACCAAGATCCCGGTTTCCTCGCCCCTCGAGGACCGCATACTTGACGGACATGTCCCTGACAGTACTATTTCTTTAACTTATAAAAAACTGATTAATCATCGGGCTGACCTCTTTGTGCGCCTCCGGGAGGCTTGGACGGGGGACGGGGTGGAATTGGATGACGAGGACTGGCAGTCTGCACTGTCGTCCCCCAAGGAGGTCGCCATTCCGGCCCGTCTCCGGTTGGTACAGCTCAAGATTCTTCACCGGGTGTATGTGACGGGTCCTCGCTTGGTCTCGATGGGATTTTCCGACGACGGGCTCTGTAAGCGGGGTTGTGGGCTCAGTGCCACCTTTCTCCATATCCTGTGGGAGTGCCGCGAGGTGGCGGACTACTGGCGCCGGGTCCATATGGTTATGGGACAGGTCACTGGGGTTGTGCTGCTGCCGGAGGTGCGTCGCTGTGTCCTGAATGTGTGGGAGCCCAATGATTACAGCGCGGCTCAGACTCGGTGGGCGGCCCTAGGGAACATGATTGCCAAGAGAGATATAGCGCAGCTTTGGGGCGCCCAACGGCCGCCCACCGTGTCAGTATGGAAGGAGAATATGGACTGGTGTATGTTCAGGGAGAAGACTGTGTATGTGGCCCGTGGTAAGCCGGGGGCATGGGGTAGAATCTGGGGGCAATGGAATGCGTATCGCGGGGGTATCTGTACGCCCCCCCCGGTGGACACCAATATCGCCATGTCCCCCTGACCCCTGATGGTTCCTGGCACCTTTTGGAATAACTACATATGGACGTTCATCTCCCTTGACCCCCCCCCCCGTCCCCAGCCTCCCGGTACTCCTTCCTTTTGCCGGCTGCTTAATGGTCTGCACTGGAGTTCCCCGGAGGAAGCCTGATCCGCACTGTTTGCCCTTATGCCTCGCCTTTTGTTTTTCTTTTAGTTTTTGTGTCTGTTGGACTTAAGTCTCCTGTTCCTTTAGAACTATCCGGAGCCACTACGGGGCTGCGCCCCGGGACTTGACTGCAGCCATGATAAATGTATATTTCATTCTGTACCTAGCGGCCGGCCCTGGTGGTTGTAGGCCCGTGCGTGTAACCGAATTATTGTTCAATAAAAATTTAAAAAAAAAAAAAAAAAAAAAAAAAGTGGCTAAGGTACGTGCTCTAACCGGATCTGCGATTACTGGCGCGGAAAAAGAAAGAACTGACGTCAGCGCGCATGGGTGGCGCCCAAGTAGTCTCCGTGACGTCATCTCGGCGCATACAACGCCAGCGACGGTCGCGGAGCTGCACAACGCCACCTACTGACGCACAGAGGTACTGCTAGCGAAAACTTTCCAGATCCAGCCTGACACCTGGGGATTTTCTAAGGTAAGGAATCTATCACTAACGTGTCTCTTTCAGATCAATGTCTTATGTTGCTGAGTATGAATAATTGTGATAAGAGCTATTGCGAAAGCTGGCATTTGGCAAAAAAGGACAATTGAATGTGAGCATAATGCGATCCATTAATGTGCGCTAAACTTCCACATCCTCAAAGAACAAGTACCTGGCATTTGACAGAAATGCTCAAGAGCACATTTCAAAGGAAAGGCACACTTGACAGATTTAAAAATGGCAACAGCACATTGACGTGGTAGAGAAACACAAATACAAAAGACTCCCAACTAAACATGCATGAGCTAAGAAAACGAATACTTGGAAACTAAAAGAACCCAGCGTTTTCAAAAAGCTAGCAAAATTAAGATTTGCAGGGTGTTGTGCTTTCTCTCCCTAGACATGGCACAATTATTAAAACTAAAGCATCTGTGGTTATAATGATTCTCCACCACCACGTCCACCACCACCACGTCCACCACCACCACCACCACGTCCACCACCACCACCACCATCACCATCACCTCCACCACCACGTCCACCACCAACACCATGTCCACCACCATGTCCACCACCACGTCCACCACCACTACATCCACCACCATGTCCACCACCACCACCAGGTCCACCACTACCACGTCCACCACTACCAAGTCCACCACCACCAAGTCATCCACCACCAAGTCATCCACCACCACGTCCTCCAACACCACGTCCACCAACACCACGTCCACCAACACCACGTCCACCAACACCACGTCCACCAACACCACGTCCACCAACACCACGTCCACCACCACCACCACCACGTCACCACCACCATGTCCACCAGCACGTCCACAACCACCATGCCCACCAACACCACGCCCACCAACACCACGCCCACCACCACCACGTCTACATCTACCACCACCACCACGTCCACCACCAAGGCCACCACCACCATGTCCACCACCAAGGCCACCACCACCATGTCCACCACCACCACCACGTCCACCACCACCACCACCACCACACCCACCACCACCACCACCATATTCACCACCAAGGCCACCACCACCACCGAGTCCACAACCACCATGTCCACCACCACCACTACCACGTCCACCACCACCAACACCTCCACAACCACCACGCCCACCACCATGTCCACCACCACCACGTCCACATCCACCACCACCACACCCACCACCACCACCACGTCCACCACCAAGGCCACCACCAAGGCCACCACCACCATGTCTACCACCACCATGTCCACCACCACATCCACCACGTCCACAACCACCACCACCATGTCCACCACCACGTCCACCACCACCACGTCCACCACCACCACGTCCACCACCACCACGTCCACCACCACCACGTCCACCACCCCCACCACGTCCACCACCCCCACCACCCCCACCACTTCCACCACCACGTCCATCACCACCACCACCACGTCAACCACCACGTCCACCACGTCAACCACCACGTCCACCATCACGTCCACCAACACCAACACCACCACCAACACCACCACCACCACCACCACCACCACCCGTGACAGGCAAAGTGTCACTGGAGGGCAGGGGTAATAGGAGTGTCAACCCCAGCTGTACATGGGACATTTAAGGATGCATTGAGTGTGAGAAGACAGGAATAGGGGCTAGAAGTATTACACCAGACCCAAGATACATTTTGAAGAGGCGCAATGTCACAGGGGCTCCTGTAAAAGCACTTGCAGCATCTCTACCTCACAGTGGCATACCGGCACAAGCCACTCACTTTAAAACAAGCATTGGCATAGCCAATAGGTCTCACCTTTGGGACCTTATAAGTGTTTAACCATACAACACTTGATGTTGTTGCACCAAGGATATTGTGCTGGATAACTAAACCCTTATAAGGTCCCAAAGGTGAGACCTATTGGCTATGCCAATGCTTGTTTACTAGTAGAATGAGCTCTACAAACATAATGCAGAGTTCCTTTTGCCTTAGCATAGTATGCTTGAATGCATTTAATTATCCATATTGCAAGGCCCAACTTGAAAACTGGACTTCCCATGTGGGGTTTTGTGAATGCAGCAAACAGTTGCTTTGTCATGCGAATGGATTTCGTTTTGTCAATGTAAAACCATAGAGCTTTCTTAACATCTAATGTAATGCCCTTTCTGCCACAGTATCACGACTTGAGGAAAAAACTGTCAAGTCAAAAATATGGTTCATGTGAAAAAGGGAAACCCATTTTGGGTAGGAAATGTTGATTTGGCCTCCGGAAAACTATATCTCTGTGTACCTCACAGAATGACAATTCGGCCATTAATGCCTGTTACTCACTCTCTCTTCTTAAAGAAGTAAATGCCACAAGGAATGCTACCTTCCTGAAAAGGTACTGTATTTCACAAGAGTGCAGTGGCTCAAAGGGAGGTCCTCTGAACCTAGTGAGCATGATATTGAAGTCCCATGTGGGGATTGTGGTTTGGTGTCCTTGAAGATATTATCTTTTAAGTCGCTCTATGAAAGCCTTGATGACTGAAATTTCCAACAAAGATGTGTGTTGCCTGTCCTGTGTGTAACCAGCTCCTACAGCAAAGTTGTGTCGAATGGATGAGTATGGTTACGCCGGATTATGTTTTTAGGGGTTCTGCTTGATTATACAGTAATGAACAAAAGGTTTCCATCTCTCTGCATAACATGCACATGCGGTGGGTGGGCTTACATGCCTCAATTTGAGGTACCCAAACTCTAAGACCTCAAGTGCCAAATCATTTGTTAAATTTATTTGACTTTTGGATGTCTTTGTTTACCCTGATTCTGTGTTAGACGACCAACTGAGATGAGCAGCTTCTTGTGTGTGTGGACTGACATTTTCCCACGTTGGTGCTTTTAAAACGAGAGTCATGGATATCTATCTGAGCTTCCTATCTACATAGGGCACCAGAGGCAGTGGAAGAAAAGTGTAAATAAATATCCCTGACCAATACATCTACAGTACAGTGCCCATTGATTGTGGTTACCTGCGGGTGCAGCTTATACATGTTGTCTTTTCGGCAGTGACAAACAGATAGACTGAAGGGCCACCATTTCTGGAAGTAATGTTGATGTACTTGGGGATTTAGCTCCCATTCGTAGACTTGCTGAAGTGTCCTGCTTAGCTGATCCACAATGTCATTGTCCACCCCTAGTACATTCTCTGCTAAGAGCTGACTCAGATTGCAAGTGGTCCAATGCTAGGGGCCAATGCTGATGCTAGGACGAGTCACGCATTCTTTCTGAATATAATACATCGTGGTCATGCTGTCTGTCCTCAGTTAAACTGTTTTTATTTTTGAATGACTTTAAAACTCACTGAGAACCAATTGGACAGCTGTCAGCTCTAGAAAGTTGATGTAACACTTTCTGTTCTTGTATTCAGGCACTCTGAACCGTCATGTCGTTCAGGTGTGCTCCCATCCAACAAGTGAGGCATCAGTGGTAAAGTCACCTGCAACAGTGGGCCCTAAATTGTCTATCCAGTAACACCTTTTTTTTGTTCCACCAAGTGAGAATGAGCTAAACTCCAAAACTAGATCTTCCCTTTGTCTCATTGCTGTGACGAGTGCCTGGAGCAACTTTGGTGAAGTGGGTGCATGGGCAGCTAAATGTGCAGCATTACGGATATACCGGAGGACTTCATTGCCAACAGTTTTATCATCGTTCTTCACCAACCGAGGATGTGATTTTTACAAAAGATTTAGCAACTCTTGCATGCCATCACTCTCTCTTGATTGGGAGAGTCTTTGCCTCTGATAGATACTGCTCACAAGAAGGGCTGGATTTCCGGAGGGCAGAAACGTTACTTTTTGGTGTAGACTAAGGCCCAGCTTGTGCAGGAGTGACACTGCTGTCTGAGTGTCCTAAGGACAGTGGACTGCTGCTGCTTATTATCAACAAAATTGTCCAGATATGGAAATACATGACTGGTGCTGCGACATAGTTGTGGTTTGACCAACACTGGGCACTTTGTAAATACCCCTGATGCCCCTGTAACCATGAAAGCTAGAACTTTGATCTAGTTGTGCTCTCCACTGACCACAAACCTGAGGTAGACAAGATGTCTCAGAAGGAAGGTGATGTGACACTAGATATCCTTAAGGTGGAGAGTCACCAAGTGGCCCCCTGTGCAGAGTAGTGGGGATGGCATCCTTTAGAGTGGTCATTGACATGCTCAGATACGATTAACCGTTAGGTTAACGGATTATGGCTGAGCATAGACCACAAGGGTACAATCCTTTGAAAGGAGGAAGTACAAGTACACTCCTTGGCCCTACTGATGTGTGGCTATTAGTTCAATGGTTCGTTTGCTTAGAGGAGTTGGTACTTCCTCTTGAAGCAGTTCCTGATTGATTAAATGACATTGTGGTGGTAATGTTGGTGGAGTGGAACTCCAAACAGTATCTTTGCTGTATAACGGAAAAGACCCACTTGCCTGAGCTTATTTCCTCCCATTTAGGAAGGAATAACCCTCTCACCACCTTTACTAACCCTATAACCCACCACTCTTCTGAAGACCTTGAGTGACCAGGGGGATCATTAGTACATCACTGCTTTGAGGCACAGAACTGGAATTAAGTGTTTGCAATAACCCACTCCCACTAGAGGCATTCTTCTATGACCTGGTTTCTTAACCCAACTGGAGCGGACGAATTTGAAGACTGAAAGAAAGGAGTCTCTCAATGATGTAGCAGGAAAATCCAGTAATTGGATTTGAACGGACAGCGATTGTTGCTAGACTGTACTAGAGCTCGAGATTAATGTCCAATCCCGATGGCGGAGAAAACAATGTGAGGTGGAGTATTTGTCCGGAACATTGTGAACTTCAGGGAGGAGTCACAGGATTTCTCAAGACTGAAAACTTCTTTGAAGAAAAACAACCTGCAAATGTAGGAGCCCAACACCAAAAGTGTGCAGTGCTTGTGATGCACATGCTACAAACATTAGCTTTCGTAAACGATATTAAGATGCAAAAGAATAGAAGCAAAAATTGTATATAATGCAGATTTTGTAATTATTTAAAATATACCTAAGCAAACAATTCCAAACCGCTTTGAATTCTGAAAACAGCAACATTAATGTATTCTATATACAAACAGTAAAAGTATGAGCAAGCAATAAACAATATACTGCTTAATTTAAGTGATACTGGGTAGTTCTATTTCACAACGTACCTCCATACAAGGCATTCGTCCTGAAAAGTTAGCAGCAGTGTAGCCAAAAGTAACATTTGCAATCAATTTGAGACCAAGTTGACGTGCATCAAGCATTCGTGTGATTCCTTTGTCGTGTTTGTAGCTTTTCATTGACTGTTTCACCATAATTCGAGTTTTCAAAATGTCTTCAAGCATTCTCGGTAGCACACCTTTTCGTACAGAAGCCTAACACAATAGCAACAAAATATTAGGAGTGGTTTCCAACATTTTAAGCTTGGAGAACAAAAAAATTATTCAACCAACAACAGAAAAAAATTACACATTACTTACCTGCAATAATCAGTATACGGCTTAAGTGTTGTTGTTTCACATGCTGGCACTCACCTGCCATGTACTGTTAGTTTTGAAATATTACACTTTGTTTTTCTTGAAGTCTTTGTTTTGTTTTTTTGCAAACATCTAGTCAGCCCTGATTACATAGCCTGAAACCTATAAGGCACCATGAGACTGACTCAATCTTGGATCATGTTTCAATCCCCCGCCCTCACACCATACTGAAATGTGTATGTGCAAGTGTGCGAAACATAAATATGAAATACATGAGGATTACGTCACTTACTCTGTAAGCTTCTGTTTGTGGGATGTAGTGCTGTAGATTCACATGCTCTGCATACTCCTGTCATTTAGTGTTGAGTTTGGAGTTGGGCTGGGTCTCCTAATGGGTCCCCCATACCCACAGTGTGTGATCTAGGCGAACCTGGAGGTGCAGCATCTATTGGATCATGCTGTGGAGATGCATGAGGAAGTAGGAGAAGTTGGAGGTGGAGATAGTGGTGGTGGGGGAGGAGGAGGTTGAGGAGTATGACTGGTAGCAGTTTCCTTTTACCTCTTTTTTGTGGCACAGAAGTGTCCAAACCCTGTTCAAAAGTCAATTGTCTCTTTGATGGAGGGGAGGCCACTATTCTTCCAGTTCCTTGTTGATTCTGGATTTTTCTTTGCTGAATATCTATAGTTTTGAAGAGAGGTTCAACAGGAGACATAGAAACTGAGGAATGTTTAGAAATTTTCGTCTCTGATGAGTCCGAAACTGAGGAGTGCGTTGACGAGGTAGGTTCAGCTAGTTTCAGAACCGAAGATTTTGAAGCGGAAAGATGTTTCTTGGCTGGCACCGAGGCAGAAGCAGTCAGAGGCTGGGTCGGGTCCGAAGAGTGGGAGGATACAGGTGTATGTGTCCAATCCGAGGCCGATACAGAGGATCTAACCGTGGTAGATAATTTTGGTGCCAGACCCGAGGGTGAGGCAGTCGAAGTGTCTTGTCAGATTCAACTCTGGCCAGATGGCAGTGGCGCTTCAGCGACCTCTAGTAATGGAAAGGGTTAAAATTTGGAAGTCTTTTTAGGTGGAGGGACAGGGTGAAGGTCGATAGTACTCCCACACTGCCCAAGTAGCAGGTTATACTCCAACTCGTCCTCCACGTCGGAGCAGGAAATCTCCAAGGCCTCTTCTTCCTCTGATGTATGCTCTTCTCCAAAAATGTGTCATCTTCGCAGCTACAAGACATTTCCAGCCGATGTGTCCTCTGATCCCGGAGAGTACTTTTCGAGTGGAAAGACATACAGGCGTCCAATCGGATTTACGGTGATCGGGCGAAAGGCAGAGATTGCACACAAGATGTTGATACGTGTGCAGGTACTTTGTGTGACACTGGGGGCAAAATCAAAAAGGTGTCAGTCTCATCAGGAAAATATTTTCCGTGCCTATGGTGCACGTGCAGAGTAGGCCTGAGGGGCAATAGGTGGGTAACTGAACCTACAAATTTAAACAGCGTAGGAATGGAAAGGCGTGATTGCATGAATGATACCATCGAAAACAGGACGGAAAAGTTGTACCGACCGGTAGTCGAACACAGAGGAGAGGCACACACGGCTGAACCAGATGGTGGAGAGAAAACAATCTAACAAATCAGTTGATGCCCATGCACAGTATCACTGAGAGGAGGAGTCACTTTACCTTGTGAATCGAAACAATTCTTCGAAGAAAACAACTTGTACAAATCAGAGCCCAACACTACATGGCAGAAGTATGCGGAGCATGATTATCTACAGCCACACATGCCACTGAACATAATGTTTCATCTACATTTATGCATATGGAGTAAAACCAAGAGTTGCTTGAGAATCTTAAACACCAGAAACTCTAAAGTCATTGTTAAGAGGTTGCGCTGTTGTAGGTCATATGATGTGCACAGACTTTATAGCAGTACTTCCCTATTTAAAATGGTAGCTTGAAAAAAGTAGAATAAATTATAGTAAGTAAAGCCTTTAGGACCTATTGGCCAACCTCTGCTTCTTTTCTGTCCTGTATATCCCCACATCATGCTGGAGTCCCTCTGTAGGTTTTGTGAAGCTTTTGCCTAACATACCTAAATATGCTTAACAATTCACTTAGCAAGGCCAGCTTAGAAATAGGATTTCATGTAAGGTTTAGAGACATAGCCGAGCACTGGAAGGCGCATTCACAGTTTACTTGCAGGTCTCATAATCTGTAAGAACATTTTTTAAACAAAATTTGTAATGTAAGAAAAAGGAGGAGGAACCTATTTTCTCAAAATTCATAAAGTAGTATTTTATTTGCATACTTGGTATAGTAAAAGATATTCTGGGATTCTAAGTTTAAAGCGCTTCGTCCATCATATCTAGCCTTTAACTGTATGCATTTTTGTTCATCCAATACAAATCATGTAACAGAAATAGGCAACACATACTTTACGACTTTATGTCGCTTGCTTAGGGCTCCAGATAAATCTTAGCATAGTTTGCTCCAATTGTTAATAAATTTAGATTTAAGATTTACAAACTGGCCATGATACGGTGATATTGTCAATAACACAGATTTTTTTGCGGCTGGAAGTGCAGGTAACTTGGCTCATTTCATCAAACAAAGATGCTATCTAATGGGAATTTCTGGAATCTTTTGCAGGGTTATAAGAAGCAATGACGCTTTAAGCAGGTTTTGTTAAATAGAAACATGGCAGGGTCCAAACAGTTCCTGAATATGTTGTTGATTTCAGCTCAAGATATATGCAAAGCCACTGAACACACCCAACCAATGGTTTACCAAAAGTTGTATCTGACAGCAAGAAACTCACTGCTAAATCCACTGTATCTTTCTTAAGGACTAAAGAGAGTGAGTGACTCCCTTTAAAGGCAATACATGATTGGCATGCTGTTTGTGCACAACACCGCAAACTTGAGGTAAAGTCGCTTTTCAAAGCCTGCGGGGTTAACTGTACTGCCTTTAGTTCTGACACACAGATATGTTATTAAGTCTCCTTTTCCTCTCACATATTTCAATATTAATTCCTAGCATATGAATCCCCAATACTATTTTAGAGGTTTGTGCACAGAAATAGGCATTCATAGCTGTATGGAAACACACTGCCCAGTAAACATTTTTATTTTTCTACCACTTGGGTCTGTGCTGCATTTAAGGCACAAATAAAACTAGATCCTCCCAGGTCACCGGCAGATGGAAGTTAAGCATTTCTGTAAAAGATGGATTTGTAATCGTACATCTGAGATGAATGCAATACATGGAGCTCTCATTCTCAAAAATGTCATTGCCTTTCTCATTTTTGGAGAACGCGACATCTGGCAAAGGAGAACCAATGCAAGAAACGCCAGCACTTGCATTCTTGGGTAAGCCTTTCGTTCTACTCAACTGTGGACCCTACAAAACATCGAAACCGCTGTAATTGTAATTGGGATTTCTTGAGACTTGTTGTGAAATCTTACTTGTGTAGTAATTGAATAGTCAACTGATTGTGCTCTTGACATTTCTGCAATCTTTTCCTAATTGTCCTCTTTACCAAGAGGATAGACATAAACTTGGTATCAGTGCAGATGTGCTGCCACTACCCACTACCGACTGTCATTTTGTGAATACTCCAAGAGCTGAATTTATCATGAAAGATATTATTTCAGATTACTAAGGTTTGCCACTTACCACAAACCCGAGACATTTAAGCTGAGCGAAACTTGCAGAGACATAGAAGAAAACATCTGTTAGGTCCATGATGTCAAGTAATCTCCCTCTTGAGGTAGGTAGATGACTTCTAAAGTTTAGTTTTCATATGTATTGTCTTCACATATAAGTTAAGGCACCTTAAATCTAGGATTGGTCTTGGTGTTTGAATCATTGGGTTCAGAAAGCAAATCAAATATATTCCATGACCCATTCTGCTTCCTTGGCTGCCCTGTTTTCTAGCAGGCTCTCCCAAAAGCAATGATATGTGCTCTTTGTTTTCACCGTTCTTACTTGGTGTATAACGTAATGGCATTCGCTGGATTTCAGTGCAGTAATGTTGTTGCTGTTTATTGATAAGTTTCATAAGATTGCCTTGGCCAGTTGTCAATTTGCGTGTTTAACTCTTTTTGTAATAAAGGTGTTGTTGATGTAATGTCAACACAGATTTAAGAGTTCCTGTAGCATTTATAATTCTCTCAAGCATTTAATCTATTTTGGGACAGAAAATGTACTTCCGATCAAATGGCATACTTTGCATGTGCTACTGTACCTTATGATGAAAACCAGATATTGTGAGTTCTGCATTTCTGCAGAGCAAGAGGCTTGTATTAATTTGTCTACTGGCAGTGTCTTCAGCATCAATTGTGCATCAAATTTTAGCAATGGAAATGGTCTTCCATTCTTGTACAATTTCATCAGCTCTATTACAATGTGGCTCTGAAATGTGTTGTTCCATTTCCAGCATTTTCTCCCATCATGTCTATCACAGCAACTGAACCGAGCTGGTGAATTGAAAATGCACTAATTCATTGTTTCTCTTACTGGTATTTTTTTGCAAGCGGCTCTAATCTTCTTCTGTTTGCTGCACAAAAGATTGTTTGACAGCAGTATGTATGACTACAGAAACTGATGAAATCATTACAAGTGTAGGGTCAAGCAGCACTGCGTTAAATTTGAGCTCCACTTTAAACGCTACTGGGATTGCCTTAAATTTCCTCTGCATAGTTGTAAAACAGCTCTTATCCTTCTGTTCCCCTTATCATAGGAAAAAACTGATTTGTCTTCTGTGTCGGATTAACTCTTAATAGGGAGATCATCATCCATGCTGATCGTTCTGTGAAGGGGTGTTGACTGGTAGAGTTCCAACTTAATCTCTTCTCCAGGATTCTTCTACTCTAGGGGTCATTCTGCTTCTTGTCATCTGTATGGTCCCGATCTAAGTTCTCCTAGTCCTAATCTTTATTAGTGTCAATTAAAAGTGCTGGAGGTGTAGAAACTACAGTGTCTGTTTCAGCTATGGACTCTTTCTGGACTTTTTAGGTATACAAAAAGCTTTAAGTTTTATAAATGATATTATGCCTGGACACCCACCCACCTACCTAATTGTTTCCCCTTTTTGCAGATAGAGCATGAGTTTTCTTATATACTACATCTATTTTTCGCTGTCAATTCTTCCTTTGAGCATGTTCATCAGTCTGATTCGAAGTACCTTTCACAGTAAACCTGGAAACTATTTTCATGGCCATTTTCTTTGCATTTCAAATTTTCTGTCCAATGATAATGTATTTCATAAAGTCAAACACATTTCAGGATTGATCTTCAATCCAGGTGTGATACTCTTATCAAGCATGACCTTTGCCTTGGAGCTAAAACCCCTTTGGGTCTAATCCGCTTTAAGTCAGTTGTGGAATCTTTTTGCAATACTACATGTATGTAATAAATAACTGCATTTTCCGCTTTAATGGGTTTTATGTCTTTTGTGTAAAACATGCTCTGTATGAGGGAGATTTCTCCTCGTCTCAGACAGAAAATTCTGGTCACAGAAATGGGATTGGGTCACTGCCTCCTCGTATAGATCGAGGATGCTAGATGGTTCCATCTGTTCCACCTTCATAGCTAATGTTAGCATTTTCCTTACTCTGCTTCAACAGCACCTGAAGCTGACTAAGAGTCCTGTGTTCCATTAATACATACTGCGCTAAACAACTGTAAGTTTTGTTGTGGTGTCTTGGTAAACACAAATTGCAGCCCAGATGACTGTGAAACCAAGGGGCTCTTCTATAACAATTTGGACAAAATGTAAAGGTTGTGTTTTCCAAAAAGAACCCCAAAGAAATCATTCTCATGAACCTGCCCTTTCAATATCTGAGTTGAACAGACATTGTTGAAATGTATCTTCTCACGCAGTTCCACAACTGTTTTGGTAAAGTCTTTTCATTATCTGGTGCACAGTATTCTTTAGTGGTATATGGTCTATACACTGAGTATCTGCAAACAACTCCGAGCCAGCTGTCAGAAAAAATAAAACTGAGTTGAGTCTGTGTCTTGGTGCATTTTTGGTTTCAGGGGAAGTGAGCAAGAATCATTTGATGGAAGTTTGAAACAGAAACCACATATTTGTAAGAAAGCATAGTGCAATATTCCAAAACCAACACATGATTGGAAAAGATTGCACAGGATGTAATCCACAACACGCTACAAACCTGCAAATGCAATGAGAACAAATGTAAAGAAACGTCAATATTTGACAATTGAAATGATACTGTTAAAAACTGCAGTTAGAGTGCAAACAAATTAGAGGTAAATTTGGTTTTATTTGCAAAATATATATTTTTACCTTAACAAATGCAACTCCACCAGGTGATACTGTGATATCATGCCGAATCCGATGAAGCAAGTCTGGAGGAACACGTAGCGATGAACAGCCAAACTTAAACTCATCATACCTGAAAAAGAAAAAACACAAAAAAGTTACAAACTGGCTATAACATGAAACTGTTGAATAAGTGTTTAAAGATATTTATATGGGTAATAAAAAATATAAATACAAATTCTCAAATACAAAACAGGGCTAGTTAATAAATGGAGCAATACAGAATCCAGGGAGTCTTTGAATATGTAATACAACAAGCTGAGGTGGAAGATAATTTCAAAAAGGATTATTTCTATGGACATTACTTCTATAACGCCACCTTCTCAAGTCATGCGCTGTGGAATCAGCTTCCACAAACACATTAACAGTACAGCTCTATGGCTGTCTACTTGGTAGACGATTGAAGCTTTAGTTGGCGAAGGAAAGCTCCTCTTATCCTGGTACAGGATGTGTGGGCACTCGACTGATGTCCACTAAATTGGTTAACTGAGCATAAACTGGGACTAGGGTTTTTTAATCCTGTACAACAGCACATCCACTTTCTGACAGAAAGCAGTGCAGTAGCTGAAGAGGTGCTGCTTTGCACTTATTCATGGTAAAATTTGAACCTAACTTTTAACTACACTTTCTAACTTTGTTGTCGGTCATTTTATTGGTACTCAAATTGTTATATCTTTTTTTGTTTGCTCCCTATGTAGATGTTCAGGATGTAATCAGGAAAAAGTCTGTCCCTTTCATTCTGGTACAGGCTGTGAAGTTTGTCAGGCTGATATATAAGTCAGGTATTCTGAAGAAGAAACTAAGGCATGCAATGTCTGCACAGCCAATATATGCCGCCGAGATGCCGCTGGTGAACCAAAAACAAGCCATGGGAAGGGGCTCAAGCTAATCCTTCAGTCACTATAGCTTTTGTCATCCCACATACGCTCCGGAAAATCAGAAGGAGCTGTTTTAAGTGCAACCAATTAGCAACTATCATAGAATCTCTATTTTTCATTCAACCCTATACACTAGCAAGATATTGAAATAGATTTGCCTGACCCTATCTGAGGGTGGAAAGGGTGCATTGGGAAAATGTTACTTACCCTGTAAGCATCTGATTGTGGTATGTAGTGCTGTAGATTCACGTGCTGTGCTTAATCCTGCCATCTAGTGCTGGGCCGGGATGTGTGCAAGTATTTTTTCTGCGAAGAAGTCTTTTGAGTCATGAGGTACGGTGACTCCTCCTCTTGCTGGCAATGCGCATGGTCATCAACCCCATTGTTAGATTGTTTTCCTGCACAGCAGGTGAGGACGGAATGTGAAGCTAAGCATAGTATAGAGAGATGTACACCCAAAAGAGGGAAAATAAATAGTAAGAGACTGCAACAGCCATATTGTCCGGGAAGGAGGATGGTCACATGTGAATCTACCGCACTACAAGCCGTGAGTAGATGCTTACAGGAAAATTAACATACTCCGTTTGATACATGTGTGGCTGTAGATACACATGCTGCACACAGACTGTATAGGAGTCCTCCTAAAGTGGTGGCTAGCCTATGTGTGTTGGAGTATACTGAAAAAAAGTATGGAGTACTGCATGGTCAACACTGGCTTGCTGGCAGGGTAGAATATCCGCACAGTAATGTTTTGTAAAAGTGCATGGTATGGACCAGGTGGCTGCTTTGCATGCGTCAACTATTGGAATATTCCCCAGTAAGGCAATAGAGGCTTCTTTTTTTCGGGTGAAGTGGGCTTTGGAGGAATGGGCAGAGTCTCAGCTTTAGCATAGCATATCTGGATGCATCTCACAATCCATCTTGCAATGCCTGATTTAGGGACAGCCTTCCCCTTCATGATGCTTGGAGAAAGCAAAAAAGTCCTATCACTGTAGTACATGTGGGTTCATTTCAAATCCAATGTACGGAGAGGCAATTCTGCAATCTAGTCAGGTTGCGGGAAAGAAAAACAGGGCGTTCAACAGATTAAGGTGGAACTGGGAAACCACCTAAGGGAGGAATTTGGGGTTGGTGAGAAGGACAACCCTATCTCTATGAACTTGGAAGAAGGAATATGCTACTTACCAGTATGCATCTGTTCTTGGCATGTAGAGCTGCAGATCTATACACTGTGCATAGATCGCCATCTGGTGTTGGGCCCGGATGTTTGCAGTTTGTTTTTACTCTTGGAAAGTCTTTGGAAGTTACGAGGTTGGTGACTCCTCCTTTGGTTCGTATTGCGCATGGGCTTCGGCTCCATCCTCAGATTGTTTTTCGCCAGCAGGGAAAGATGGAGTGTAGTAATAACAGTAAAGAAACCCATGTGTGTTGTATCTAAATAAGATAGACTGGAACGGATACAGGTAGCCGGGGAGGCGGGTGGGCGTGTATAGATCTGCAGCTCTACATGCCAAGAACAGATGCATACTGGTAAGTAGCATATTCCGTTCGAGGCATATGAGCTGCACATTATACACTGTGCATAGACTATATAGCAGTACCCAACCCTAGCGGCGACCACCGGCATCCGTTGCAGTTGTTTGGAACAGTGTTTTTAGTACAGCCTGGCCCACACTAGCTTGTTGCTTGGTTTGCACATCTACACAGTAATGTTTTGTGAAAGTGTGCGGTGTTGACCATGTCGCTGCTTTGCAGATTTCATCTAATGGTATGTTCCCTAGAAAAGCCATAGAAGCCCCTATCTGGCTTGTAGAGTGGGCTTTAGGGGGAACAGATAGCGTTCGTTTTGCCTTGTGGTAGCAAATCTGTATGCATTTTACAATCCACCTAGCTATCCCTGATTTAGAAATAGGGTTGCCTTTATGTGGTGGAGAGAAAGAGACAAATAGCTGGTTGGTTTTTCTGAAAGGTTGTGTTATTTGGATGTAGTAAAGTAAGGCCCTTTTAACATCCAGTGTGTGTAAAGCACTTTCCGCAACGGTTTGAGGTTGTGAGAAAAAGACTGATAATTCTACCGACTGGTTGAGATGGAAGGGAGAAATGACTTTGGGTAGGAATTTTGGGTTGGTGCGGAGTACAACCTTGTTCTGATGCATTTGGAGAAAAGGTTCCTGTATAGTGAGTGCTTGTATTTCACTAACCCTTCTAAGGGAAGTGATGGCCACTAGAAAAGCTGTTTTCCATGTGAGAAATTGTAGCTCACATTTATGTAATGGTTCAAAAGGCGGTCCCATTAGCCTTGTGAGAACTATATTCAAGTTCCGGACAGGTGAGGGTGGTAGTCTGGGTGGAATTACTCTTTTGAGGCCTTCCATAAACGCTTTGATGGCAGGCACCCTGAAAAGCGATAGGTGCTGCCTGTTCTGTAAGTAAGCAGCAATTGCTGCGAGGTGTAACCGAATGGATGTATATGCTAGGTTACACCTTTGTAGATGGAGCAAGTAACATATGATGTGCTGTATGGACACATTTAGAGGGTTGATTGTGTTGTTATGGCAGTAAACAACAAATCTTTTCCACTTTGCAGCATAGCATGCCCTAGTAGTAGGGCGTCTAGCTTCTCTGATAATATTCATGCAATCAGGGGGAAGGTTAAGGTATCCGAATTCTAGGACCTCAGGAGCCAGATCGCAAGGTTGAGCTGAGCTGGGTCCGGGTGCCTGATCTCTCCATGGTTCTGGGTTAGGAGGCATGGTGAGAGGTGTAACCTTTGGTGTGGTACTACCGAGAGTTCCAGTAGTGTGGTGTACCACGGTTGTCTGGCCCATGTTGGAGCTACCAGGATGAGCGTGAGGGAATGCTGTTGTAGCTTTCGCACCACTAATGGAATTAGTGGGAGAGGTGGAAAAGCGTATGCAAATTTGTCTGACCAGTTCATCCATATCGCATTGCCTTTGGACAATGGGTGTGGATATCTGGCGGCGAAGTTTGGGCATTTTTTGTTTTCGTGGGTGGCAAAGAGGTCTATCTGAGGATGCCCCCACTTCTGAAAGAACGGGTGAAGAACCTGTGGGTGAAGTTCCCATTCGTGGATCTGTTGCGTTTGTCTGCTGAGCAGATCCGTCACGGTGTTTTGGACTCCTGCGATGTGTTGGGCCAGGAGGAAAATTTTCTGCGGAATTGCCCATCTCCATATGCTCTGTGGTAATTGAGAGAGCTGTGGAGAGTGTGTGCCCCCCCTGTTTTTGAATGTAGTACATGGCAGTCATGTTGTCTGTGCGAATGAGGACTGCCTTGCCTGAAATCTGCGTCTGGAAGGATTTTAGGGCTAGGAAGATTGCCAGTAACTCCAAATGGTTGATGTGGAGTAACTTCTGTTGCGGCGTCCACCTGCCCTGCACTGTGAGATGTAACAGATGAGCTCCCCAGCCGGAGAGTGATGCGTCTGTTGTTAGGGTTATTTGTGGAACCGGGTCCAGGAACGGTCGACCTTTGGAAAGGTTTGTGGTGTTCCACCACTGCAGAGAGCGATGGGTGCGACCGTCCACCAACACCAGATCTGTCAGTTGCCCCTGGGCCTGGTTCCACTGGCGCGCTAAGCACTCTTGGAGTGGACGCATCTGGAGTCTTGCATGAGGCACTATGAAAATGCAAGAGGCAATCATCCCTATAAGTTGCATAAACACTCTTGCTGGGAGAGAGTGTTGAGGTATGAATTTTTGACGCAGAGCCTGTATGTTTGCAATCCTGGCAGGATTGGGATAGGCTATGGCTTTTGAGGTGTCTATGGTGGCACCGAGGTATTGTTTTGTGTGTGATGGTACCAGGTGGGACTTTTGGTGGTTCACCGTGAAACCTAGCTGGTGAAGTAGTTGGATTGTAGCGGCGGTGTGGTGCACACATTGGTCGTAGGACGTGGCTTTTATTAGCCAGTCGTCCAAATATGGGAAGACGTGAATGTGCTGTCTTCTGAGGTGTGCCGCCACTACTGCTAGGCACTTGGTGAATACCCTTGGTGCTGTTGTGACCCCGAACAGGAGCAACTTGAACTGGTAGTGTTGCCCATCCACTACAAACCTGAGGTACTTTCTGTGAGCATGGTGTACTGGGATGTGAAAGTATGCGTTTTTTAAGTCCAGTGTGGTGAGAAACTCGTTGTGGGAGAGGAGTGGAAGAACCTGTTGAAGGGTTACCATGTGAAAATGGTCTGAATGTATGTAAGTGTTTAGAGGTCTGAGATCTAGAATAGGTCGTAGAGTCTCGTCTCTTTTTGGAATCAGAAAGTACAGGGAGTAGACCCCTAAATTTTGCTGATTGATGGGGACTTGCTCTATGGCTTGTTTTTGCAGGAGGGAGATTACTTCCTATTTTAATAACGTGGCATGTTCTTGTGACATTGGGCGTTGCCTGGGTGGAATGTTTGGGGGGGGGGGGGGGTAGATGTTAATTCTAGGCAGTACCCTGAATGAATAATTTGGGTCACCCATCTGTCCGAGGTGATGGTCTCCCAGACGTGAAGGAAATTTTGTATTCTGCCCCCGACCGGAGTGGAATGGTCTGGAGGGAGCAGGGGAAAGTCATTGGGTAGGCGGTGTGGCAGAGCGGGCGGTATTTGTCTTGCCTCTGCCTTTATTATTAGTGCCTCTGTAGCCGCCTCTTTGATAACCCCTTGTGAAGGTAGACTGAGGAGGGGATTTGTAGGACGTGGATGCGCTATCTGAGGAGTAGCCTCTACCCGTGCCCCGAAAGGAAGAGCGGCGAAAAGAGGGCCTAGGAGTGTGTGACTGTAGGGCTCCCATGGATTTCGCCGTATCAGTGTCTTTCTTCATCTTCTCGAGGGCTTCATCAACTTTTGGACCAAATAAATGTTGTTGATCGAATGGGTGGTTCAATATGGAGGCTTGCACCTCAGGTTTAAAACCTGAAACTCTTAGCCAGGCGTGGCGCCGGAGGACACTGGTGTTTATGGCCCTGGAGGCTGTATCTACCGCATCTAGGGCACATCGTATAGAGGTATTAGTTATAGTTTTTCCCTCTTGAATCAATTCATTAGCCCTATTTCTGTATTTTTCAGGGAGATGGTGCATGATGGTCTCTAACTCATCATAATGCGCTCTGTCGTATCTGGCCAATAGCGCTTGAGTGTTGGCGATCCGCCATATATTTGCGGCTTGTGACGCAGTGCGCTTCCCTGACGCGTCTAGGAGCTTGGACTCTTTGTCAGGTGGTGGTGCTTCGCCGGACGCCTGAGAATTTGAACGCTTCCTAGCTGTAGATACCACTAAGGAATCCAGTGGTGCAGGGCCTTTAATGTATGAAGGATCTGTGGGGGCGGCTTTATATTTTTTCTCTTTACGTGGGTTTAGGACCCTAGCCCTGACTGGGTCTTTAAAAACCTTTGGTGCATGTTTGATTACTCCTTTTAGCATAGGTAGTATAGCAGTAGACCTATGTGCAGTATCGAAGGTGTCTAGGAGAAAATCTTCCTCTACTGGGTCAGTATGTAGCTCTACCCCGTGATAATGTGCCGCCCTCTGTAGTAGGTGGTGAAAACCTAACAAGTCTTCTGGTGGGGATGGCCTAGATGGATAAAGGTCATCCTGTAGGACATCTGGGATGTCCAGATTGTTATAGTCATCCCATGGGTCTGGGGATCCAGTAGGGGTGGGGTCTTGTGGCACATCTGCTGGATCGTAGTAAGGATCCCCTTGATCATCATGGTCTGGAGACAGGGTCGAAGAGCGATGAGGCAGGGGTGGAGAAGGTGGAGGTGGTGGAGGAGGTGGGGAAGGCACTCTGAAAGGGGAGGTAGCAGTGTCCTTCCTCTTTGGAGGTGGAGGTGGAGCTGGTTTGTCCAAATGTCTCTTTTTTGAAGACAGTGTCAAATGTCCAGTTTTTGGATCCTTGGTAAGTGCCTTTTGCATAGGATCCGGTGTGAAAAGTTCTTGCGACACTGGTTGTTCGGTCTGCGCCGAGGTTTTCGGGGCCAACGGCTTTTTAGGCTTGTCTGTGCCGTGCTTTTTCGGGACCTCTGATTTTTTGTTCGGTGCCAAGAGAGGCTTCGGCACGGGAGTGTCGGCGCCAAGGGCCTTATGATGTTTGGTCGGCACCGAGAGGGCGAGTTTCGACACCGAGGGCTTTGGTGCTGAGCTCGGTGTGGAGGTGGAGGCCGATTTTTTCTTCGGTGCCGAAGGGTGTTTTTCGGCACCGCTGGTAGGCTGGCTCGAGCCCGAGCTGCCGGCAGGCTTAGTAGGCTTCTTTACCGGGCCCGAAGGTGGGGTGTTAGAAGCAGTGTCCTTGGTCTTGCCTAGGCTTGAAGGCGAAGGCGTGACCGAAGCCTTTTTGTGTATCGGCTCGGGTGTGGGAGGGGGGGTATAGTACTCACGACCCTCTGCGCCGGGGTGATGTCCTCCACATCTGAGTCGTCGGCCTCGGAAGCACTGACGAGGTCGTCGTCCTCTTCTTCGATGTTATGCTGTCCCGGAGCTTCGACGTCCTCCCCGAAGATGTCGACTGGAGCGGAGGTCGAGGAGTGCGCCATGTTGCGTCTGGCCCTTCGATCTCGAATAGTCTTTTTCGATCTAAAAGACTTGCAGGCGGGACAGTCTGGAGCCTCGTGTTCAGGGGAGAGGCAGAGGTTGCACACCTCATGAAGATCGGTGTGGGGGAATTTGGACCCACATCGAGGGCACTTCTTGAAGGGAGTTCTTTCCATCAGCCGAGACCGGAGCCGGGATATGCCCGAAGGCTGCCGTCGACGACCGGAATCGAAGAAGTGTCGAAGAGAAGGTGATTAAGATGATTTATTATCTGAAGAATCTCGATGAGCGAGGATTTCGCGTCGATCGTTGAACTGGAAAAGTTCGGAACCGGAGCGCGAAGTATTACATCCGAGCCCGATGGCGAAAAAAAACAATCTGAGGATGGAGCCGAAGCCCATGCGCAATACGAACCAAAGGAGGAGTCACCAACCTCGTGACTTCCAAAGACTTTCCAAGAGGAAAAACAAACTGCAAACATCCGGGCCCAACACCAGATGGCGATCTATGCACAGTGTATAATCTGCAGCTCATATGCCTCGAACAGATACTTCTAAGGTGAATGCCTGTAGCTCACTGACACGTTCAAGTGAAGAGAGAGCAACTAAGTATGAAACCTTCCAAGAAAGGAAAAGAAGGGGCCAAGGTTGGGGGGGATGAAAAGGAGGTCCCTGGAGTCTTATCAGTACAATGTTGAGATTCCATGCTGGGGCTGGTGGGACCCAAGGAGAAATGACCCTTTTTAGCTCCTCCATAAAAGCTTTAATGTCTGGAATTCTGAAGAGCAAGACGTTGTTTATTCTGAAGGTAGATGGCCACAGCAGCTTGGTGCAGCCGTATGGAGGTGAAGGCTAGGCCAGAGGTCTGCAAATGAAGCAGATAGCAGACAATTTCCTTCACTGTGCCCTTTAAGGGATCAATATGTTTTGAGTGACAATATTAGACAAACCTCTCCCACTTGGCAACATAGCATGCCTGGGTGGTAGGTCTGCATGCTTCTCTGAGAATGTTCATGCATTCAGGTTAAGGTATCCAAATTCTATGATCTCAGGAGCCAGATCGCAAGGTTGAGACACCTGGGGTCTGGGTACCGGATTGCTCCATGGTTCTGCGTGAGAAGGTGTGGCCTGTTGGGAAGCCTCTCATGCAACACAAGGTAGTTCGAGCAGAGGCAACCAAGTGAAACTAGGCTGGGGGACCCATGTGGGAGGCACTTGAATGAAGGTTAGAGATGTCTGCATGAGCCTCTGAACCACAAATGGAAGTAGTGGGAGGTGCGGAAAAGCGTAGGCAAACATTACTGACCAACTCATTCATAGCGCAATGCCTTTGGTTTGTTGGTGTGGGAGCCTAGAAGCGAAGCTTGGGCATTTGGCTTTCTCCGCTGTGACGAAAAGGTCTATTTCTGCGAAGCCCAAACGACGGAAGTACTGGCGGAGGACCTGTGGGTGGACTTCCCACTCATGGACTTGTTGCCACAACCTGCTGAGGTGGGCAAAGTCGTTAACTGTTCCCGGAAGGTACTCTGCTAGCAGAAGGACTTTGTAGTGGAGAGCCCATCTCCACATGCTCTGGGCTACCTGTGAGAATTGGGGGGATTGGATGCCTCCCCATTTCTGAAGGTAATACATGGCAGTTATGTTGTCCGACCAGACAAGAACAATCTTGCCAGTCAGTTGAGGTAGGAAAGCTTTCAACGTTAGATGAACAGCTGGAAGTTCCAGGTAGTTGATGTGGAGGATATGGTGTTTGGATTCCTACTAGCCCTAGCCAGTCAGAGCCTGTAAGCGCGCGCCCCACCCCATAAGGGAGGAGTCCGTTGTAATGGGCCTCTACGGAACTGGGTCGAAAAAAGGCTGCCCCTGCCACAGATTGCTAGTGCCGACTATGACCCGAAGGCAGTGGCGGCCCATTGCTTGTCACTAGTGTTCCAGAGTGGCTAAGTGCCCCTTGAAAGAGGGCTGCTCTGCTTGACGGGGTGGGGGAACTGTACTCACAGTCTGCTGAGCTGGTGAAAGGTCCTTAATCTCCCAATCTAAGCCGGAGCTATGCTCAGAGAATAAAAGTCCTTGTCCGTGGCTGAGGGCTGTGGATGGTGCTTCTCTTGATGTCCTCTTGGGCGAACAGGTCAAGGGGGTCGGCTGTGCTCCTATGTGACATCTTGAGACACCGAGCCCAACGGTCACTAAGGGTTTTTTGCAGCATAAGGAGCGTCAAGCGTCACCAGCAGCTTCGTTGTGCTGGAGCGAAAAACACAAATTGCAGACTTGATGTAGATCAGGCAAGGACACTTTGCATGGTAACAAGAACAAAATAGAATACAGTCCATCACAGTCGAAGCATGGTAGAGAGACGTAACCAAGAGACAAGAGTAAGCCAAAATGGCGAGACCCTGGGGAGCCGCGGTCAGCCCAAACCCAGCTCGAGTGAAGTCACAAATGTCTACCCTAGATGGAGAAAGAAAGGGAGATGCAATCAATTACAATACCGATTGATGGAAGGAACCCGTATGGATAAAAAAGAGCAGCATGACAGTGTTGAACGGGAGCCCATGCCCAAAATACATGGTGGAAAGAAAACAATCTAACAATGAGGTTGATGACCATGAGCATTACCAGCAAGAGGAGGAATCACAGTACCTCGTGACGGAAAAGACTTAGAAGAAAAACAACTTGCACACAAAGGCAAGACTGCAGGAGTATGCACAGCATGTGTATCTACAACCACACGAGCCTCAAACCAAGTTTTACCTAAACAGTTGTGTAGTGAAAAATAGAACAGATAGCCACAACTTTTTTCATTTAAATTATTGATTTCAATTTATTACAACTAGAGCTTGAATTATACCAATTTATTTGGGTCTTCTGGTGAAATAAAAGGAACACCTGCAAAAGCCCCAAAATGTAGGTAATCAGCAGTTGTTTTTGTCTTAATAAAGAGTATTATGTCACGGTTTAGGCTCTGCTGAAAGGGAATACAACCCCACCCACAGTCTAAGAGGGTTTTACACACTCCATACTAGACTAAGAGATCACTAATAATTTGGGTGTACAGGCCTTGATACTTGAATCACTGGCTTTAAGGATGCCTACTGGACCTACCATGCACAGTACCCCCCCCAAAAACAATTCCTTGCATATACAAGTGCATGTATATATTTAGGAAATAAAGAATGATAGGTGACAAATAGAAAAGGGGCAAAAGAAAATCCTTGCAGGAGAGGAATATCCCTAAAATGAATAGATTCAATACCAACGGAATTACTTGAACATGCTCTCGCAAGTGACTCCAATGAATGTGATGTCTGGAAAGGGATCAATTAGGATTCCTCCAAACTAATCTGCATGCCAATTGTGTGTACCACATCCAAATTTTACTATTTATGCAGACATGCTCTACAGATGGTGGTTACATCAACAAGTCATCCAGGCCTGGTTACTGCCTGAATACGGAGTCTTTGGAAGTGTGAATCCACTATGGACATGAATTGTTTGACAACTACTGCAGCCATACAGGGCCCCTAAGGGAACACTGTTAAGGGGTCAAACTACCCTAATCTGGCTGAAGTATTTTGTGAGGCCGCTTTTAAAGAACTCTTAAAAAGTAACTCCTCAGGGTTGAAATATATATCCAAGCGTCATTCCTGAAAGTGAGAAAGACTGAATGTTATAAAAATTCTTATGTTAATGATGGGCTTCAAAATTCTGTTCTTTGTATTCATTTAAAAGATATGGGAATACATTGCTTCCCTCCTTTCAAGTTCAATTCATTTCCAATTAAACTACCCTGAACTTCAAACATTACCTGTGGTGTCGAGCATCAGTCTCTATATTGTAACACATTCCTGTCAAAAACTTGAAACCTTGCCCACTAAAAAACAAACAGCTGAAATAAGCAACAATGTGTAAATGAGTCCTCATCACTACTGACCAGTGAATGATTTGAACCTTCAACCTTTGTGACAAATTGTGACTTAGACTCCTTAGACATCTAACTATCTTCCTAACTGGCTAGTGAGAAATATTTTTGGATTTGATCATTTATACAGAATTTTACAGAAACTGAAGGCATTGAAAAGTAGGTCTTGTTAATCACATAAAAATCTTAGGCATAGAAGGAGCCTCATCATCTGAATTAGGTTAAAAACTCCAAGATTCCATCAGTGCTATGTGATTAGATATGATCAGTGTCCAGGAATGAAGCTCAGAGTAAATGAATCACAAGAGGCAAAATGTTATCCTGTACCAATATCTAATGAGATGGATAAAAAGACCTGCTTAGAGTCAAGTTGGGACTGAGTGGTTCTGGATATGTAGTCTCTATCTAACCTGGAGAAACACCCCTGTTGGAGTTTATGGGAAACAGGGTCTCTAGAGGGGTCATCTAAGGAGAAGGGATTTAAAAGAGTAAGATTTAATATTTTTATCTCCACATTAGTTATACCCAAAACAAAGGATGTCCATACTCCCAATGCAAGTACATGAACATGCGCTTTATAAAAAAAACATTTAAGCCATCTCACTACCTCTCAGTGCGACTTACTTTCCCACATTTTCCACAAATCCCAAACAGGTGGAGTAGCAGTAGTTGTATGCTATCACAATTGATGGATACAGGGACTGGAAATCCAACACAAGAACAGAGTTGCTGTAGAACCGCGACTCAGGCTCCATCACTAAGGGAATACATTGTGGCGCTCTCATTTGAGCTCGCTGTTGAACGCTGGGTGTCACAGCAATGTAATTCATAGGTTTTGCAATGCGCAGCATCATGGACTCAACACGGTACTAGAAACAAATTCAGAAATGCAAAACAATACTTATAATTATAGACACTCTGCAAACTGGTTGAAAATGTCATAACCACACAATTGCCCCACATACAATTCAGATGCACACTAAGTCTAAACAACGTTTATATTAAATGACAAATTTGAGGACATTTTGAAAACTCCTAATTACACAAACTTTGATATGTTCTACTAAAAGAGACTAAAGATGGAGAAAATGATCATTTTTTAAATAATTTAAATTATTGGCATTTCACTTTTATATAGTAAACAACTCGTGACAAATATCAACCACTAGGTACACCATACACATTATTCTCTAGGCGTATGAGCTCTAAGGAGCTAAAGTGAGATGACTGAGTTAATATACACCAGGATATAATATGTAAAACATGACGATTACAATCTACTAAGTTAGAGGTACTAGGAGTGGGTTGGCTGAAAAGGGCCTCTGACACGGCTCCCACATCTTCAGGTGCTTCTTGGGAGATGACATGCCTTATAGACAAGTTTTTAAAGGAACATGCATTTGTACATATCATGGAGCCAAGCGTGAAGGGTAGTGGGATTTGTGGCTCACCAGTGCTGGGTATTATCCATTTGGGTTAGCACCAGTACCAGGTTTACTGGAGCTTTAAGATACTGGTTGGCCTGAATTCGCTACAAAATATGCAGCAGGGCTAAATTAGAGGAGGGTGAGATTGACCATCCCAGAGCTCTTGAGATAGATCCACCCTACTTCAAACAGTCTGAAAAAGTGGGCATTCCCCAATCGTGCGGAAACAATGATGCTGTCTTCTCATCTGTATGTTAGAAATGTTGTAGGCGATTCCTCGCCCATTCGCGAAAGCTTATCAGAAGAGTAGTAGACTGTGTGGGAATTCAAACTGCATAAGGCGATGGGGGAAAGAAACAGCAAATTACTTCAGGGGCACAAGCATGACCAGCCTTCGATACTGTCACAGGAGAGTGGAATGATCCTGAATTGAGTCACCAAAGGCTCCTATCCGAGTAACTAGGGGCTCCCATGCTAAGCAGGACTGGCACATGGTCTGAGATGCCTGTGGGTAGATTTTTAACCTCTGATGCTAGATATGCATTTGCGAAGGGCAGAAAGAAATAACAGTCTGTCTTGAAAACAAACCACGGACTCTTAAGAACAAAATATAGACCCTCTTTGTGGGGTAAAGTGAGTGCCATACTTGTGATACACTCAAGGATACGGCAAAACCAGACAGAAGTGGGCTTATACAGCTGGACACATTGCTAGAAGGCAAGCGGTCTAAGTGCCAAACCATGTCCCCCAAAAAATCACCCACGATTAGCAGAATGCCCATGTTGTCTCCAACAAGGTACATATATAAAGGGAGAAATGTAGATAATTCTGGTTTGTATACATTAAGGTAAAAGTGCCAGTCAACAGCAACTGACACCATGATGTACCACCCAGAGGAATCCATCAACGTTTTGTGTTGTGGAAGGGTGAGTTTCTGCATAAAAGGATACCCACTCCCTGTGAGTCACTAATAAAGCCAGAATTAAGAACGTTTGTAGAGTTGTATCGGCTAAGAAAAGGATACTGGATTCCAATATGTCTCTCTTGGGGCAGAGAGATGTTTGATGTGTTGCTTTGCTGCTTGGAAAACACTCCCTCTTTAAATTTTGTTGTTGAGGCAACTCACATTTCAGTATATAACTTGCAGAGGTGAGGTAGTAGTAGCAGTAGGGTTGGTGGTGATCGTTTGTAAGGATGGCATGAAGGGCAAAAAAGAGCCATGGTGGCTGCTGGGTTTGCTCTCCTTGAATACCAAAGGATCAGTATCTGATGTCCAGATAGAAGTATTGGTTGCCCATTACTGATGGATTGTGAGGGGCCCACAGGATAAAAAAGAACCTCAGAACTAGTTTGACTATGGTCAGGTAAAAAAAACACACCCCAAGATACTAAGGAAACAAACAAAAACATGGGGCAATCCTGTGCCTTGTCCCACATCCAGTGAAGGAATCAAGTATTTTGGGCATACAACAGAAAGCACAAGATAAGACTAAAGATATGTGTGGCTGGTATTGACATCTCAGTGGGAGTGTATTGCGGGTACTTTTGATCTCTGAATGAGATAAGTAAAACATTTGTGTAAAGTAGTGGAGAAAAATGGTGGGGGGCAGAGGGGTAGGAAATTTAGAGCTGAGGGAGACTGTCAGGTTGCCTGGCCTGGGGACCAGTCAATGGTGAGCCAACAGGACAATTAGGTTCTTTGTAGAAATGCGGTGTCTACCACAGGAAAACCCAGTGAAGAAATTTGGAAATATTGGAAGCTTTACTGTCACAATAACCTTAGTGGATGCAGGGAGAGACTTCTCACAATTGCAGGGTGATTTGACACCTATCACATAACATTGCAATATCTGCTATATAAAGGCACAGAAAAAGCTATCGCATTGGAACCAAAATGATGTTCCCCTTCAGAGCCAAGTGCAGTGAATACTAATGAGCTGGGTGCTCACTGTTCCAACAGTCTTGCACATAAGAAAGGAGTGCTATGCAACGAGTCTTTTCCCCACGCACATTCTTGCCAGTCTCCCTCATTCTCCCTATATCTAGCTGGTGCATACACTTTGGCATAGCAAAGCTATGAGCTCAGAACTATCTAGCAGGCGTCAACCTGCACAGCATTGTAGTGGACCAGGGTTTATGGTCTGCTTTTCATGCTGCAGCTGCCCTTTAAGCTTCTCAGGTAAGGCTACATTAGATGGCCATGAAGGTCATCTAAAGATTAAAACACCTCTTCAAATCAGAGGCATCCGACTGCCACATACTACTGGCCGCTCTGAAAAAGTCACATGTTAAGGTGACACCCGCCACCTCAATCTCTCAAATAACATAGGCTGGTATGCTAGTAGAATGAGACTCAACCATCCAAAACCACCACTGAAAACTCTCACAGACCTATAGAAAAAGTGAATTACCTTTGGTAACTATCTTTTCTGGTGGACCCTATATACCTGCAGATTCCTTGCCTTTTGAATAGTCATAGGAGCCAGACTTGATCAGGAAACACTGAAATAGCTCTCTCGCTTCTGTAGGTGGCTTTGACCCCATCTCAAAGCAGGGTGCAGCCCATATGATTTGTTACTGGTGCCATAATGCGTAAACCCGGCACCCAGATGACCGGCCTGCATCCAACTTTTTCTGAGCACATAAGAGACAGACAGCACAAGACCAAACGTGAACATGCAGCGCAACAACTAAATTAGAACCTTTCTGCCACCACAGCCTAATACCTCTGAGGTCTATGACTATCCACTACCCTTTAGAACCAGGACACAGTCTGGACCGGGGAGGAATCTGCAGGTAGATGAGAGTATCCACCAGAAAGGTTGTTACAAAAGAACGTAACTGTTTTTTCCGATGGATACTTCGGTCTCCAGATTCTTCACCTTTTGAAAAGATGCCACAGAAGTACCCTCTCCCAAGAGGTGGGTCTGAAGGAGTGGCTCCCAAATATAAATATTGAATATGCTACTTACCAGTATGCATCTGTTCTTGGCATGTAGGGCTGCTGACATTCATATCTGTGCATAGATCGCCGCCTAGTGTTGGGTCCGGATGTTTGCACGTTGTTGTCCTGGAAGAGTCTTCGAAGTATCCTGGGATAGGTGACTCCTCCCCTGGACTACAGTGCGCATGGGCATCCTCTCCATCCTCAGATTGTTTTTCGCCATTGTGGCAGTGATGGAGTAGATACAGAAAGTGATGACCATGCTTACAGTAATTCTGAGAGCTGCAGCTGTTACAGGCGCCGGGGAGGAGGGAGGGCGATATGAATGTCAGCAGCCCTACATGCCAAGAACAGATGCATACTGGTAAGTAGCATATTCAGTTCGAGGCATGTGGGCTGCTGAATTCATATCTGTGCATAGAATACATAGCAGTACCTCCTATTAGCGGCGGCTACCAGTGCCAGCTGCAGCGGTCTGAAAAAGAGTTTTGAGAACAGCCTGTCCTACAGCTGCCTGCTGTTTTGATTGCACATCTACACAATAGTGTTTGGTAAATGTGTGTGTAGTGGACCAGGTGGCTGCTCTACATATATCATGCAAAGGGATGTTTGCTAGGAAAGCCATGGAGGCCCCTAACTTACGTGTTGAGTGGGCTCGTGGGGGAATCGTTAATGTGCGTTTAGCCTTTTGATAGCAAATTTGAATACATTTAACGATCCATCTGGCTATACCTGCTTTGGAGATAGCGTTACCTTTGTGGTGTGGGGCAAAGGCAACGAAAAGTTGTTTTGTCTTCCTAAAGATCTTAGTCCTGTCGATATAGTACATGAGGGCTCTCTTCACATCTAGTGTATGGAGTGCTCTTTCTGCGACAGTTTGTGGGTTTTGAAAGAAAACAGGCAGTTCAATAGTTTGATTCATGTGGAACTGCGATATCACCTTGGGCATGAATTTGGGGTTGGTACGTAGTACGACCCTGTTGGCGTGAACCTGTATAAATGGCTTTTGAACGGTTAGTGCCTGGAGTTCACTAACTCTTCTTAAAGAAGTGATCGCTACTAGGAAAGCTACTTTCCAGGTAAGGAATTGAATCTCGCATGAGTGTAGAGGTTCAAAGGGTGGACCCATCAGGCGTGTGAGGACCAAGTTGAGGTTCCACATTGGAGCCGGTGGGTGGCTTGGAGGAATTACTCGTTTGAGTCCTTCCAAGAATGCTTTGATGGCAGGCACTTTGAATAAAGAGAGGTGCTGCCTGTTCTGGAGATAGGCTGATATTGCGGTCAAATGGACACGTATAGAGGTGTACGCCAGATTGCATCGGTATAGGTGTAAGAGGTAACAAATTATGTTTTGGATGGATGCGTCTAGCGGGTTAATGTCATTATTATTGCAATAAATGACGAACCTTTTCCATTTGGCTGCATAGCAAGCTCTGGTAGTAGGTTTTCTAGCTTCCTTAATGATGTCCATACAGTCAGGTGGCAGGTTTAGGTAGCCAAACTCTAGGACTTCAGGAGCCAGATCGCCAGGTTCAGCTGTTGCGGATCTGGGTGCTGAATCTCTCCATGGTTCTGCGTCAAATGCGCGGGTTTGATCCGCAGCCTTTGATGCGGCACCACGGAAAGTTCGAGAAAAGTGGTGTACCATGGCTGGCGTGCCCACGTTGGAGCAACCAGGACGAGTGTCAGGGAGTGTTGTCTGAGTTTGCGAGCCACCAGCGGTATCAACGGCGCTGGGGAAAAAGCGTACGCAAATCTGCCGGACCAGTTCATCCATATCGCATTGCCCTGCGATTGTGGATGTGGGAACCTGGCGGCAAAGCTTTGGCATTTTGCGTTTTCGCTTGTGGCGAATAGGTCTATCTCTGGATTACCCCATTGCTGGAAGTACGGTTGGAGTACTGATGGGTGTAACTCCCACTCGTGCATCTGGTGGCTGTGTCTGCTGAGCAGATCCGCCATCTGGTTGTCCTTGCCGGGGAGGTGTTCCGCCATGAGGAACATGTTCCTCTGAATGGCCCACTTCCACATGCTCTGAGCCAGATGAGACAACTGTGGAGAGTGTGTTCCTCCCTGCTTCTGTATGTAGTACATGGCGGTCATGTTGTCCGTCCGGATCAACACGACTTTGTTGCACAAGTGTACTTTGAATGGTTTCATAGCCAGGAAGATTGCCATCAGTTCCAGAAGGTTGATGTGCATCTTCTTTTGTTGTGTTGTCCATAGTCCCTGCACTGTGTAGTTGAGTACATGAGCTCCCCATCCCTGGAGAGACGCGTCCGCTGTCAGTATTATTTGTGGAACAGGCTCTTGGAACGGTCGGCCCTTGCAAAGGTTTTGTGGATTCCACCAATGCAGAGAGTTGTATGCCCGACCGCTCACCAGCACTAGGTCTTTCAACTGTCCTTGAGCCTGATTCCACTGACGTGCTAAGCACTCCTGAAGCGGGCGCATATGTAGTCTCGCGTGTGGGACTATGAAAATGCAGGAGGCCATCATGCCTATCAACTGCATGAACACTCGTGCGGGAAGGGAGTGTTGTGGTTTGAACTTGGAAATCAGCATTTGCATGCTGTTGATTCTCACTAAATTTGGCTGAGCTGTGGCCGCCAGAGTGTCTATAGTCGCACCTAGGTACTGTTGTACGTGTGCGGGTTGGAGATGGGATTTTGGGTAATTTAGTGAGAACCCCAGACTGTGAAGGAGGTGAATGGTGCGGGACATGTGGCTGGCACATTGCTGGGCTGACTTTGCTTGAACAAGCCAGTCGTCCAGGTAAGGGTAGACGTGTATGTGCTGCCTCCGTAGATGTGCAGCCACAGTAGCTAGGCACTTTGTGAAAACTCTGGGTGCTGTTGTCACGCCGAAGGGAAGGACTTTGAATTGGTAGTGCTGCCCCTGAACAGTGAACCTGAGGTATTTTTTGTGTGAGGGGTGAATGGGTATGTGGAAATACGCATCTTTGAGGTCCAGTGTGGCCAGGAAGTCTCCCTGCTTGAGCAGCGGGAGGACTTGCTGTAAAGTGAGCATGTGAAAATGCTCGGAGAGAATGTAGCGGTTCAGGGGTCTAAGGTCTAGTATAGGTCTGAGTGACCCGTCCTTTTTCGGTATTAAAAAGTACAGGGAGTACACCCTCGTACCTTGCTCGTGGACGGGTACGACCTCTATTGCGCCTTTTAGTAGCATACTTAGCACTTCCTGCTCTAAGAGCGTTAAGTGCTCTGAGGACATAGGACGGTGTTTTGGAGGTATTGTGGGTGGAGTCGAGGTTAATTCTAGGCAGTAACCGTGTTTGACAATATCTTTGACCCACCTGTCCGTGGTGATGGAGTTCCACGTGGACAGGAACCTTTGTAGCCTTCCCCCGACAGGTGTTATGTGGTCGGGAGGAAGGGAGAGGGCGTCACTGTTTGTTCTTGGGGGAGGACCTGGTGTTGCCGTATCCGCGTCCTCTGCCCTTTGTGCTTGAGCCACGATAACCACCCCGGGTGTTTTTATCGTAGGAACTTTGTGTGTTTCCCTTGTTGTAGGTTTGCTGTGACCCCTGTCCTCTACCTGCTCCTCTATTTCCGGGGCGACGAAAGGAGCCGCTCCGAAAGGACTGCGTTTGGAGAGCCCCCATGGACTTTGCAGTGTCTGTGTCCTTTTTTATTTTCTCTAGGGTGGTGTCAACCTCTGGCCCGAATAAGTAATCGGGGTTGACAGGCTGGTTGAGGATGTTATTTTGTACCTCAGGTTTGAATCCGGAGATTCGTAACCAGGCATGTCGTCGCAACATGACGCTAGTGTTTATGGCTCTGGCAGCTGTATCCGCGGCATCCAGTGCACACTTAATGGATGCGTTTGTGAGGAGTTGTCCCTCCCTGATGAGGATCTCTGCTCCCTCTTTGAATTGGTCAGGGAGATGTTGGAGTAATTGTTCTAATGTGTCGTAGTGTGCTCGATCGTAGCGAGCGAGGAGCGCCTGAGTATTGGCAATGCGCCATATGTTAGCTGCCTGGGCCGCAACCCGTTTGCCGGAGGTCTCTAGCACCTTGGACTCTTTGTCCGGGGGAGGAGCATCACCTGTTGTTTGCGAGTGTGCCCGTTTGCGAGCATTCGCAACTACTATGGAATCCAGAGGTAACTGGCCTCTAATGTAGGTAGGGTCCCCAGGCGCCGACCTGTATTTCTTGTCGATCCTGGGGTTTATTACTCTTGCCCTGGTGGGTTCCTTGAAGATGTCCTTTGCTGGTTTGAGGACACCCTTCAACATGGGTAGAGTTTTTATATTCCTTTCTGAGGATGCGAAAGTATCCATGAGAAAGTCGTCCTCGACGGTGTCAGAGTGTAGTTGCACACCATGATTGGCCGCAGCACGTTCAATGAGGGCGTTGAATGCGGCAGTGTCCTCAGTGGGAGACGTTTTTGCTCTATAGAGTTGCGGGTCCTGTGTATCCATAGGTGCACCGAGTCTACAGGGTCATCCCAAGCTTGGTCAGGGTCCTGTTGGCCTTCAGGGTCCATCTCTCCGGGGTAGGGGACGTGGTCACCTATGTAGTCCTCCAAAACGTCTGTTTCGGAGTGTGTGGGAGAGAAGGACTGTGGATCTTGGTAAGAGGAATGGAGAGGTTCGTAAAGAACTGGTTCCGAAGCCACTGGCAGCTTTTTCTTAAGCGGGATCCGGTAGGAGTCCAAAGCTGGCTCGGAAGTTATTCTCCTCTTGTGGAGCATCATCCTGCCGGTGTCGGCGTCGATGATGTGCGATGGTGACGTCTCTGCAGGAGAGCGTTCGGCAGGCGTGATCGTGGTGTGGGTGACCCGTGTTCTGATTTGGAACAGTTTTGGGGCCGTGGATGGCGGCAGGCCAAAAGTGATGTTGGCTGGTGCCGAAGAGGCTGTTGGAGCTTTTATCGGCTCGGAGCCTGACGTGTCCTGGAGCACTGCTTTGTGTTTGACGCGTTTCGCAGCAACTGGCCGCACTTGGAGCGCCATCGATTCTTTTGCGCCGACCGGTTCTGTAGAGGCGGGCGTGGACTTCTTCGGCGCCAGTGGGTCATCGAGTCGAGGAGCGGTAGTGGCCGTCGACGTCGTCGATGAGTGTGCCTTTGGTGGTGCTGTCGAAGCGGTGTGAGACGCAGCAGGCAGTTTGACCTTTGGGGTTGGAGCCGATTGTTTCGGTGCCGGGAGCCGAGTAGGTTTGGTGGCACCGAAGGTCTTTTTCCGTGTGTCGGCGCCGACGTCGGCTGCTGCAAGCTCGGCACCGAAGTCTCGTTTGGTGCGGTCGGTGCCGACGGGTTTTGCTGGCGTCGAAGGTGTGGTGGGCCTCGATCCGACCAGCGTCACTTTTGGTTTCGGTTTCTGGTGAACCAATACAGCTTTCGGTTTCGAAGAAGGGAAACCAGCCGTTTTGGGTAGTAATGGCTGCCGCTGAATGTCCGAGGCCGGGCCAGAGGGCGGGGCCGAAGAACTGCGGGATAGGTCTTGGGTAAGGCCCGAAGGCGATCCCTCGACCGGAGCCATAGACTGGCGCACTGGGATATCCTTAGTCTGTACGGGTAGGCCTTGCTCGTCACCGGAGCTACTCTCTTCGGCCCCTAGGGCCTCATCGTAGTCTCCTACCTCGGTGTCGGCTTCATCTCTGTGAAAGAGTCGTTCTTCGACGTCCTCCGATCCGGAGTCGTGTTCGGAAGCGGGGCTGGAGGGTAGGTTCTCCACGTCTTCGACATCTTCGTCCTCGGCGCTGAAGATGTTGGTCGGGGCCGGTGCCGCTTGCTGCGCTTCGAGTCTCGCTGCTCGTCGATTCCGGAGAGTCTTCTTGGATCGGAATCGGGCACAGGCCATACATGTAGACTCGTCGTGATCCGGTGAAAGGCATTTGTTGCACACCGGGTGGACGTCGACATGGGGATATTTCGCATTGCATACAGGACACCGCTTGAATGGTGTCCTCGATTCCATCGTCGATGTCGGGTCGATGGTCGGGTAAGATGCGAAAAAGTTGGTTCTGGAAGTTAGTAAACTAACAAAGATACTATCGATACCGATCGGGAACAGTACCGACGCGAACTAAAGGCCTTTTGGCCTGGAAAAGTTTTTCCTAACTTGAGTCAAGATAAGCACATCCGAACCCAATGGCGGAAAAAAACAATCTGAGGATGGAGAGGATGCCCATGCGCACTGTAGTCCAGGGGAGGAGTCACCTATCCCAGGATACTTCGAAGACTCTTCCAGGACAACAACGTGCAAACATCCGGACCCAACACTAGGCGGCGATCTATGCACAGATATGAATTCAGCAGCCCACATGCCTCGAACCTTTTTATGCATGGCTTCTAACCTTTTAGATTCCCTGTCAGACGGTGCCTAGGAAAACACCCCCAGTTTTGCTTAGTGCATGAATGTGCCTGGAGTACTTACTCTCTGGTAAAGGGCGAGTGGAAAAAAGTCCAGGTCTCCTGGTGCTGACCTATAACATCAGGTAATCAGCCAGTTAGCCCGTTAATGACCTATTAACAGGCAGTTAACTGATGCAGCTAATGAGCACCACTAAATAGGAGAAGAGGTTCCGCGACCGCTTACACAGGCTGATATCTCCATCAAAATATTCTACATGGCCTCCCCAGCTGCAGAAAGCAAGCTGGCTGCCTCATTGCTGATGCCATCATCCTGATGTGGAATTATTTGGGGCATTTGGACTAGACCCTCCATTTTCCCCAATATTATTTTCTTGGTGAAGTACCAGGTATACTTTCCTATACCTCGCCTCTTCCGCAATTCATTGACCCCCCTTATGGATCGCAATAATACTGATAAGGACAAGGACCATCAGGAGGAGCTAGCATCAGTTGAGATGTTGGAATCAGCAGCATCTCCACCTGGTGCCAGGGAGGTAGGCCACACTGACAAAGAACTGGGCACTAGGGGGAGATCTGGCCAGCGCTGCAGTGGCACTTTATGGCACAGAACGGAGGTCAAATGTCACCGAGAAAAATCCTGCCAGCGGTATAACAATCAGGAATTCAAATGGGAGCCCGAAATGTGCATCAGATGGAACTGCAACGTTTCCGAACAAATGTCAACATGGCATGTAGAAGCAGAGCCAAATAGGCTGGGAAGGACGAAGGCCTTGGTGCAACAAAAAAAAACACCCAGGTTGGAGCTGGCAAGGGGGACATGACTGGAACAGAAATCATTTCTGTGCTGGGGGCAAGGGCCAGAGTCAGCAGAGGTTCTACCAACATTATGTCAACCAGTTCTGGCTTGGCGTACGACTCCACTAAAGGAGACGGACTGCAGAGACAATAGACCTTTCGAGCAGGAGCGGCTCATGTGAGAGGAGTCTTTGTGTCTTCTCTTCTTCTTCGACTTGACCTTGATTTGCAATGAGCCCAGCACTAATTGCATATACCATGAACCTTTTTGCTTCCTGCTACTTAATTGCTTTGGTGTGCATTAGGCCACACTTGTCGCTCGACATGGAGTTGTGCTTAGGCCTTAAACTCCAAAGGCAGACCTCGTGGGGATCTGATATAGTTATTTGCCAAGGACATTAGTGAAACAATAGAAATGTTTTTGCTGTGAGAAACCTCATGGAAAGCAGCTCTGAATCAGAGGGAAAGAGTGTGGAAAAAAAGGCAAATGGCATTACAGAAGCTGGGTGGCAGTATATGGTTCAAGTGACATTACACCTGTGCTGTATATGGAGCAAAGAAGCTAGCCCCACTTACCTGCATAGGAGAGCTATTGCAAACTTTCCAGATTCAGTCCGGTGCCTGGGGATATTCAAAAGGTAAGTAATCTGCAGGTACAGGTATCCATCAGAAACATCCCTCCACAGGCCTTTATCTGAGCAGAGCCAACCTCACATACAATAAATGTAAAGCAGACGGGTAGTACATACTCTCCTCACGCTACACAACAGGTAACATGTTATATCTACCAGTTTTTAAAGGGTACAGTAAGACAAATGCATTGCCAGATTCTCACACACGAGTACAAGGCATGCATGCACATACACACACAGAAGAGGCAACTGCAGTGTAAAGTTCCCCATCACTCCTTTACTTCTGGAACACACAAATTAGACAGCATGAATGTGTCAGGGCAGGTTTCCATTACACAAGTCCTGCACAGTTAAGAAATACTCCACATAGAGAATGGGTTTAGCACAACCAACTGCAATGACAGCTCTCTCAGACATAGGGTAGGCAGTGTAAACAGTGCACCTCCTGCTCAACACACAGAGAAGTTACAGCAGCACTGCAAGCTAACATCAAACACAACTGATACTGCACAAGCAGCACAGATAATGGCTATATACAGAACTGGAGAAGCACATGGGGCTGAAATGGAAACCATAATAGCCCCAACACACACAAGCAGGAGCATTGATAGTTTATTTCTACATGAAGCCGGTACAGCAAAAATAGGTCAGCAATAAGCTACCTTCACACACCATCATGGCCGGATTGCCCTTCTATTCTATAAGGTTTGCCCCGGAGGGTAGAAGCCATTGGAGGCCAGTTTTGAAAGACCAAGGATGCTGCAGGTGCCTCTGTCACTCTCCCCAGCTCCCCAGGGGTAATAGTAGCAAACAGAGGGGGTTCTAGAGAGAGAGAAAACGACACAGGGGAGGTGGAGAGAAAGGTATGAGAGGGACAAGAGGGAGAGAATGGATGGCTGGAAAGCGAAATTCAGTGAGGAGAGGTAGGTAGTGGGGCTGGTTTAAGCATTTAGATTCAGCTGCTTTTGGGTTCCTATGCCTGACTCGAAGCATCATGCAAGTAAAACACAAAACGTTTACAAGAAGAACAGAATGATTCCTGTACTGTAACACAACAGGAAGGATTTGGTCTCAATAAACCAGAAGGAACTGCTTACAGTGATAGAGTTAACAGAACTTCCAGCATGTGGATGGTGGTATGGACAGTGGTAGGAAAGGGGCAGTTACCCTAAAACTTGGTGCCCTGGAGATTGAGAACTGACTACTCAGCATGAATACTAGCCACGGGGGATTAAGCAAAAGTTTGCAATCAGTCACATATGTAACTGACTTCATTTCAAAGCTAGTGAACAGGTAGTTAGGAATAGAGAAATATTCACATGCTAAGAACACATTAAAAAAAGATCTTATGGCTGGATTTAAAGCAAGCCTAGTTAATAGTGCTCATGTATTGCTTAATTCCCATTTGCTTCAGATCTGCCCATGTACCAAGTCGCTAATCTTAATCAAAAGAAGCATTAGATAAATTGTTATGAGCCATATCTCGCCTCCTCACAGCCCACTTCTCCTGAACTCTTTGATTCCTAATAGACATTTCATTTTTAAAGTCTTATATAATAGCAATCCAAAATTATCCTATGAATCGGTTTGCATCAAGACTCAAGTTGCCATTTTCACTGCTAAGGCTGGATTTGGATGCTCTGCCACTGTATGTGGTATTTGTATAGTGCGAATCTAGCAGAAAGACAGCGGAGCGCTGCACAGTGTAAAACTAAAAGCACCGCTAACGTGATATTGAAGGAGTAGTCTGTTTCAAAGAATGAAAGTCAGTTGTTACTGTATCGTAAAATTATTTGTTTTCAACTCATTCATACAGTGTTGCAGGATTGGGGCAGTCCTGATGGATATGTGGACTTGTTTCCAGACCCTGGGTACATAAACTAACATGTCCTGTAGCCATGATTTTTCTTTTTTTCCTCACTTTTTCATCTCCAGTCTGATGTTTTCTAGCAACGGGTGTGCAGAGAGCCACCCAAGATAGTGAGCTTGTCAGCCAGACAAGCCAGGGGGGCAAGTGTGATGGCTTTGCAAATGATGTAGTTGGTGCGACCGTCAAGGGGGTACAGCAGAGCTCCATCAATAGTGGGCTGATGTGATCATAATTCTTCAGGTCCTGAATGAGGCGTGCTACAGCACACAGAATGCTGTTAAATGGTCCAGCCAGGGGTCTGCAAAGCCATGTAGCAATGCATGGTCACCATCCAGATGCATGCAAAAATAACTGGCAGTTGTGAAGTCACTTTATGGGAGGAATGGCTTCTTTAATAGAGCAAGCTCATAGAAGGGCATAACAGTTGTCTTGACAATGTGCCCCCTGATTATGAGATTGGTGTCCTGAGTGACTCATGGCCACTTAGCATTGGATGAAATGTGGGTTTTGAAAACATCCAGGTTCCCGTTGAGTCAAGTTTGGACAAGTTGTTACCTATTCATGGAACAGGAATTCTGTTTTGATATGGTTATGCTTCAGACAGATGCTGTACATGCATGAGGTATAAGGAGTGTCTGAGGAGTCTGATGCGTGAAGAAGAGTAGATTTTCAAATACAGTTGTATGTCATTTGCGTATTGGTGAATCTTGATGTTACGTGTGATTACAGTCCCACAGGGCTCCACTGTAGAAGTTGAAGGTAACAAAGAATAAGACAGGACCCTGGGAAACTCCATAGGTGATCGGATTCCTCTGGGGTGTGGAGGTGCCCTCGTGAAGGAATTAGTGTCTGTTAGATAGGTGGAAGGAGTACCAGTGAAAGGTGTTTCCAGTGAATCCCATCAGAGACTTCAATGTGTGCAAGAGGGTGGGTTGTTTCACTGTGTCAAAGGCAGCTATGAAGTCCAGTAGTATCAGCAGACAGGGGTCAATCTTGGTCTGTGGTCAGGAGGATGTAGTCTTTGAATTGTAAGGTAGCTGTCACTGCGCTGAAGCGTGATCTGATACCTCAGACACGAACAGAGCATCAGAGATAGTGGTGCACAGTTCCACAAGATCAGCAAAGAAAGATATATGGCTAAATCATTGAGTATGGACAACAACACCGTCCCATTCATCCAAGTTATTGTAGTAGAGATACGCCAAACCTCCCACAAGCTCTGGGTAGGAGATGGAATGAGGAGACTCCCTTCTTCGGCCTAAGGCTTAGCCGTGGAGCAGATGCCACAGAGAGTTGTTTGAGAATAAGAGCATTTGTAGCATTGGGAAACGGACCTAACACCTCACTTCTCTCTCTTCCCCAGTCCCTGCACAGGAAAGGTGGCAAACATCTTGATGATACTAACAGTACCCAGGATGACCACCTACCTTCAGGTCATTAAGGACAAATTATGATAAATGTGGTGTTTCAACTGAGCTAATTAGCCTAACACATCTGGAATCAATGATCTGTGGAAGAGAGGTTTAGGACTGAAGACTGTCTATAATGACCGCGAGTGAAGTGCTCACACCAGCCTCATACTCTGGCACAATGGCAGCCATTGAGATGATATGAACAGCACTCTAGCAGAATGGTAGACACCTAACAGCACTCTTCAGATGTGATCTCCAGAACTGGTCACCTCAACACAGAAGTGGTCTCAAAGACTGTATATGACACTACAGATTAGAAGTACAGTACACAACACCACAGGCCAGAAGTGGACTCCAGACCAGGACATAATATTTAAGGTGGCATCTAAAATTCCTAATCATATATCCATGTGAGTTGTTGAGACATCAACAATACTGCATATGGTACTTTAACCCCTTCGCCGCGGCAGGAATTCCGCAGCGGCGCTGGGGGGGGTTTGGGGGCAGTTGCGGTGGCGCTGTGCTCGTGACGGAACCACTCCGTCATGAGTCACGGGTGAGCTGTGCTCATGACGGAGTGGTTCCGTCACGTCTCCGCCCACTGCGCTAATCGCCCGCACAGGCGGGGAATTAGCACCGCGTGGGCGGAGCGGCCGCCAACGGCCGCAGCGCGACGGAACCACTCCGTCATGAGCACAGCGCACCCGTGGCTCATGACGGAGTGATTTCGTCATGAGCACGGAAAGGGTTAAGCACTTAATACCAAGTCCCAGATATGCTCTGTAGAACTTTTGGGATAAACTAATAGGAGTACTCATAATGCTCAGTGGAAGCGTTCCCTACTGTTGCAAGTGTATTGTCTACATTGTACCTGGGCAGTGTGGGATATTATAAACATCTTTTCATTATTCAAGACCCCAAAGATAATTTTTGTCCATATTTGTTAAATTAACTTTGCACACCTCAACAAAAAGACTTCAATCGCTACAGGTTCCAGCAGCACTGAGAAAATTCCAACCAAAAACAGGCCGACTGTCTTAATAAGAAAGACTTAAAGGTTTGATTGCTTTGATTCATAATTGACAGCCACATTCGATGTGCTTAAAATGTTCCAGATATATTTATGCTAACCTGTGAGCCTCGTGTGAGTACATGCAGAAACTGAATTCCAAATAGTCGTGCCAGTTCACTGGTTCTGCCAATCAGGTCCAGCTGTTCCAACATTTGCAGAATGCCACATACACGGCTGATATAATGATCCACCATTTTCCATCTGTAGACAAAAAGCATACAATTATAAAATAATAAGCTGAAGGATCTGGAGAACGTCAAACTCGCCAGGTTTAGGGCTCAATTCATCACACAAAACAAACACATTCCATTGGGCATTAGTCCGACTGCATTCAACTAGAAGCCTACAAAATGAGCAGAGCTCCCCTTCACTGGACTGCCGCTGTGTGTACGTCTGCTTTTTCTGAGCTCGAGGGACAGTGAGGAGGCAAAACAAATGGGCATGATCAGTTTGAGTCACTGACGATTGCCTGACAACTGCCTGCAATAATACAGGGGAGTATTAGGAGGACAAATTGCAGTTGCTCTGCCAGCTACTGCCATACAAAAGCAAGTCTAGTCACCAGAGATCAAGGCTTCAGTAAAGGAGAGTATGACAGTGTCAACTAACTCAACAGCTACCAAAGACTCTGACTTGATATAACAAAAGGCCACTCTATGCTCCTTTAATGTCACATCTGTTGACAATATCTTTCCACTTTCTCTGCTGTCTTCATAAAACTACTGCAAGCTAAGATACAGCCTATACAATTGTCTATCACTTGCATTCCAAAACAGAATGGTGTCATGGCTCCCTGGTTGTACTACCATCCTAAAGTCCTACTTTTACTCATGAATTCCTCATCTCCTGTGCCAATAAACTGCATACTTTAATTAATAAGTCACTTAACTTTGGCGTGATGGACATGTAATCCTACAACAAACTGATCATGAACCCTTTCCTAAGCTTTAGGTTGGATCTAAATTATTATTCAATAATTTCAAATCACTAGTTAGCTACAATCTGCATGCAATCCCTTTCAAAAGAGACAAAGTGGCTTTAAAGATGCCAACAAGGGATGTGTGAGGTTCATTTCAGCAAAAAGAGGCAAGGACTTGAAGAAGTAAAAAGAGCTAGGACGATCACATTAACAGAAATAACGTTAATAAATACTTAATAGGAGCAGAGCAGGGGTGATGCGGATGTCTAAGAGGAATCTCTAAGATTATATATCCACCAGTAAGAACGTTACCAAAGGTACCGGGCGTGTTCCTCTAAATGATATGTTGTCCAGCAGCATGTCCATAACAAGACACTCCCAAAGCAGCATCACAGAAGGAGACAGGACCAACAACAATAGTGTTGAATATTAACCACAGAACTTTGAAAGACTATCCTTGTCAAATTGCAATTCATCCCTTGCAGCCTTGCGGTAGTAATCTGTGAAAACTTTGTAAAGAACCAATTAGCAGCTTTACAAATATTAATGACTGGCATTCCTCTGAGAGTCGCTGATGTAGTAGCCCTTCACTGGTAGAGTGGGTTGATGCCCCTTAGAGTTTCATTTTTGGTAAAGCATAGCAGTTTTCACCTTTAAATTAACTGCTTATAAATGACCTTACTATATTCGGGCCAGCAAGACTGAAGAACAACTGGTGGTCAAACCAAACGCCTTTAGCTGTCTCGAGGCAGAAACAAAGTTCTCCTATGATTTAGTCACTGGCGTCACTCATCTTTTTATAATGGATGAGGTAGCTCAGAAAGGGATAAAAAAAAAAAGAGATGTTTAAGATTAAACTGAATATGTCATTGGCAAGAATGGTTTTACGCTCATGACTACTCTATATAGACAGAAGACTGTAAATTGAAAAGAAAATGATATCTGTAGCGCCTTTATGTTTATGGTAGACGTGATGGATCAGGTCAAGTGTCAAACTGAGCAAAGAATCATGGTTCAGAAGGGCAGGGTCATCAAAAATGTCAAAACTAGGTCTACATTCCAACAAGGGACCATCAAAGGTGTTGAAAAGAAAGTTCTGGAGACCTTTCAAAAATGTACATTGACTGGAGAAGCAAAGCAAGGAACCTTGCTCTTGCAAATAGAGGTAAATTAACATAACTGCCAAATATCTCTTATATAGTCCAAGCTTAATTAGGGCTGTGCTGAATCAAGAGAAATGGCAAATTGTATTAGAGAAGTGATACTAGTCACCAACTGGTGTGTTTTGTTATCTGCACACCATTTGGTAAAGACACCCATAGATCCCACTACCAGCCATAGCAGATCTTAATGCTACGAGAAATTTCTGCAAGTTATCGGATGCTAAAGAATAAAAGACTACAGTCTTCATTTCAATCTCAACACAAGTAAAACTCACAGGTTTGAGTAAGAGACTGACACTATCTGCTGGAAGCAGGTCTTCCACCATGCAAAGAAGACAGAGGTTACATGCAGAACTCGAGCACATTTGGAAACCACACACCTGCTAGAAACTAAGATGAAACCTTAAGTATCATCCTGTCTGATCTTTTCATGATTAAAGTAATCAGAGTGACTGCCCACTGGAGCTGAAACGTCCAATACTTGGGAAGATGATCAAGAAGATGTAGTTAACTGACCAACAACTGGAACTTCACATCCTTCACATTTTTAAGATTTGTTGAAAAACATGCAGGTGGAATGTGCACTTGTGGTTTATCAATAATCTTGTAGACCCTTTTTGGTGATATGTAACATGGCAACAGTACTGTCAATCAGTATCTGAACTTGGGCCCCTGCCACCACAAAAAGGAAAAACCTTAAACATTATAAACATTGGTTCCAGGTCTCCAGCACATACCACTGAAGAGTCTCATGCGGACATGTGCTCAGCGTTCCAGAAATAGGCAAAAAGCCATCAGATCCAGCAACCTAGTCACCCAGCAGGTTTTTGCAAAGAAATTTGGAGAAATTTGTGCAACCTTCTGCTGGACATTTCGTCTTGTATCCAAAGTAGGAAAGGATAATTCCTAAATTGTGCACAACATTGCTAAAAATAAACTGCAATCGATACATCAGTAACAGTGATGTTTGCTCATTGCTGAAGGGGAATCACAACCCTTATTACATGTGACTGTAGAGTCTGTGGGTGCAGCGGTACTACCTATAAAGATCTTGGCCAATCAGTCTGCTGATTGGGCTACATTTTTATTCCTATCATTGGAGGTAGGCCACCATTGCAGCCATCACACCTTGATAACAAATCTCAGATCAGAAGGCAACCTTCATTCACTCCAGAAGGGAATTCACACAATTTATCTTATGTGTACAAAACTAAAATTGTTTTCATCAATGTATTCCAAAGGATGGAGTAGGCTCCAATCAAGTCATGTGCAGCACTGAATGGTTCAGCATAATCTCCCACCATCTCTACAATGGGTACTCATGGAACTTTTGGACTACATTCTAAAAGCAGTTTAGGGTGGTTGTGGTGGAGGATGATATCAGTTGTTGGTGTTGAGACTTTCAGAAGTGAAATAATTGCTGCAGAGTGGGTTGCTGGCATATGCCAAATAAATGGTTGGCTGTTTCCACAGAATGCATATGGGCTTCGCCAGAGAGGTCAGACTGTAAGCATGTGTCGCAGCTCTATTCTGCTTGAGACTATATAACACATTGTCAGCCTTCTCACCAAACAAGAGTGTACAGCAAAAGGCATGTACTGAAATATCTGAAGCCATCTTTAGCGAAGCTATAGACATCGCCTTCCTCACGGAAACTTGGCTCAATGACCACTCAACGTCCATCCTCAACTTCCTACCCCCCTCACGCCCCCCGGCTACTCTATCCTCATAAAAGACAGGCCTGACAGAACAGGAGGTAGACTAGCTATATCTTTAAAAATGTACTACAACTCTCGCTTGTTAAGGACTCCGACCACGCAACCTTTGAATACCTTGGAGCTAAACTAAAGGCTCAGGGTTCTCCACCAATTCGTCTACATAGTATCTACCATCCTCCTGGTGACCCTCTTCCCTCCGCCGAGGAACTATCCGACCTTCTCACACAATCCTCACTTTCGAACACAAAAAATCTCTTCCTAGGAGACTTTAACCTCCACTGGAATGACACCGAAGACTCCTCAGTTAATCTCTAGAAGATTAGTGAGGAGGTTAACGACCTCAAACAGCTTTGCCATTCTCCAACCCACAACAAAGGGGCCATTCTTGACGCCATCAATGCCAACAATCACTTGGCCTCCCTTGCCAGCATCATCCCCATCGACTGGTCTGACCATCACCTTATTCTGTTCACGATCGCCCATACGGCCCCACCTCCCCCCACAAAAAACATCAAACCCAGGAAATTGACCAGAAACCTTAATCTAATCCCCCTGGCAAACTGGAGTCTAAACTCCAAGCTCAACTTCGTCTCACCCCTCTCTCCCAAAATGTAAAACTCACCGAGCATTTTAATAAATCTGTCATCAAGGTCTTAGACCTAATTGCCCCACCTAAACTAAAAACTCATAGAAATACTCCATCCAAATCATTGTTCAACTCAGAGCTCAACAATGAAAGACACTCTCTTAGACTAACTGAAAGAACTTGGAGGCAACACCCATCCCCCTCCCATCTCGCCCTCCTCCGATCCGCCAGATCCACAAGAAACACATTTTCAATGAAAAGGTATCTTTCTTCTGTACACAACTTGATCGGGTCAAAAATAGACCCAGAGAACTGTTCAAAATTGTTAGAAACCAAACTTCCTCTGCCCCCCAAAGCTGACGGCCTCAACTGAAAGATACTAAGAAATCGCTAGCTTCTTCTCTGAAAAAATCACCAAAATTGAACAATCTTTACTTTTAACTCAGATCCCACCCAACCCCCAATTTTCCTTTGACATTACTTCAAAATCTCCCTCCTTAACAACCCTACCCCCTGATTCCTCCCATCTGCCTCTCGTCGCATCCCCTCCTAAACCCAACTTCCTCAACTCCCAGCTAAAAAACAACGCCTCCTGGCATAACCTCCTCCCCGTAACCGAACCCGAAGTCTTAAACATCATCGCTAAACTAAAACCATCTTCTCACACTAAAGACCCTCTCCCTTCTAACCTTGTCCAAGATCTAAAGCATATCATTGTCCCTTACTGGACTACGATCATCAACTCCTCCCTGGCCACGGGGTGTGTCCCTGTCTTCCTCCAACTTGGACAAATCACCCCCATTCTCAAAAATCCTAATACTGACCCCAACGACCTAAACAATCTCCGCCCTCTCTCTAACCTAACCCTTCTCTCCAAAGCCCTCCAAAAATGTGCCCTGTCCAATTGGAAAAACAGATCAACACTTTCAGCCTACTGGACTCCTTGCAATCCGGCTTCAGAAAAGGCTGCAGTACAATAACTGCCATGCTAAATATTGTCGATGACATTCATCACTCCCTTGACAAGGGCGAGACCTGCCTACTTATTCTCCTCGACCTCTCTGCTGCGCTTGATACAGTTAACCCTGCTGACTTAATTAACACACTCAAAGTTCACTTTGGCCTCAATGGTCCTGTCCTCAAATTGTTCGCCTCCTTTCACCAACACAGAACCCAACAAATCAGAATCTACGACTGCCTCTCAAACCCTACACCTGTCTCACTAGGTGTCCCCCAGAGATTCATTCTCTCTCCCTCTCTCTTCAACCTCTTTATGGAACCCCTTACCCTCATTCTAAAACAAGATGGAATCAACCTACCTCTATGCCGACGACACCCAAATTTACTAGAAGATTAAATCCCACTCTGATGTTCTGCACCTCAACGACACCCTAAGATACAATCCTGGTTCCACTTCATTCATCTTAAACTCAACACTAAAATCATTCTCTTCTCACCTAAAAACAACACGCTCCCTATCCAAACCTGGATCTCTGACCTTGATGCCCTAAACTGTCTGCTCTCCCTATTAAACTCAGTAAAATCTCTCCGAATCACCATTGACAACACCCTATCTCTTAATGCCCACATAAAAAACTCGGCTAAAGGAGCACTCTTCACTCTCCGTCATCTCAAGAAAATTAAACCATTCATTCCTGCTGATGACTTCAAATCGGTTGTCCAATCATTGGTCCTCTCGAGAAGCGACTATGGTAATGCTATCCTCTTAAGAACACCCAAAGTTCACAAGCCCAACTCAAAGCTGTGATCAACCTACCGGCCAGGCTAATCCCAGACTGCAAACGTTTTGACCACATCTCCCCTGGCCTTAAAACCCTCAAATGGCTCCCCGTAGAAGGCAGATCCTCCTACAAGATTGCATGCATTACTCACAAAGCCCTTAATCAAAACACCCCACTGTACCTCTCAAATTAACTCAAGACAGCGGGCCGCTCCTGACCGATGAGAAGCAACAACGCTCTCCTCCTGCTCCCTCCTCTGTTAAAAAAGAATTCCACACAATCTCGCTCCTTCTCTGGAAAGGCCCCAAACATCTGGCATGCCCTCCCTAAAGAACTGCCATGTAACCCCTCCTACTTCAGCTTAAAAAAAGACCTCAAACTGCACCTTCTCAACAAATATTGGGGTCCATAATCCTCGCCTCTGACCCCTCACTCTGCTTCCCCTGTCAGGCTCCCCTCCACTGTCCTATCTCTCTCCTCTCCCTTCCCTTCCTCTTATATATTTCACTTGTGCTTCTCTCCCCCTTCTCCCCCTCGTTACCTTGACCTACTCTTATCCATCCCCGGCCACATTCTCTCTCCATCTTTACTTCTTCTACTTCCCCTTTCTATTTCTCACCCCCCTACCCAAGCCTAATTACCCATTACTCGCTAAAGTTTTTTGATTACCTATTAGACTTATTAATTGTGTAGATAGATCTTTTTTAGTGCATTTCTGTTACCCCAACTGTATTAATCAATTTGTTCTTCTAGTGTAACCGCTCTGAATGCGTTATTATTGAACTCTTGTTTTACCTATGTTCCTTCTACAAACTCCTGTAAAGCGCTCGAAAACCCCCGAATCTAGCCAGTGCTATATAAAACCTTTCAATAAATAAATAAATAATACCCAAGACTAGCCTGGACATCTATAGAAAAGTCAGTGAAGTGCATCCAGATATGTCGCCATAATGCTACACTACATTCAAAGAATTACACAACCACATCTATTGTGAGAATGAATGCCTGTGCACATGGACTGGCAAGAATAGGGGACTGCCACAGTGGGAAGAGGGTTTGAATCCTAAGTGCTTCAAAAGGTACACTGTGCAAAAATGAATAAATACACCAGAAATCAAGGAAGACTGAAATCAAGGGAGCTTCAGATCCCAGCATCCATGATGCACTGATAAAAAGGAAACATATCACCATCACCTGGTGGTGCCTTTGAGGACCCATCTTGTCACTTTTGGAAGTACCGTCAGCACAGGTAAATCAAAATGAAAAATAATCTAGATCCAGCATGAAGCCTGGAAAAGAATTCATGATGAGGAATATGTGGGAATGAGTATACTTTACAAACTGAACAGAGAATAGACAGCCCTGGGAGAACCCCTTCCATCGTTGATGCTTTTGCCATTACTATATCTGGAAATCCCTGGTTAGGAGTACAACCTAAATGGTTAAGATGTATGCAGCCTTCAATACAAAGTCAGTTCAGCCAGAGGTTAAATCAATCGGAGACAAAAATTTGTCAAAGGCAATTCTTTAAGACCAGTGATCATATTTAGGTACTCAGGGTAAGGGCTCAAGTAAATGTTAAAATACTAGTCAAAAAAACTAGTGACTTGCTGTAATCAGATGCAATGAAAAAGGAACAATATAGCCAAAGAACTTTATTCGGTTACTATGCAGAGTAAACCATATAAGCACAGTTCATATATTACACAATTAAAATTCCCTGAACAATTTAAAAGAGAGAACCGCAAGGGTGTCAGATACTTTTAACATAAGCTAAAAACATGTATATATCATATCACAACTGAGTTACGAGATTTAAAAACATTTTTTAAAAAGGCAATAATAGAGGCAATAATAAATTAATTATCCAAAAATTGTAGCGCCAGAAATGCAGGGCGGCATTGTCTCAATCCCAATTTTTTTAGCACTAGTATAATCCATCTTTTTCTAGGGCTAGAGTAAAATTTGCAAAAAAACAATATATGTATAGACGACTGTGCAGAGACATCATCACACGGGCATTTACATAATGTTCTGGACCAATTATTTAGTTCTGGGAAACTTAAAGACCTGTGTAAAATATTGAGTCTAAAACGTGTTAGCAAGAATCTATCGTAGTCACCAATGATTAACAGGATATATGGCTGTATGGTCTCAAAGGCCAAAGTAAGATGATGAGCCTGGACCATTATTTTCTTCATTTCAATTATAATTCTGATTTCACTCAAAAATCGCATACAGCTACTCTTGAGATCCTTTCTGGACACGGTACACATAGCGTGGGGATCGTTATAATATTCTTGATGGCCTAATTGAGATACAAATGTTTTAACATATTCTAGCCATCTTATGGCTCTGTTTTCTCCTGTGGACTTGCCTGGGATTTCTCCGTTCTCCGCCGCTGACACCTGACACCTCCTCTTTGCTGCATTTCCGTCCCCCGCCGCCGCTACTCCCATCTGCGGTCGCGGAGCGGGGACGAGACTACATTACCCACAACCCTTAGCGGCAGGGAAGCCGCTGACGCCGTTTTCGCGCCAGGAGGCGCACAAAAGACCACCGCGACCCCCGCGTCGCGGGACCGCGCCGGGCTAAGCCCGGGCAAAGGGCGGGCCGTCTGTGGCCGTCAGGGGCAGGAAGAGGCTGGGCCGGGCCTATTCTCTGAGAGCTGCCTAACGTTACAAAAGGTACTTTGCATCCAGTTATATATTGTGCCTACTTTACTTCTATTGCTTCGTGTGTGACTACTTATCGTGCAACACTATTTGTCTCGCGTATTATTACCATCTCGAGATGATTAATCAAAACATCTAAAATGCCAACACGATGTATGAAGAGTAGAGCTTCACTGGGTGGTTCTGTGCGCGGCACCTTGGACAATTTTATTACTAGGGCGGCTTCAGTTCTTGAACAAGAGATTGCCATGGTAGAGAGACGCCTATCGGCTGAACATGTTCAAAACAAATGCTCTTCTCTTGGACTGATCCAACTTGCTGTTTCCCCAAACCCCATATTATCTGTTCCCTGTTGAATACATGATCCTCCAAGCGAATCTGGGATCCTTTCACCTGCACCTGACTCCATACCTTTGACACAATCCTGTATTCACCCATTATCGCCTACTTCTAAATTCTCTAAACCCTACTCTAACCCTTCTTCTGATTGTATATCATTAGTTTCATCGCCCTTTAGGCCCACCGACACAAATCCCCAAAAGAAGAAGGGTACAAGAACTACCACTATTGCTCCTCCCCCCCTGAAAAAAAGAAAGAGAGGAGCCAAGAACAGTAACAAGAACAGTATACCTGCTAATAATAAGTCTAACCAAACGGGATATAAAGCTACTGACTGTCCTTCCCCTGCTAAACAGACAAATGGTCCTGATATTCAGGCATGCCTTTGTAATCATGACCTAATAAAGAACAAATTTATGGATCGATTAGAATCACTAGTCAAATCACTTGTCCTTCCTGTACTGGAAAGAATAAAGGGCTTGTCAAAACAATTAGAATCAATAGAGAAGTTGACGCAAAAAAACACTGACCAACTGAAAGACCTAATGCTTAATACAACGGTACCTTTAAAAAGCCCTACTAATCTTAACTCATCTTTAATAACTAAAGATAGACAAATAAACAGAGGCAAATAAAAAATTACCAACTTCGGTAAGCCACAAACATCCGACGCCAACCATAAAAAGGAACAGAGAAACAGCACAAGGTCAGATTACCGACAACCCAAAATTAGTGATTCAGAACACAAATCATGTAATGTATCTGCTGGTATCGCCACGAGACCTAATGAGGGTTTCAATTGCAATCATATAGACTTACTCTCAGAAGCGGTCCCTTACGTCGTAGTTTTAACAGGAGTCCTGGCCCTAGACACAGGAAAAAAAGGAGGGCTACTATGACTTGAAAAATAAGACGATGTACTGGCTGAGACAGAACAGGCCTCTACCTCCAAATATTAATGGGGAAATCCTGAACGTCCGCAGACTAGGTTGGGTCGGCCCACGGCCGAAAGAAATTAAAGGTGACGTGACCATTGTTAACTTTAGAGATCACAGAGCAACCAGGTATATAACTAACTGGTTCCAATGCCAAGACCAAAGTTCCATTAGAACTCATGACCTGACCTATTTCTACCCACAGTCACTAGCTAGAAACTTAACACAGCCCAACATTTTTTCATGGGCCCAAGTAAGGTCCTCCAATTTTAGCATTTTAACATCCAACCGTTTTTCTCCCCTTAGAGGGTTAGAGGACGTCGATTGACTTTCTCTAAAAGATTTCAATCAGGGCACCTTTCACGGTCTAAGGAGCGGACAAGCACATGGTGATCCCCCTTACCCTGTACTGCTTTAGTTATTAAGCAACCATTTTCTTTAGTACAAAATACCGATTTGCAGTTAAGGGATGAAATATTGGAATCGCCGACACTCGCTCCAAACTTTAAAATTACTCCTGACACAGAGCCCAACAAACTAAAAATTGCGATCGCTTTTTGGAACGTGGCTGGTCTACGCTCCAAATTAGAGAACGACGTTTGGACCAATTTTATTTCAAATTTTAACATCCTCTGCTTACAGGAGACTTGGCTGACAACAGCGACCCATCTGAATGGTTATAGAACATATTTTTCACCCGCCCAACACTCTAACTTTGGCCGGGCTAAAGGAGGATTAACTATTTATATATCAAATCTGATTAAGTTAGAAAAGATAAAGGTCATAAAGCTTGACCCTAACTTTCAGCTCCTTAGCCTGACACCAAACCCTAGGGACCTTTTCCTTTTGGTCAATTACTATAACAATCTATCTGAATCGGACGCAATGGAAAAAATTAATTCAATTTTTTCCTTAATATTATCTATTATTAAGAAATCATCCAGAGAAGTGACCATCATATGGGGTGGTGATTTCAATCAGACTCTTTGTGGTGCTCCTAACGCCTTTTTATGTGGCCTAAATGATGAGGATGATAACCCCATCCCACATTTTTCCCACTCAGCTTTAGGAAGCTCACTAAAAGAAATAATTTTTAATTTAGATCTGAGAATCGCAAATAAACCAGCTAATGGAAACATAATGCTGGCCCCCACCTTCCATGGCAGGGGATGCAATTCTACTATTGATTTCATCCTGCTAAATGGCTCAATCATGAAGGAAACTACCTTTAACATCAATCAGATAGTTTTGAGCGACCACTACCCTCTTAGTATAACTTTTTTCTCTCCACTACGCCCGCTCCTAAAATCCCTAGCGTTCTCGATCAGAATTAGCTAGAATTAATGGCTATTCTCTTAAGTGGGCTTGAGCTGACCCAATAGAAATTGTTAACACAGTGGTCACCGAAGCATACTTACCTGTAATGAAATGCCTGGACCAGACTACTTCAGACGATGATGTCATCACTAACTTTGGCACAGTAATACAAACCATAAAAAAAGCGCTAATGGTAAAAAAGAATAGCGCCAAGAAGAACAGACAGGGCTGGTTTAATCACACGTGCACTGTAGCCTATACTAAATTAAAACTTGCTTTACACAAGTCGGCTAGGGATCGGGCAGAAATATCAAAGCTAAGGAGGGCATACAATATCGCTATTAAGGAACGGAAATTGGAATTAAAAAGACAACTCTGGGACCAATTACATGAGAGCTGTCTCAGCAACAATAATGTTGTTTTTTGGAAGGTAGTAAAAAGACCTTTCTTAAATGATAAGGGTAGTCTTCCAAGTATAGAGGTCGCAATAGATGAAAGGGAATGGGTAGAGCATTTTTCACAAATTTTTAAACTAAACGCCCCTAGAGATAACGACTCTTCTTATCACCACCCTCCGACTTTACCTATTGACATGCCTATTACATGCGACCAAGTTGAAAGGGCTCTAAATGCAAGTAAGAAAGGGAAGGCCCCGGGCCCTGATGGCGTCCCCATAGACTTCTTTAAAGCGCATCCCGAGCTCTGGATTCCTTTTTTGACCAGGGTTTTTAATGCGCTGTCTTCCATCGGCATCCCTGAATCCTGGAAGCAATCCATATTAGTCCCTATCTTCAAGAAAGGGGATAGGAACCTACCCTCCTGCTACCGACCCATCTCCCTATTGGATTCCACGGGAAAAATGATGGGCCGGATATTACTCGATCGTTTACAGGAGAGGGTAACGGAAAATAACATCCTATCGGACTTACAATATGGGTTCCGCGAAGGTATGGGGACCATAGACCAAGCCCTAAATTTATCATTATTAATTGATAAATACGTTAACATCAAAGCTGGAGCCTTATATATGGTCTATGTAGATCTATCAGCTGCATTTGATTGCGTCAGTCATTCCAAACTCTGGCCCATCCTATTAGATCTAGGGGTGGAACAGATCGTAGTAACCTATATTAGGGAACTATATGCCGACGCATCAGCCAGAGTAAGGTATGGTACCAGTGGAGAACTCACAGTGTCGTTTGGAGTGGAAAAGGGCGTAAGACAAGGTTGTGTCCTGGCTCCATTTCTATTCACCCTCTATACTAATGGCCTGGAGAGGGAGATGTTGAAAGGAGCTCAGGACCTTCCTATGGTAGCAAACCGCCGCGTACCAGCCCTTTTGTACGCCGACGATGCGGTGATACTGGCTCGCACACCCAACGAACTCCAGAGGGCCCTAAATAGCTATGTATCATTTATGACCACCCTAGACCTTAAAGATAATGTTGGGAAAACTTTTGTTATGAAGGCGGGCGTTGGCAGGAAAAGTAAAACTAGGCCCATCTATCTGAATAACGAAAGACTATTAACCACTGACTAGTATCCTTATCTCGGTGTCATGATCGATGAAAAACTTAGCTGGAAACCGGCAGTCGAAGCAAGAAAATTGCAATTTGCAAGAACCACCTCCGCACTTATAAATTTCTCAAGGAAAATAGGGAAAAAATCGCCTGCAGAGATGGTTAAAATCTATAAAGCCAAATGCCTTTCAGTAGCTCTATATGGAGCAGGTGTATGGGGACACGCAGCCGTGGGTCCTATCCAAATAGTAGAGAATGGCTTTTTGAAATATCTTCTTGCTCTACCTACTACAGCTGCCAATTATCCCTGCCATGTGGAACTGGGTCTTCCGTATGCGATAGACCAGGTGAGAATCCAGCCTTTGCTACTATGGCACCGGATTTGGACGTCAGAACAAACAGTCCTTACTCAACAAATTATCCAAGACTGTAAGGGCCTAGACAACGCACACAGATCTAGGTGGTTAGTCTATGTCAAAAATGTTCTAACTGATCTTGGGTTGGAAAAATATTATAATGATCCTACCCAGATTCAAGAGTTAACAAGAAAGGTTTTCCACAAACTTTGTTTTAACCATCTTGAAGACCTTAGACTGAACTCAGAGGTTATGAAACAAACAACCAGACACAGTCTAGACGGTATTCGCGATTCAGCCTTACCTGACTTATAATATAACTTCATACGAGCTGTTTTTTTAGTCAGGTTTAGACTGAACCTCTTTCATCGTTTGGTGACTTTCCCGTTGAAGAATAACTGGGCTAAGACATTGCCACTCTGCCCCTGTGATGGGAGATCATCTCAGTCCACAGCCCATACTATTCTTTTTTGTAAATATTACATGGATCAACGGAGGAATCTATTAATCCCCCTACTAAAGCGTCGGGGCTTTCGTACCTGTCGCCCAGCTTTACTTTTTCTACAGTCACTTGAAGGGGAGGAGATGGTTTACATTGTTTCTAACCTCTTACAGTATATTATGCGACATAGACTGAATCTAGGGTAATTTAATATATTTTATCATTGTCAAATTGATTATAACATACCCTTTTTAAACTTGATATTTCCTTGCACTGTCACCTTAATCAATCAGATGGAAAGTACTGTTATCATTCATGTCTGTGATGTATTTTAAATTTACAGGTTTTTTAACGAGGAATTTTATAATGTATTTGTTCCAATTGTATCTTTCATGGCCTTTTTTCTGAAAAGCCGGATAAAGAAATATTGAATTGAACATATTCTAGCCATCTTATGTGCTTAACTCCATCGATCTGTTTGGAATCACAAGGACAGTGAGGAACTAGAGTAGGTAGTTCGCTTCCCCGAGGGATATGTAATGACGTACTGTCCGGTACTGCCAGGAGGAACCTGAGAAGGAATATGCTACTTACCAGTATGCATCTGTTCTTGGCATGTAGAGCTGCAGATCTACACACTTTTGCATAGATCGCCATCTGGTGTTGGGCCCAGATGTTTGCAGTTTGTTTTTCCTCTTGGAAAGTCTTTGGAAGTCACGAGGTCGGTGACTCCTCCTTTGGCTAGTATTGCGCATGGGCTTCGGCTCCATCCTCAGATTGTTTTTCAACACCAGGGAAAGATAGAGCGTGGTAATAACAGTGAAGAAACCCATGTGTGTTGTATCTAAATAAGATAGACTGGAACAGATACAGGTAGCCGGGGAGGAGGGTGGGTATGTGTAGATCTGCAGCTCTACATGCCAAGAACAGATGCATACTGGTAAGTAGCATATTCTGTTCGAGGCATATGAGCTGCAGATTACACACTTTTGCATAGACTATATAGAAGTTCCCAACCTTAGCGCCGACCACCGGTATCTGTTGCAGTGGTTTGAAATAGTGTTTTTAGTACAGCCTGGCCCACACTAGCTTGTTGTTTGGTTTGCACATCTACACAGTAGTGTTTAGTGAAAGTGTGCGGTGTTGACCATGTAGCTGCTTTGCAGATATCATCTAATGGGATGTTCCCTAGAAAAGCCATAGAAGCCCCTATCTTTCGTGTAGAATGGGCTTTAGAGTGACCGGATTGCGTTCGTTTTGCTTTGTGGTAGCAAATCTGGATGCATTTTACAATCCACCTAGCTATCCCTGATTTTGAGATGGGGTTGCCTTTATGTGGTGGAGAGAAAGAGACAAATAGCTGGTTGGTTTTTCTGAAAGGTTGTGTTCTTTGGATGTAGTAAAGTAAGGCCCTTTTAACATCCAGTGTGTGTAAAGCCCTTTCCGCAACGGTTTGAGGTTGTGAGAAAAAGACTGATAATTCTACCGACTGGTTGAGATGGAAGGGAGAAATGACTTTGGGTAGGAATTTTGGGTTGGTGCGGAGTACAACCTTGTTCTGATGCATTTGGAGAAAAGGTTCCTGTATAGTGAGTGCTTGTATTTCACTAACCCTTCTAAGGGAAGTGATGGCCACTAGAAAAGCTGTTTTCCATGTGAGAAATTGTAGCTCACATTTATGTAATGGTTCAAAAGGCGGTCCCATTAGCCTTGTGAGAACTATATTCAAGTTCCAGACAGGTGAGGGTGGTAGTCTGGGTGGAATTACTCTTTTGAGGCCTTCCATAAACGCTTTGATGGCAGGCACCCTGAAAAGCGATAGGTGCTGCCTGTTCTGTAAGTAAGCAGCAATTGCTGCGAGGTGTAACCGAATGGATGTATATGCTAGGTTACACCTTTGTAGATGGAGCAAGTAACATATGATGTGCTGTATGGACACATTTAGAGGGTTGATTGTGTTGTTATGGCAGTAAACAACAAATCTTTTCCACTTTGCAGCATAGCATGCCCTAGTAGTAGGGCGTCTAGCTTCTCTGATAATATTCATGCAATCAGGGGGAAGGTTAAGGTATCCGAATTCTAGGACCTCAGGAGCCAGATCGCAAGGTTAAGCTGAGCTGGGTCCGGGTGCCTGATCTCTCCATGGTTCTGGGTTAGGAGGCATGGTGAGAGGTGTAACCTTTGGTGTGGTACTACCGAGAGTTCCAGTAGTGTGGTGTACCACGGTTGTCTGGCCCATGTTGGAGCTACCAGGATGAGCGTGAGGGAATGCTGTTGTAGCTTTCGCACCACTAATGGAATTAGTGGGAGAGGTGGAAAAGCGTATGCAAATTTGTCTGACCAGTTCATCCATATCGCATTGCCTTTGGACAATGGGTGTGGATATCTGGCGGCGAAGTTTGGGCATTTTTTGTTTTCGTGGGTGGCAAAGAGGTCTATCTGAGGATGCCCCCACTTCTGAAAGAACGGGTGAAGAACCTGTGGGTGAAGTTCCCATTCGTGGATCTGTTGCGTTTGTCTGCTGAGCAGATCCGCCACGGTGCGGAGCTCGGTGTCGAGGTAGAGGCCGGTTTCTTTTTCGGTGCCGAAGTGTGTTTCTCGGCACCGCTGGCAGGCTGGCTCGAGCCCGAGCCGCCGGAAGGCTTATTAGGCTTCTTCACCGGGCCCTAAGGTGGGGTGTGTGAAGCAGTGTCTTTGGTCTTGCTTAGGCCCAGAGGCGAAGGCGTGACCGAAGCCCTTTTGGGTGTGGGCGCGGGTGCGGGTACAGTACTCATGACCCTCTGCGCCGGGGTGATGTCCTCCACATCCGAGTCGTCGGCTTCGGAAGCACTGACGAGGTCCTCTTCGGTGTGCTGCTGTCCCGGAGCTTCGACGTCGTCCCCGAAGAGGTCGACTGGAACGGAGGTCGAGGAGTGCGCCATGTTTCGTCTGGCCCTTCGATCTCGAATAGTCTTTTTCGATCTGAAAGACTTGCAGGCGGGATAGTCTCGAGCCTCGTGTTCAGGGGAGAGGCAGAGGTTGCACACCTCATGAAGATCGGTGTGGGGAAATTTGGACCCACATCGAGGGCACTTCTTGAATGGAGTTCTTTCCATCAGCCGGGACCGGAGCTTGGATAGGCCCGAAGGCCGCAGTCGACGACTGGAATCGAAAAGAAGGTGATTGAGGAGATCAGGATCTGAACAATACCGCGATGAGCGAGGATTCCGCTTCGATCGTCGAACTGGAAATGTTCTGAACCAGAGCGCGAAGTATTACATCCGAGCCCGATGGCGGAAAAAAACAATCTGAGGATGGAGCCGAAGCTCATGCACAATACGATCCAAGGGAGGAGTCACCGACTTCGTGACTTCCAAAGACTTTCCAAGAGGAAAAACGAACTGCAAACATCCGGGCCCAACACCAGATGGTGATCTATGCAAAAGTGTGTAATCTGCAGCTCATATGCCTCGAACATGAGGTTTTTCCTGACAACGGAATGGCGACAGCCTGAATCCAATAGTGCTTTTACTTGACTACCATCCAATGTCAGACTTACAAAAAACGTGGGTCCGGTCTCTTGGGCATACATTAGGGCTCGGGGCATTTAGCCTACTTCCATGGGTTCTTCTTCCCCTTTCTCTTTCCGCTTTTGACAGTATCTGGCTATGTGTCCCCACTCGCAACAGTTATAACACTGCAGTCTCTGGGCGACTGCGGTCTTGGGTTTGTTATAGCGTATTCGAGGAGGGGGCTCAAAGGGTGGCTTTACAACCTTTTTATCCGGCCGGGGGGGAAGTGTGCCCTTAATCGGTCTCTCGAGTTCCTTAGGAAAGGTACGGGATTGGGCGCTGGCATAAGAGTTGGCCATTTCGATGGCGTGCTCCAAGGACAGCCCCGCTTGTTGTCGAAGCCATCGCTGGGTTCCATAAGGCAAGGCTTCGAGAAACTGCTCAAGATATACCTTGTTCATGACGTCATCCATGGTTGACTCCAGGGGCTTCAGCCACTTGTCGGCTGCGTCCTTAATCTTAAAGAATAGTGTTTTTAGGGTATCTCCCGGTAACCCTCTTTCCTGTCGGAATCTCAGGCGGTGGCTTTCATCGTCAACCCCCAGTCTATCTAGGATGAATTGCTTCAGATGGCCATACGTGGCAGTCCCATCTCTATGAGCCAGCTGATATGCTGCTTGGGCTTCTCCTGACAGAAGGGGGGCCAGGTAAAAGGGTCATCGCTCACCGGGCCACGCACTGGCCCTCGCCGCCCGTTCAAAGTTTAGAAAAAAGAACAGCGGGTCATCACCAGGGACGTATTTCTGAAGCGGGACGACGGCTCCCGGGGGAGTGGCAGTCCGGGTTTGCCCCAAGGCAGCTATAAACTGGGCCTGGCCCTCGGCCAGTGTAGCCAAATTGTCTGAGTGGGTTTGTATAGCTGAGGTGAAGATCGCTCGATCCTGTTCCGCTTGATTGGACTCCTTTTCCATAGCCCACTCGAGCTTTGATTGGCATTCCCTCATTTGGTTAATCAAGGCTTCCATCTTGTTGCGGATGGCAGCTCCTATCTGGCTCGCCACTTGTAGCCTTGCAGAGCATACAAGGAGGGTAGGCCTGAGCAAGAAAGCGGACTCAAGGACTACTGCGTTTACGTCCTTTAATTACAGGTATAAGGGCAGGTAGAAAACAACATGATGAGTACGATGAAGGGATGATCGTGCGTAACGGCTCCGACGTTCCTCTTCTCCCCAGAGTCCCAGGCTCTTCGTCTAGGTCATCAGACTCCGCCCAAAAAGAAAGATGAGAACGGGATTTAGTCGAGTGTCCTCCGGTCTAATTACCGTTAAGGGGAAGGGGAGTGTGGGTATTGCAAAAATGTACCGTCTGTCACCATGTGTAAACCAAAAGATGTAGGAAAGACGGCAACCCTCGTACCTCAGCCAATAGGGAGAGTTAAGGTCACCGCAACACAACGTGACCACCCGCTTGCAGCTACCCGTTCCCTCCTGTGGTGTATAGAAGTCACCGGAGTTTCCTCCGTACCTGTTTTAGCCACGCTTCTTCTGAAGCGTGGCTGGGCAATGAGTGTTGTCATTGGTCTCCTGGCTGCTCTTTGCCAGTCGATACCTCCTCTGGCCGACAACCACTTCTTCTCTCTGTTTCTCTCCCTCTCTCTCTCTCCGCTTCTCCGTCTTCACTCCAGGTTTTCGCGCCGGCGTCTTCCGCATCCACCCTTTTCTCCACCGCCGATTCGTGGGATAGGCTGGCGAAGGCTGACGTCACGGGGGCAAACTCCACCTCCGACGGGTCCGGATCGTCCTTAAAGGGCCCGTCCCTGTGGACGAGAACGACAATCACCTTCCGATCTGGTTCCGTCTGTCCCGTTGACCCCGTGACACCATCCTACTCTCCTTACCATCTTGAACTCATCGAATAGCTCCCCGGTAAGGCCCGTCCGAGCTCCAAGCTAATGTAAAGACTTGTTCCTTAAAATCTCCCATGGTTCATCTGTCCCATTTTCTAGTTCGGGAACGTTGGCCAACACCACTATATACGGCGTGGCAACTGGCGGGAAGTCCAGATATGTTATGTGCCATTCCTCATTAAAGCTTTTAGTGGGCAGAATACACATGAGTGGAGTCATGGCTGGTAGGATGGCAGGTGGAGGAACCCCAGCGTTAACTGTTAAAGTCCGTAGAAATGTGTTGGAAACTCCATGTCCTGTATCATTATGAGTAACCGGGATGGAACTGGTGATATTAGGACTCATTCTATTCGTTTCACAGTCCTGAGTACTCACTTGGATAGATTCGCAGACCTGTCCTTGGGACTGAAGTTTGTCCAGGCATTTGGCTAAAGTTAAATCCATTACACCAAATCTAGATGTCAAACTATTTAAACTTTCTGTAATATACATCTCTAGGGCTTCCAACTTTGCTTTTAACTTTACAACCTCGCTCTGTGTGCGCATATTAGAGCTAAGTATTGATATTTCCCAATTTTCAGATTTATAAGTCGATAAGGGCTTAGCCTTTTTAGAGGCCTTTTTACTTGATTTGAGTGGGTCTTTCTAGACTTTGAGCCTAGTTCCTCAGACGTAGGGGAGCAGATGTCAGGGTTCCTAGGGCGCTTAGTCGGCGGTTGTGTGTCATAATCATGTTCGCTGCCAGATATATGATCAGAGATATTTACCGAGCAGCCATTTATGCCCAAAATACTTCTATGTGCATCTATTGGATTGGTAGAGCTAGCACCCACTAATACACCCCCTTCTGTTCCTGGTTTTAATGCCTCTTCGACAGTTATAATCTGCCGCTCGATTGCGCCCACAGCACCCGTTAAATAATTTAATAGGGACTGACGAGAGTGCTCCCCTGCTTTAACTGATTTTTTGTTCTGGGTACTCACCATTTTTCTCTTTCCCATATTAATGCAAAGTAAAAAGAAGTTTGCAAAAAACACGTTAAATTACAGTACTACTACAATGTATCTGTATCCAAGAATCAAGGAATCAAGATGTCAAATGTTAATACAGCTCACTACACTTTGAGCTTCACTCAGTTTTCCTTCTAGGGAGGAGTCGTGCAAAGCCAGGTGTTTACAGGGTCATTATCCAGTCTTCAATAAGGACCGAATTGGGTGTCTTTACTTTAAAACACAGTACCTTGAATGTGGCAGATGACAGAGTTGTGGCCCAGCCCGGCCTCTGTCGGGCTAAGACGGGCCCGGTCTTGGCCCGGGCATGCCCTGCGCGCGTCCCACGTCCGCTGCCGATGTTTTGAAGCCCCTCCGGGAGTAAAGTGCTGAGTGTTGTAGATGCCCAGGGACACAGAAAAAAGTGCAGTCTCCTCTATTGTGGTCTCCCACGTCGCGGGACCGCCGCCAAGGATTTGTAGCCTCTCCGGGGGCTGGGGGTAAATAAAGTGCTGAGTACGGTAGATGCCCAGGGACACGGACAAAAGTGCTGTCTCCTCTATTGCGGTCTCCCGCATCCCGGGACCACCGCCGATGTTTTGAAGCCCCTCCGGGGGCCGGGGGTAAAGTGCTGAGTGTGGTAGATGCCCAGGGAACCGGACAAAAGTACAGTCTCCTCTATTGCGGTCTCCCGTGTCGAAGGACCGCCGCCGATGTTTTGAAGCCCGTGCGGGGGTAAGGTGCTGAGTGCGGTAGATGCCCAGGGACACGGACAAAAGTGCAGTCTCCTCTATTGCGGAACAATGTAGTCACTATTATAAAATACATTGGAAGCAAAATAAATAGAGAAACTAATCATTTTTCTTCTTCTCATAGAAGAAGATGCTGTTTACACTCGGGTGCTCATAAGAAGAGGACAGTGCAAATAACTGAATCAAGTTTGTACATAGTTCATGGATAAGCAATTATGCGTAAGCGTGGGAAGCAGGAGATCATAATATTCTCGAACTATGGGGGTACACAATATCACACTAGTTATGTATTTTGAATAAATTGAGAACCTAAAATTCTTTTAACTGTCTTTTGTGTCCACGTTGAGGGGATGAGAAAGATACAATGTTTGACAGGAACCACTCATCCCGCACCTCCTACAAGCCACACTACCACGATCAATAGTTTGCAGCATGCATTTAAACCAATTTTTAATACATAAAGGTTTCCAGACTGCGTGAAGTTATAAATCAAGCTCAGACTGACCCAATAACATATCAAAAATATGTAGATTACTTCACAGTCCTGCCATTACATTCAATAAACAAAACATGCATTTGTGAACTGTCCAGTAAAAAATGAAGACAGTTCCTCATTGAAAAAAGGTACCTGTGGAGGTCGGTCTGGTTATCAAACCAATCAGACAACACCCGAAGTGTAAAGAGGGGATATCTCTGATGTAGAACATGAAAGGCCACATTTTCAAAAGTATAGTTGGTCAGAGCAACCTAGGGAAATTTCAGAACAAAGTTTTAAAACATTTAAAAAGACGGGATACATCAAGTACTATTGTTATCTTGTACAAAACGTAATCATTTAAGCTGATGAGATATGTGAAGTCTACATGAACATATACAGAGCACACAATGGTTCCCACAAAAACTATGTTATTGAGAAAATCATTTGAAAGAAAATAATCATTAAAAAAAAAACAACAGACATGGGCAATAATGATCTTCAAAAATCAAAAGTGAAAACAAATGAACTGGGGTATGTGGCACAGAAGAGAAAGAAAACTAAAAGTTGTACAAGTGGAAGCCTCTGTGGCTTGATAATTGTGTATTAATATCAAGTTGATGTCCAAAGCATACTGGGAAGCAGAAAACACTCACTGGTACAATCACAGCAACGAGTTGGCACAGCCCAGCCAAGCAGAAGCTTTAAAACACAACTGTTGCAACTCTACAATGATGGGACATTTTCAGAATCTAAACTGGCCCAAATAGTAAAACCCTTTGGTTTAGGCATTACCATTATTAAATATGTTAGCTTGCTAAGCATATGATAAGTACCTTACAACAATTTGACAGTAAAAGAGACATGCAGTGTTTTCTTTGAAGAATGGCTTAAGTATAATAATTAGACAAGCTGATTAAGTGGATAACATTGTGATTTTGGATTTTGATGATTAGAACCTGAATGCCTTAAGACAACTATCATGGAAAAAAGATTATGGAATCAGTAAAGTACAATGATATAATGTGAATCAAATGGCAGCCTTGCTTTTGAAAAAATGGTTGGGTCAAAGATTTACCGGACCAGAAGAATTCAGATATTTGGATGTGAAAAATACAGTCACACCGATTATCTATTTCTAGCCTAAAATTCATAAAAACTAAGACAAGAATATTCCTTGTAGGCCCATTATTTCGGTCATTGGGATAGCAACAGAAAGAATGTCAGAATACATTGACATTTTCTTTGCACCTTTAGTGTTAAATTTAGCATCTTATATTAAAGATTCAAAAGATATATTGTACAAACAACAGAATATTCCTTAGGGTGAAACCCTATGGTTGATTACTATGGACATAAAGATCCTTTATACTAGCATCAAACATAAAGTTGGCCTACATGCTATAAAATATTTCTTTGGTATGAAATATGCAGGTTTTTATAGCCATACCAGGAGTTTGTAGAATTTGTACTCAATAACAACTACTTCTGTATCAGGACAGCATCAGATTTGCGGGACTGCAATGGTTGCTCCCTCTCATGCCAACCTATTTATGGGTTGGTATGAAAGGGAGCATGCATGAAATGAGTGAGCCCATGAGGGGAATCAACATGTGGCTCTATGGGTCCGATACACAGATTGATTGTATGGGAGGACTCTGAAGACCAATTAGTAGCCTATCACAGTTTTCTGAATACTAATTCAGTGAAAGTAGAGCTAGCCCTGGAATATAGTCAATCAAACATAACATGCTAGACTTGGAACTATATGTTAAGAATAATACTTTCCATTTATGTTCATAATGTAAAAGTAAGGATAGCAACAGCATTTTGCATTTTAGGTTGGGGCATCCCATGAATCAGAAACTGAATATTCAGTTTGGAGAACTAGTTAGACAAAGGGGAAATTGCTCTAGCATGGAGGACTATGTGTTAGAAGAACAGAAGGCTGTGGAGAGGTTGACAGCAATAGGATAACCCCCAAAATGTTGACACAATCTGTTAAGAGAGTTTGAGGCATATCACGGCAGGTGATATTAAAAAAAAAAAAAAGAAAAAAAACAGCAAGGTGGGGTACATCAATAGCCTATTCAGTTTGTGACACAATGCTGTGCAGAAAATTAGAAGATTTACAACATACTCAAACAATGGGATGTACTTAAGACAGACCAGGATCTCAAAGGACTTATTGGTCTGTGTCTGCTGATTACCTTTAGAAATGCTGAAACACTTACAAAGATCGAATGTCCTAGTGACCCACACAAATGTGTCCCCATAAAAGTGGGGATTGGATGAAGGTGACACATGAGGGGTGCGTTCAATGCAAAGGTTGTGTATACTGTAAATGTATTCAGGATAAAAGGTGTGAGTTTGAGAATTATGGCAAAAGCAAAAAAATTAAGATTAGAACTTTTAAACTGCAACACAAATTTTTTGTCTATACGGTCATTTGTTTATGTAATAAACAATATGTTGGTGGGGGGCGTGGCTAGCCAGCCATCATTGCGGACGAGGGTTCTTAGCACTCCGGCCGATATCCCCTGTAATCCGGCATAATTATCCTTGAAGTGCGCCATCCACACCTGTAGCGTGTGGAGCCAGACAGCAGGGCAGCGGGAGCCAGGAGATTCTTTATTGAGCTGTTTCCACGACCGAGGTCGCGCTACAGACACAAAGGCAGACGCGGCCTCGGTGTGGTGAGGCAGCGCGGTAGGGACCCCTGGCGGGCGGCAGCCACCTGCACTGGGACGGCGATCGCCAGTGTGAACATAGTGTCGGCGAAGAGGAGGTTGCGGCAGAATTCCCCGCAGCCCCTGGCCCAATCGGCGGAGCGGACATGCCTACCACACTGCCGCGGGAGGTGTAGCATCCGGTGGGGCCGCCTGCGGACCTGGAGTGCAGTGGTGTGCAGCCCATGAGTCGCTGACAACCTGAGGAGCTGAGACCTGGAACGCTTTGCCCGGTGAGGAGTGTGGGCGGCCCCGAGAAGAGAACAGCAGTCCTCCCAGTAAAGATCCGAGTTGCACCAAGGTGACTTACCCTCCGTGGGGCCGCGCGACTCCAATGGGTTCCGCCCTGTCCTAACGGAGCCCCCAGGGAACGCGACACCGCAGTGACGACTGCAGCAGGTAGTAGAGGAGCAGAGTTCCAAATCAGTGGCGTAACGAAACTTGAGGGGGCCCCCCAGCAAAGTACATGGAGGGGGCCCCCCATTCTCCTCGCCAGTCAAGAGCCCTCAGGCCAGCGACCCGCCATACTGCAGGGGCTCACCCCAGCCATAAAAAAAGGATTCTGGTTCCTCTATTGGTCACATCCGCCCTCTCATCGAGCGATTTACATACATCAGTAAATGCTGCTGCGCCCTCCAGCAAAGTTACATAACACTGCCTCCAGCCGGCCCACCAAACACATCCTCCTACTTGATGAGCCACCTTCAAGCGAAGCCCTCTCAGTTAACCACCTCCAAACTCAGATCACTTCCGTCGTGCCTGCCACTAACTCATCCATTACACTCTACCCTCACCCCTATGAAACCCGCAATTATGCTTTTCTGCCCGCCTTTAAAACCACCCCTCGGATGTCACTGCAAACCTGTGACCGCCGCCTACTGCTCCCCTGTCCATCACCCACAGAAAGACTGATGACCGGTCACCATCTAACCACTGCCTACCAGTAAAGACAGAGCCTTTCAGCTGCTTGCCTCCCCAATGCCACTATGGAAGTTTTAAAAATGTTGAACAATCTCTGCAACTGACCACCTCAAAACATTTCTTCCTGCTAGCCTATACGGCATCAAAGCCGTTCCTGCTACTTTTCATCCTCTGCATGATGCACAAAATAATATCAAATGTACAAAGGGTCAGATTTTTGTTTCCTCACGCCAACATCAATTTACACTATGTACCCCACTAAACCATACCTGCTGTCAAAGGCAAACCAGATCCCATATGTAGCACCAGTCAACAAGTACCCCAAGGACAAACACCAGAGAGAATGAGCGATTCATGAATTAAACCTACAATGACAATGTAGCATTTCCCCACCAACTGTCAGCCCAGCAAAGTCTGCAACCGTACAGTAGCCATCAATACCAGCAACGTCTAAAGCGCATTTCCACTTCCTTTCTTTGGCAGCTCCTGATACATATACGTATGCCTTCTGGGCGCCATCTACCACAGACCACAGCATTCTTTGTGTCCCTAAGACTAACCGAATGCTGTCGGTGAACGCTTCTCTTCCCCCTTCCTTACTAATAACTAATGGAGGATAACGAAAAAAAAATATAGTATTTTCTTATGCAAATAGCGTATCAAGAACTTGCTGCCCGCAGTCCTCGCCAGATCCACCCAAATCAATATTCTGCTATCGCACCATCCTGTCACCCCTATTATTATCTGAAGATATTTTTTTATCCCTTCCTTGAACTGGGAAAAGCAATACTTTGCACAAAAACCAGTCCCTTTAAAACCTTTGCTACTTACAGACTCGCAAAGCACTTCCTTGTTTTACTAACTGTTGTAAAGCAAACGGATAACTCATTCTAGGATTGGGATTATTGTTTAGAGGTGTGGAAGTCAATACTGAGACATAGGATGATTTTTTGCATACACTCGTTCTTCCCTGCATGCGCACACAAAGCAACATTACAATTTAGCTAAACAAATTGTTCAGAAATGTACCGGAAGGTAAAGAAACAGCCCAAATAATTTTTACAAAGAAAAATAGACAATCGTCAACTTTATACCCCATGACATAAAAGCCTTAGCGTGCACAGCTTGCTCAAATCCACGCTACCTAATTCTACCAAACTCAGCACATTTGAACATCTCATAATTCCATGCCACACAATTCAACTATAAATAATTTAACCCTACATTCCATACCACATAATTACAATCCTAAAAATGAAAAAACATATATTTCTACTTCACTCCATACCACATAAGTCCACATCACATAATAACATTCCACACAACTTAATAGCACTCCAAACCACATAATTACACTCCACACAACAAAATTTAAGTATACATAATTCCACTTCAACCTATATAATTATACGTCACACAACATATTTACACTCAACTTTAAAACACAGAATTACCCTCCACAAAATACAACTCTGCAACATGCTACATAATTCCACTCCGCACAATTATACACCACACCATGCCACATAATTCCACATGTCTCACAATTCCACAATTCATCCCCACACAATTCATCACACATAATTACTCCACATAATACCACTCAGCACCACATAATTAACCTTCACATAATTATGCTCTCATCCATATTGCATAAATACACTCCACATAAATCTAGTCTATGCCACGTAGCAACATTCCACATACACTCGTCTTTCCTGCATACGCACAAAAAAGAAACATCACAATTTAGCTTAACAAATTGTTCAGAAATGTACCGGAAGGTAAAGAAACAGCCCAAATTATTTTTACAAAGAAAAATAGACAATCGTCAACTTTATACCCCATGACATAAAAGCCTTAGCGTGCACAGCTTGCTCAAATCCACGCTACCTAATTCTACCAAACTCAGCACATTTGAACCTCTCATAATTCCATGCCACACTATTCAACTATAAATAATTTAACCCTACATTCCATACCACATAATTACAATCCTAAATATGAAAAAACATATATTTCTACTTCACTCCATACCTCATAATTCCACATCACATAATAACATTCCACACAACTTAATAGCACTCCAAACCACATAATTACACTCCACACTACACAATTCAAGTACACATAATTCCACTTCAACCTATATACATATACGTCACACAACATATTTACACGCAACTCCAAAACACAGAATTACCCTCCACAAAATACAACTCTGCAAAATGCTACATAATTCCACTCCGCACAATTATACACCACACCATGCCACATAATTCCACACGTCAATTCCACAATTCATCCCCACACAATTCATCACACATAATTACTCCACATAATACCACTCAGCACCACATAATTAACCTCCACATAATTATGCTCTCATCCATATTGCATAAATACACTCCACATAAATCCAGTCTGTCACGTAGCAACATTCCACATAACTACACTTCACACCATGCCTCATAATACCACTCAACATAATTTTCACCCAGCAGCGAACACTTCCACGTCACACATTTCAACTCCACACATTTCCATTCCACACCACATAATTCAACAACAAACTACATAATTCAAACCAACAACAGAATTACATAACACACCACATACATCCAATCTACACCACAAAATTCCACATCATGCTATAATATTTAACAGCACACCACATAAGTAAACTCCACTACATACTACTCCACAACGCAAAATACCATTCCAGATAATCTCATTCCAAGACACACAATCCCACTCCATGACACACAATCCCACTCCACATAATTCCAGTACACTCAATACCACACAATTACTATCCACATAATTACATTATTTCGCTACACAGATCCAATCCACACAATACAATTCCACAACTAACAATTCCAATCCAAACCACATATGTCCACTTGACACCACACACATTCACTCCACTCCAATCAGAAAACACATAGGTAAAATACACTGTCCTTTACAATGTCAATAGCTCTAACTCTCACAAATGCAAGACCAATTGCATTGCAAATGCTTGTTTACCTTCCAATGTGACCGAGCAGATCCTGTTCATTTTTTTAATTTTTATTTATTTTATGGAGTTTTATATAGCTCGAACTTGACCCGTATCGGGTATCATAGCGCTTCACATGAGCACCAGTTGCGTTACATGAGGACACATTCATATTTGTTAGGCACAGGTAGATTAAGTGATTTGCCCAGAATCACAGGATGTTCAGCGTCATTGTTGAAACTCGAACCCAGTTCCCCAGATTCGAGGTCGACCGCCCTAGCCGTTAGGCCAACTCCTCTCCCAAGTATGAGTAAGAATAGGCATAAGAAGGGCTAAGCAGAAGAGCTGAAGTATTTAGATGTAAAAGTAGTGGAAGGTAGGTTAAAGTAGGAGTATGCAGGAGTAAGAGTGCAAGTAGGAGTAGGTAGGACTAAGTTAATGGTAATAAGGGCATTGGTAAATACGGTAGCAAAAGTAAGAATAGCAGTTAGAAGACGTAATAGGAGTAAGAGGAGAAATGAGTAAGAGCAGGAGGAAATAGGCGTAATAAATTGTAAGTGGAAGCAAGAGTATGTTGGAATAATAAAACGTAAGAGTGGGAACAAATATGAGGTGTAAGAGAAAGGTAAAATTAAGAGGTTACGTAGCACAGTAAGAGGAAGTATGCAAAATATGAGTAGAAACAAAAATCAGCAGTAGGCATAAGTAGGAAAAGTTAGTAAATTAAGTGCAAGATTAATGAAAGTAAGATTGAAAGAGACCAAGATGAGAAAAGAAAGACGAAGACAGCAAATCCTTCCATATTCTTCTACGACTCCAGTGCTAACAAAGCATGACATGCTTTTCATTTTATTTACACATCAGATGAAGAGCAAGGACCTTCCATTAAGCGCTATTGTAACACGCTTCAGTTGGTAACTTGCGTGCAGCTGAAATAGGTACAATTTATGTGTTTTATAGCGCTCACAAACAGCATAAGCGTGTTTCTTGGCACTATTTCAACAAAAGTTAACACTATGCCACTGGCAGAGGTGCAATTTGTTTTATTAATGGGTTGCACACAGACCGGTCTCTGTGAAGTGCTGTTCGACGAAAAAGTGCATGAAAAGACTTCTTAATACCACGTGAGCAGCACTTCAGAACTGTTTGGATAAAGCTTAGCCGATGCCCGGGAGCCGAATAGTGATTTTTGTGTGTCTCTGGCGCCCAGTAGCAGTGCGTTTACCCCGAGGGCCACATTTGGCATGTTCTGATTTGAACTCACCATTATAGAGAGAATGTAATACTAGGTCATTTATTGTCACATGCAACAAGGGTTGTCAATCCCGGCCCCCTTTCTCTGTAGTCCCCGGCACCTGTTTAGAGGTGGACAGGAAGGAGCCCTCTCTCCTTCCAGCACAGCAAGCAATACCACAGAACAGCGCCAAGACCAACACAAACGGCTCCCGGTAGCTCAGCTCATGTGCCCCGGTAGATGTGAGGCTGTGAGCTGATGAGTAAGAGGTTTAGGAGCAGGGTGAGGAGCTGGCAGCCTACACCAGGGTGGAGCAACAGCACCGAGGCGTCTACAGCAACAGGGGACGGGTCTCCTCAGCTCCGAAGTGTGAGGCCAGCACGTGGGAGCCATGCAGCGGCAGCCAATGCTTGTGAAGCAAGTAATCAAGCATTGGCAAAGGTAAAATAAAACCAAGCTAGTGCCAACTAACACGAAGGGTGGGACGGGGAATGGTAAAATTGGGGGCAGGAGGCAGGCCCGGCTCCAGGAATTTTTATTTGGGTGGGCCAAGGGTACATTCGGGTGGGCCACTGCTGGCCCAATTTATCGCTTATATATCTAGCCAGGCCTGCTTCTGGGCCCTCCTTTATCTCTCCTTACTCTTACAAGGCACAGTAAAACGCACTCTTTTCAAAGTCTCTTTCTAAATGTTATCACTCTCAAAAAGTGCTTTTCTTCCATGCAATGTCCCTTTGATGGGAAGAGGAAGTTTCTAAGGTGGGAGTATCAAGCAAGTGACACTACCCGGGCTTCCTCTGTGCGAGCCTTCAGGGAGAAACCCTCTTCATTACTACCTCCAGCTGACCTCTGACTCTGCAGCGCACTCTCTTACAGGCTTGATTATCCACTTTTCTACCACCCTTCTCCATCACACCTTATCTCACACCTGACCTTGGGCCCTAGCCCCATATCAGCCACCATTCAGTTCCACTTTCACTATTCCCAGTAAAAAACAATAGTAAAATCACCTTCAAACTTGAAACATTGAATATAGCAGTAAAAATAATTAGCATGCATGATAAAGTATGCTCCACAGTTGTCCTAATCACCTGACTGTTAATTAAATAAATAAAAACAGAAAGGCCATGACAGGGCCGGTTTTATTGCTGGTGCAAACATCTTTTTGACCTCTTTTTTGACCTCTTTCTCTGTAGATAGCTTAACTACCACCCTCCAACAGTACCCTTCATCTTGCCATAGCCACTCCCCCTCATGGCCTCCTCCTCAGACTCCCTAACTACCACCCTCCACCAGTGTCCCCCATCTTTCTGTAGCTCCCCCACACCCCATGACCTCCTCCTCAGATTCCCTCACTGCCACCCTCCACCAGCGCCCCTCATAGCTTCGTATTTCCCCCCACTCCATGACCTCCTCCTCGGATTCCCTGCCACCCTCCACCAGTGCCCCTCATCTCTCTGTAGTTCCCCCCCCCCCATGACCCCCTCATCAGATTCCTTCACTGCCACCCTCCACTAGTGCCCCTCATCTCTCTATAGTTCCCCCACCTCGTGACCTCCTCCTTGGCTTCCCTCACTGCCATCCTTCACTAGTGCCTCTCATTTCTCTGTAGCCCCCCCACCCCATGACCTCCTCCTCAGATTCCCTCACTGCTCCCTCAACCAGCGCCCCTCATCTCTCTGTAATTCCCCCTGAGCCCCATGACCTCCTCCTCGCATTACCTCACTGCCACCCTCCACCAGTGCCCCTCATCTCTCTGTAGTTCCCCCCCACCCCTGACCTCCTTCTCAGATTCCCTCACTGCCACCCTCCACCAGTGCCCCTCATTTCTCCATAATTCCCCCCACCCCCATAACCTCCTCCTCAGATTCCTTCACTGCCACCCTCCACCAGCAACCCTCATCTCTCCGTAGATCCCCCCACCCGTGACCTCTTTGGATTCCTTCACTGCCACCCCCCACTAGTGCCCCTCAGCTCTCTGTAGTTCCCCCACCTCATGACCTCCTCCTCCGCTTCCCTCACTGCCAACCTCCACTAGTGCCCCTCATTTCTACATAGCCCCCCCACCCCATGACCTCCTCCTCAGATTCTCTCACTGCTCCCTCCACCAGCGCCCCTCATCTCTCTGTAGTTCCCCCCCACCCCATGACCTCCTCCTCAGATTTCTTCACTGCCGCCCTCCACCAGTACCCCTCATCTCTCTGTAGTTCCCCTCCACCCTGTGACCTCCTCCTCGGATTCCCTCACTGCCACCCTCCACTAGTGCCCCTCATCTCTCTGCTGTTCCCCCCACCCCGTGACCACCTCCTCTGACTCCCTCACTGCCACCCTCCACCAGTGCTCCTCATCTCACTGTAGCTCCCCACCCCATTACCTCTTCCTCGTTTTCCCTCAATGCCACCCTCCACTAGTGCCCCTCATCTTTCCGCAGCTCCACCCCCACTCCAGGACCTCCTCCTCGGCTTCCCTCACTGCCACTCTCCACTAGTGCCCCTCATCTCTCTGTAGTTCCACCCACCCCGTTGACCTCCTCCTCTGACTCCCTCACTGCCACCCTCCACCAGCGCCCCTCATCTCTCCATTGCCCCTCTCTCATATCCATTCCATTTGTTGTACAGCGCTACTCATATGAGTGTAGGGTGTCACAGTACTTTACATAACAGCACACATTATACAGAGACAATAAATCAGTCTATGGGGAATGTCACATAAGCCAATGAGGATTACAAGGTGTAGAAATCACGTCATCCATACTGGTGGGCAATATATTTTACGGGGGTTTGGACTGGAGAAGCACAAACTCAGGATTTAAAGAGTACTCCAGTGGTTGGGGGTCAGCTTTACTGATTACAATGTATAACTGCCCAAACAAACTCTTTTTGGCAACATTAGAATAATGAAGGAATGGAGAAGTTCTAACTATATCAGAATACAAAAAAGCGAAGTTTGTATGCAGCTCTTTAAAGACAGTTCATAGGTCACTGTCCTATGTTAGGATAGTAACTTCTGAACTGCAAGTAACACAAGGATATCTGTGACAGAGGTAGTAACCCACTGAGCTATTCCCATAAAATTCAGTTTATCAGCACTTAAAAACTACCAACAGACAAATGGTTACTCTGCAGCAGGATCGTAAATCACCAGTTATCTGCACAGTTTTTATTGTAGTTGTACATCGGTGGCAGATTCACTGGGAGGGCCATGGCTCATGTTTAACCGGGCCAGGGCCTGGCAGGAGGTAACATATCCTGCACTTGTTAGTGGTGTGAAACAAAGAAAAGGGTCAGCGACAGGAGGATATTTACAGCTGGGGCTAATTAAAGTCCCAGATAACCTATCAGTAGAAATATAAATGCTTGCATTTTAAAACATATCAGGCATTTGTTATCAACCCACAACATAGCATGTTTTTTGAAGGAGCTCACAATGAAAACTCACAATTAAAACTGCTAGACTTACCGACAACGCTGCAGAATGTTATCTGTCCTGCTCTTTACAAGTCTAACCTCTCTCCCTGAAAGCCCCGGTGTTTCTGAAGAGTGCAGGGCCCCATCCTTTTTCCGGCCGGGCTCTGACTGAAGAGAAACAATGTAACTTGTTACTTTGTTTCTCTTCAGCCCTGCCCTGGGTCAGTGCAGGAGCTCTGAGCAGGCTGCAGACTGCACCTGGCTTTCTAGAGCAAGCATTTCTCTCCCAAGCTCTTTACCGAAGAGCTGAGGGGGCCCCCTTCACTTAACCGAAGACTGGGGGCCCCCCGCACCGCGGGGGCTGCGGGGGCGTTTGTTACGCCCCTGTTCCAAATACCGAGGAGAATCTAATATGCGGACCCCCCCAACGGCTCTATATCAGGCGACACGACCGAGGACGGACTATACCTGTGTGTGTTGTCATCAAACGAGCTGGTGAGTGTTCGTACCCGTAGCCAGACCAGGGGCCCCTGCAGCAGCTGCACCGGCCAGATGGACGACCCACTCTGAGGCGGCAGTGCTTGAGGAGGCTCGCTTCAACAGGCCACGCGTGCGTGGGCGAACGGAGGTAAATGAAGGTACGCTCTGAAACCTATGTGCCCTGAGGTGCACTTTGAGGCCTAGGCGATTTGGGGCTTATGCAACAATACAAGGTGGGACCCTGACGGAGTTGATTGCGCGCGGCGGCCGCACCTCTGAGGTGCAGGCTGAGAGCCCCAAAAGGAAGCGGGGCTGACACAGGGGCAAAGCGGAGGGCATCAGGAACCCCTCTAGTGAATCGAAACTCTGCACTTCGTGAAGAGCACCCAACTGCTTGAGACAGGGAAGCTCCAGATAGACACGCTAATTTCCTGCCTATTCAAACGCGCTGAAAAGCCTCAGCTGTGATTTGTGTTTGGGAGGCCCCCGCCAGTTGCCACTAATCCACTGGCAGTGAGCACCGGCGATGAGGCTCGCCTTCGAGCCAACACAGTCTTACTCAGTGAGGCGCTACTTTTAAAGTGAAGCTTACGACGCACATACTGACACTAAGAGATCACACGGACAGCCTTGAGCTAGCACTTGCTGTCCTTCCACCTGCCGAGCCCCTCCCAGCAACGGACGTAAGTTTCTACCCACATGGTAACAAGCCCATCCAACATCTCAGGGACGAGAGAACTGGCTAGCGCTCTAGCAATGACCACAACCGCAGAAAGACCATAGTCCCTCATTGCACAACAAGCCGTCTGGGAACAATAGACACAGACGCGTCTCTGGAGGTACCCCTGCTAGCCCAAGTTACCACTAAGACAGTGTGCATTCCACAATTAACGCATCCCGCGGCGGACTGCCACGAACAAGTGCCTGACGCTGAGAGTGAATGCTGGCTGTCATTAGCAAGAGGAGCAGATCACAAAGCGTCCGTGAAACCGGTAACACAAGGAGTTCGAAGACTGGGACTGTGATTAGTACCACCATCGGACCGCATAGATCAAACACTGCACATCCTACACGATAGCCGACCCCTGACCTGCACTCCTAGCACGGCCGAATAGTTTGCGTGCTGACCCTGCCAGGGACTAGCTGTGAATGCCCACTGCGCAACAGTTAGTGATGGGCCGTATGCGAGCGAAGATGCAGCCAGGGCCGCTACGTGATGGTAACCTGGATTCTTCACATCTGAGAGACGAGAGCGAAATGGGACCGACGTCCACAACACTGGCGGCCAAAATGGACTCTGTCCTTGTAGCAGTGGAGAAAATAAGAGCAGCGCTATATCATACAAGTGCATCTTTGGAAACTCGGATCGATAAGGTTACCTTCGATTTCACACTCCTGCACGCGGACCATCGCAAGCTGACTGACAAGGTCACCACCCAAGGCCAAGCACTTGCGGAACTCCAACCGGTCACGCACAGTCATGCAGCTGCGTTGCAAGATATGATGGAACGAATACATGCCCTAGAGGACAGTGCGGAGGACACGGAAGGGCGATCAACAGGCAAGAGAAGCAGGCATCCACCAAGACGTAGGACGGCGCGTGGAGCAGCGCCAAAAACTGTGGCTCCAAGCCCGGAGAGAATGTAAATGGAGCGCCCAAATGTACTGGAAGCAGTCACGGCACTTGGCACCCCGAATGCTCAAGCTCACCTGGAATCCTTCGTGCAACGCACCGTGGTGATGAGCGGTTCGTCGACACCATCGCCTGAAGCTTCTGAAGAACTCTGCATGCCGGTGGTCACCCCACAGACTGCAAATGGTAACCTAGGATGAGCGCGCTACTGTGATGAACTTTGTAGAAGATCGCCCACGCAAGTAGCGTATTGTTGGTTACAATGGTTTGTTTATAATATGAGGGGGGTGAGGGGTGGATCAGGGGGGACACTGTCTGCACATGCTGGTTAGTTGTTACCTGGGAGCCCCTACACTTATGGCTAAAGCCCCTTGCAAGTCTATGTACGAGCAACACGCATATACGCATCGATAATTCACACTTACACCTGAGCACTGCTGGCTCCGCAGACCGCACTAACGAGCCCTCCAACTGGTGCACCGCACACGAGAGGTACGCAGGGGACAGTCACAGCAGAATATTGCCTGCGCGCGCACTTCACCAGGCCACACATTGACCTAGTTCCTACCTATGCATGATCATATAGTTTGGACGGACAAACATACAAGGTTCGCCCTGAACGTTATGTTGTTTGCAGTTCACACGTTGTTATGGTTACAGCAGACCGGTTCGCACATGCTCGGACAAGCTCCGTGCTCACTAAGACATATCCCATCCCTGGCTCCCCAACAGGTTACACACTCTAGCAATGGCACGAGTTAACATACTCACATGGAACCTACGCGGCATGCACACTCCCTCACGACGATACTCTATTTTTGCTTATCTTCAGAGGTACTCAGTCGGCATCGCCCTATGACAGGAAACGCACATGACACAGCCGGAACTGGAAAGGCTACGCAGGCGCTGGAGAGGACAGGTGTATGGCACAGTGTACTCCGCCCATGCTAGGGGCACACTCATTTGGGTGAGGACGGGCGTCCCATTCATTATCACAGACACGGTAATAGATCCTGATGGCAGGTACACTTTGGTAGGTGGAACACTCAACGGTCAACACAGACTGCTGGCCTCGATTATCGCTCCAAATGTCGATCAAGCGTCTTTCCTGATGCAGCTGTCACTGGTGCTGACTCCTTATGCTGGTCTCCCTTGGTTACTGGGCGGCGATTTCAACTCAGTACTTGACGTACACATTGATAGATCCTTCCCCCCTCTCCGTACAACGTCAGCAGCGTCAAATGCGCAGGCGCTCACGGACTGGCTCTCCCACTGGACATTGTTAGACATGTAGCAGGTCCCCCATCCGGCTGACCGTATCTACTCCTATTACTCGGCGACACATGACCTACATGTCCGACTCGATAGGGTGGTGGGGTCCCAGTTTTTACTGCCGCTAATCGAGAACTCGGAGTATTTAGGACGGACACACTCCGATCATATCCCCCTGTGGATTCAACTCTGCTGGGAGGCTGATCGGCCCCCTATACCCAAATGGCGCCTCCAGCCCACTGTGCTGGAAGATCCCGAATTCCGCTCATCACTAGGGACAGCTATCCTGACATATTTTGAGCTAAACGAAGGCACAGTAAGGGACGCACTGGTGGAGTGGGATGCCCTCAGAACAACACTCAGAGGTCACTATTTAGGAGCCACATGGAACATACGGAAGCAGTTGTCGAAGTCTATCACCCGCCTCGAATCCCAATTGTTGCAATATGAGCGCGAAGGGGAGGGAGGGGGCAGACACTCTAATTGTCTAGAAGCCCTTCGGGCGCAACTCGCGGAGCTTCTAGAGCGCTTACGATGTCATAACTATGCAGTCCACACAGCCCGCACGCACGCCACGGCAGACAGGGTGGGCCGCTTGCTCGTCTGGCTGCTCAAACAAGACGGAACCCGCACTCCGATTGCATCTCTGCGTACACAGGAGGGAGAATTGGTGTACACGCAAAGGGAGATTCATAGGGTCATGGTGGATCACTATACACAGTTTTATCAATCAAGAATCTGCTGTTCGGGTCCCGAACTAGAGAGATTCCTCGAACAGGCCCAGTTACCCTCAACCTCAGAAATGCATGAGGAGGCACTTAACTGCCCCCTCACCCTGGAGGAGATAGGGGAGGCGATCGCATCCATGGCCTCCGGGAAAACGCCAGGCCCGGACGGCCTGCCATTCAATTTTATAAGGCTTACCAGGAGTTTCTGGTGCCACATTTACACGCACTTTACACAACGGCGTTAGAGGAAGGCGCGCTACCCCCTTCGATGTGCGAGGCGTACCTGGTGTTCCTGCTAAAGCCAGACCGAGAATACACGACCTTGGGGTCTTAAAGACCTCTGGCGCTTCTTAATACAGACTGCAAGATACTTGCCAAAGTACTAGCGGAACGTTTGGCACCAGTAGTTTCAACCTTGGTCCACAGGGACCAAAATGGACTCGTGCCCAAGCGGAGCAAGTCACAGAACCTGAAGAGGTTTTGTAGAGTGTTGACAGATGGTGTAAAAGAGTGGCCAAGGGCCAGTTGTCTAATGTAAGACCTGGAAAAAGCATTTGATTGTTTGGAATGGGGGTTCTTGTCAGCATTGCTGCAGCGATATGATTTGGGGATGGAATTTTTACAGATGGTGGGCCTCTTATATAAGAACCCCACAGTCCGGGTAAGGCTAGGGCCGTACATATCTGATGCTATACCCATATGCAGGGGCACCAGGCAGGGGTGCCCACTATAGCCACTCCTGTTCGCGTTAGCAATCGAACCTCTAGCGGCGGCCCTTCGCGCATCATTAGGGGACGGTATACCGCTGGGAGGCGCAGTACACCAAGTGTCGCTGTATGCAGATGACCTGCTAGTGTACATGAGAGACATCGAGAAAATTTGGACCAGTTGGCCCACATCTTACAGGATTTTGCCGCTATCTCGGGACTCCGGGTAAATGCCAGTAAGTCCTGTCTTTATGCGTTTGGGGAGGGGAGACAAGATCCGGGATACACCCTCAATGGCACAAAGGTAAAGTGGGAAGGAGACACCTTCCGCTACCTGGGAATACAGATATACTGTCAGACAACGGACCTTTTTGATGGTAATCTGGGCAGGGCTTTTACGGCCATCAAGTCACAAATGCGTTTCTGGGGCACATTACCGCTAACGGTCACGGGCAGAGTAGCGCTATCCAAAATGGTGATTCTCCCCAGGTTACTGTATTACTTCACTAATCTGCCTCTGTATATACCTGCGGCATTTTTTATCACATTCTCCGAATTACTCCGGGACTTCATCTGGGGGAGCGGTCGGCACAGGCTGTCACTGGCGAAGCTATACCTTCCCACAGATCAAGGGGGACTGGCAGCACCTTGCTTCGAGCACTACTACTTAGCTGCACAACTACAATGGATAGCCCGCTGGTTTGCGGATAAGGATCGGGAGGATACAGCATCTACACTGCCCCCATGCTCTCTGGAGCGGCTCCTTGCACTCTTCCACCCAGCCACCAGGTCCACGACACCGAAGCCACTCCTTCTGGCGGTGGCGTACAGATGCTACCGCAAAAGCCTATCCCTCACCAGAGCTTTGGTCCCATATGCGCCGGCGTTACCACTAGAAGGCTCCCCTAGCGGGATAAGTACACTCACCTTACTCACGCTCACACACTGGCGAGAGGCGGACATACAGACCCTGGGCGATTTATATCGTGAGGGCACACTTATTCCGTATGACTCCCTAATTGAAGATGAGGGTTTACCACTGGGACAATTTCTAGTGCACCGCTCACTGATTGCAACCCTGTCCGCTAAATGGGGAGACATGTCCACAGAACCCAGCCAACACCTCACCATACAATACCTAAATGTTATGGGGCAAGGCAGGCATCTGATCCGATGCTTTGCGGCGTCAATACGTACACAGGCGCCGATCACCCTAGACCCTCTCCGACACAAATGGGAAGTGGACATGGGGAGACAACAGGAAGACAGGGAATGGGAACGTGTATTGCAGAGCCCAGTGCGCATACCCAGGAATATGAGGCTCCGACAGATACAGTTGTTCATTGTACATAGAGCATACCTTACACCTGAGACGATCAATAGGTATTTCCACCGCACGGATGCAGTGTGCCCTAGATGTACCGAGCCTGGGGTGGGTCTGGTTCACATGCTATGGAGCGGCCACAAACTGCACACGAACAGCGAGCTACTACGCGTCAGTACAGGTTGTACCCTATCCTTTGACTGGACTGTTTACTTGCTGCACCAGTTCTGTATATCCCCAGCCACAAAAGTAACGTCCCGGTTCCTAGATCTGGGGTTAGTGGTCGCTAAACGATTGCTCACGAAGAGATGGAAGGCGCAGGACCCACCTCACACATGAGCATGGAGACATTCGCTCTCCGCATGGGCCAGGGCAGAGGGAACGGCCATCCGACGGGAGGAAATGCTGGGATTGAGGAAGGAGCCCATAGCTGCTAAATGGGAGGGACTGCTCCAGGCACTCCAACAGATTGAGGAGGGAGGTTCAGATGGACAGCCAGAGGGGAGAGGTGGGGACCCAGAGTAGGTGCCAGGACATATGACTGTGTGCGACTTTGATGTTCCATGTGTGTGAATACTAGCATTGACACCAAAAGAGAATGCTATAGATGTCGAGGCAGGGGAGTAACAGTCAATCTGCAGTGCTGTGGTACGATACTGAGGAAGTGGGGGGGGGGGGCGTGGGCATGGGGATATTAATACTAATATCGGTCTGTGGTGGGGTTGTTGGGTGTTACCTGTTTTAACTGTTTTACATCTGCTCTGAAGTCCACGCCGAACTGGCTGAAAGACTTTACTCATTGGACTACTGAAACCACGCTGTCACCAAACCGTGATTCCTCAAACGTATGAAATGAGCCGAATGTTGTCCTGAAATACAACCCGGCAAAACGGGCACATTATGTATGCTTACAATGCTCAGTTTTCACGTGGCAAGCAATGATTCCATTGCTAACAAGTGTTATCATGCATGGACAGTGCTAAGAGTATATTGCCTTTCATTTAAATGTAACTAAAAAGTCAATAAAAAAAGATTTAAACAAAAAAATAAACAATATGTTGGTTCAATAATTCAACCCCTAAAAGAAAGGATTAAGGAGCATATTAACGCAATTTGGAAATGTGATGAGAGGTCTCCACTTGGAAAACATTTCCGAGAGACTCGCATGGAAAGTGATATTTTTTTAAGTTCTCAGTTATTGGGATAGATCATATCAAAACTTACCACAGAGGTGGGGATTGGACACAGCGTTTCTGCTTCAAAGAGACATGGTGGAGAGAAACACTACAAACTGTTGAAATGGGGTTGAATGTAGACAGAACTTCACACTACACTTCAGGTAAATATTTATTACACCAAAAGCTTTTTTCTCTTTGTGGTTTTTTATTCCTGTGTTCTGTTTTTTTTCTCCATTTTGATACGAGTAGAGTATTTTCAACTTGGTATGGGTGACTGAAATTGTTATAAATTTGTTGTAATCACGCAAACAGAGTTATTTTAACTTTGCATGGATAACTGGAACAGTACTAGGTGAGACCATAAGGAGGTGAAACCTGGTATCTTAAGGAAACGTCTAACATACATTGATATATGAATTAAGGGAAGAATTGTTTAGCCCCAAGCAGGGCTATCTTGGGAGGATTTGTTTACGATATATAGTGATTGTTGGCTGCATGTATATTAGGTTCTGGATTAGGACTTTGAATGATGTGTCAATATAGTACGTTACAGTTCGAGGATAATGAGTGGCTAAGAAAGGTAATAGGGGGAGAAACGGTTTTATTTTATGTGATAACAAAGAGATATGGGTTGGTTGTTTTGAACTCATGGTAATGGTCAAAACTGCTTGATGGTATGAAGATGGTTAGCACACTGTTTGGATGTAGTGTCATGTAATTTGCAATATATGGAGTTTGGTTCTCAGCGGCTCTAAGCTCGATATATTAGAAAAATGTAGTTTGGGTAAATAATATATATCAAAAGAATATTTGGCTTATAGAGAATATTTTGATGTTGTATCTCTACTAAGAGTTTGAACAGGGAACCCTGAAAGTGGTGAAATTATATTTATTTATAGAGTTTTCTATAGCGCGAAAAAGACCCTGAGTAGGGTATCAGAGCGCTTTACAATACAAAGCACAGTAAGTATAAAAACATTTTGCAATACAGAGCAGAGAAAGTATAAAAACATTTTGTCAAGGTTCGGCAAGTAGCAGAAACCATAATGGAGAGGATTTGTCCAGGGCAGTAGAAACAAGTTCGAGTAAGAGTAAATCATAGAAGAGAGGGTGTCATCAAGGGAAGTGTAGAAACAAGTTTGAAGTAGTAGAATGGTTCAATGCAGGCAGGCGTGATAGAGAGTAGAGTCTCTGTCGGATTCGGAGAGAGGCAAGTCAGTGAGTTAGCTGGTGTGATTAATAGGACCCCAGACGATGAGGATTGTTAAGGAGTTAAGGGAGGAATTTGCTCATCAGGAATGATTTGGCAATGTTGAGGGAAACCTGTTCATTTGACATAATATGTTTTGAACTTATGGGACTAATATCACTCAAGTGGAAGTCAGTGAGCATGATGGTTCTGGCGTAATGGTGAGTAAATTATTGTATGTGGAACATGGAGATGTGAATTGATTGTATGAAAACAATAGGAACAGCATTACTTATTTGGTGGTATTACGATGGTTAGTGTAAAGGATCCGGCGTAGTGTTGTGTTAACTATAGTTTGTGGAGTTCGGTCCCTGATGGCTACCAGTGTGATGGATCAGCTTTTTATTAATTTTTTCCCATTATTTTTATGTATGGCTAATAATACTTACTAATTTGGTATGCGTAAAATCATTCCACATGGGGATTTCACAGAAGCTGTGAGGTTGAAGCGTGCGGAGACTTGGATGTATAATAGGAATGGGAGGAATGCATAGGTCTACTGAAAGCGGTTATATTCCATCTCAGATATTGGAAATTTCCTTTTCGTTAACATTTGAAAAGAAGCAATCAGTCAATGATTGGTGGTTGAGATTGGAAATTTGAGCACTTAAATGGTTGAACATGTTCAAAAAACTATTTACAATTCCGCGTCACATTGCACAAGCCCGGATTAGATTGGAATTCAGGTAAAAAAAAAAAACAGATCCCGTCAAGACAAGGAGCACTGATAAAATACTATTGGAGAATGAGGGCAGCGGATAAAGAGTCTCTGGCACATTATTGCTGACAGGAGGTTGAAAGGCAATCCAGATTGAGTAACTCTGTTTACTCATTCCTGAAGCAAGCAATTGAAGCTCTACAGTTAGAGGAAGCCTGGCACACAATACCATCCTATCCAGAGTTCAAACGAATAGTCAATAAAACAATCAAGCAAATATCTCAGGAAAAAGACAAAGCCTCATTGACCTAAAAAAATCAACGCATGGATGGTGTTGCCAACATATAAAATGCTAAAGCCACAACCATATGTCGGAACATTTTGCAAATCGCATAAAGCAAGAATTAATTTTACTGGTATTGGGAGCTTTTCCATCACAAGACCTAATCCCAAAATGGAAACGGACCTGAGCCTCAATGGACTGCCATCTTTGTGAACAAGGAGATGAATCATTGCTCCACCTGCTCTGCATTTGTCCGGCTTTATTATCCATGCAGAAAGAACTCCTAAGGCCAATAATGAAAAGAGAACAAATAAGAACCTGTAGATCCGCTGTAATAAAATTCTTAGGAGGCTCGACAGTATAACTGGAATGTAAAGCAATACATTTTCAGAGCTTCGCGGCAAACGGACTAGAAAAGAGAAACAGAGAACTCGAACTGGTAACGTATCCAAGGTGATAAAGCGCAATTAATCACTTGCAGTCTATCTGTTTACAGCACAATGCACTTTACCTTGAAGAAATAACAGGGATTCCTCAATGGCATCAGCACTTTATTTCATGACTATCAAGTCACTTTATGTGTAAAATCGCCCTTGGGCCACTCTGAAAGATTATATAATTAGCCTGGCCGGATACAGTCAAAGTAAAACCTCCTAAGAAGTACGTTTTTCGTTTATTTATTTTTTCTTGGCAGGACTGGAAATCATAGGAGTGTAAGAATCAACTGCACTCTGTTTTAACATGTTTTATTACAATTTTATGAGAATTTACCAACAAATTGGTACGTTTGCTCGTGAATTTTATGTGTATCAGTGGTTGCGCCGCTCTTCTATGACAAACTAAATAAAGGTAAAATTTCAATTTCAATTTGGTCGAACATGTGGGGATTTGTCGCTATGTGAAGTAAATTGTAAGAGGATTAGTGTAACGGTGTGAGAAAGTGCCATCTTTCTTGCATGGTATGCCCCCACTTTTTGCTGAATTGCTGAATGTACTTTGACTGAGTGTGCCCTGGACTCCTGCCAATCAGGTGCCCAGGGCCTATGTTCCTTCCCTAAAACAAACAAAACCCAAATCGGCAAACCCTGGCCACATGTCAGCCCCTAGTAAATGGTACCCTAGGTACCCAGGGCCTTGTGACCAGGGATGGCCTCTAAGGGCTGTAGCACTCCTTGTGCCACCCTTAGAGGCCCTGTACCCTTCCACACACACACTACCTTTGCAGGCTGAGTGTTTGGGTGCAAGACAAAAACAAAGTCGACATGACACACATCCCTGTGTGCCATGCCCATCACCTACACTGCCATGGCATACATCAGTCACCCCTCTAGATGGATGCCTTATGCCAATGGTGTGGGCACAGGAGCAGGAGCCCTGTGCCCCTACAGTGCCCAGGTCCATTCCTGAGAACTGTAAGTGCAGTGCTGCCATTTAAGAGTACATGGTGCTGAGAGCTCATCAAACACGAGCTCCACAGCACCATAATGGCAACACTAAAGACTGAGAAGTTTGGTATCACACTTCTCAGCACATTAAACCCACACTGATGCCATTGGGGGATTTAATGTACCCAGCACCCCAGAGGGCATCTTAGAGGTGCCCCCTTAAACCTAACCTACAATCCACGTCTGCTCTGAGGCTGCCACCCAGCAGACATGTTGCTGGACCCCTGGGTAGGAGAGCCCCTGGGCCTGCAACAATGCACATCTTGGGCAAGGTGCTAAATCTCCTCCCCCAGGATGGGCAGGGGGGAAGCTTCGAAGGCATGCCGCCTCTGTGAGCTTCCCTAGGCCACTGCAACCCCCCACTCTGGCGGGAAGCTTTGGCCGGAAACCCCAAATAAGGACAGGGGATGTGCCAGCCTGCCAACCCCACCCCTCAGGTGGGGGAGGCGAGGTGAAGCACATCCCCGGGCTCTCGCCATCTTGAAGATGGGGAGCCCTACCCTATCAGGACTAGGCTACTGCCCCCCTCCCACAGGAGAGAGGCAGGATAGGGGGTGTACCCACCCCAGGACAGGGACCCATTGGTCCCTGCTCTTCACCTACCTGTAACACCCCTAAATCTAGTATTTAGGGGCACCCTGAACCTTCCTTCCCCAGATTCCAGATTCAAAACTACAAAGAAGAGCAAGAAGAAAGAAGACCTGACCTGTATCTGCTAAAAAGAGGAAGACACCAACTGCTTTGTCCCCAGCCCTACCGGCCTGTCGACCCTCGAACCTGCTCCAACCCGGCATCTCTTGTGGCCAGCAACCTCACCAACCCCGGAGGACCTGGCTACCTTTTGGCTCTAAGCCCCTGGGACTCCCATGAGTAGAGGCTCTACTCAAAACCTACCTCTAATCCCTGGCAGCAGCCCGGAACCGCGAACCCAGCACACTCTGCACCAGCCAAGCCTGGCCAGTGCCGGAGTTAACAAATACCACGAGGACGACCCCACGGCGACTGTGACCCCGAGTCCGGCACCCAAGGACCTCCCTCGACACTCCTGAAGAAGCCTGCAGCCTCAGAACAAGGTGCCCTCCCTACCGCGATCAACAGAGGGTAAGATTTCCCTACACCAAAAGGCACCCCTGCACGCGGCGCCCTGCGGCCCCCTGTGCCCAATCCCGGGGTACCTAACTATCCTCCAACTACCCAACTTACCTCTCGAAGTGGTGGTGGCACCTGAAGAGTCCTCGTCCCCGAGCTTGCTGTCTTTTTCTAAACCGGAGATTTCCCATTCAAATCAATTGAGCGCCCGAAGGCTCAAAAGCACCCTGCACCCAGCCGCCCGAGTGGCCCTGGCAGTGAAAACTCTACACCTACCTACTTCCCCACTTGCCCTGAGTAAGTGACCAGGAGCCCAGCTCCCACAGCCGCGTGGCTTGCCAGTCAGCAGCCACCAACCAAGGCCCCCCTATCCCTCATAGGATAACATTGGGCCTAACTCTCTCTGCACCCGGCCGCCCTAGAGTCGCTGAGGGTGAACCAACTGTACCTACCTGACCCTGGGGGACCCCTGAGTCTATGCCCAGAACCTCAACTCTGCCAGTCGAGTACTTACCCTTAAACCAATAACTCTATTTTCCTCATAGGGTAACATTGACTGGCTTTTTCCTGAAATTTCTTCTAAGTGTGGACTTTTCAAATCTTAAAATATTCACCAAAAATCAGCCGAGTAACGAAAACAAAAATACTCACCTGCTCTTAGGTGAGCACCCAGTGCCGGATCTTGGTGCCCAGCACTGACTCTGAAAAATACTTACAACTGTACTTACCAGTAACCTAATTTTCTCCCATAGGAAATCATTGACTGTTTTTCTGTGAAATTTCTTTTAAGTGTCGATTTCTGCAATCTTTAAATATTCTTCAAAAATCGTATAATATCTGAAAACGTAATTACTTACCTGTTTTGGATAAAGGTCCCAGTACTGAGTCTAGGCACCCAGTACTGGATTACAAAAGTATCGAGAACATACTGTACCTGCAACTTGAATTTTCTTCCATAGGGAATCATTGACTGTTTTCTTTGAAATATTTTCTAACTGTCAACTTTTAAAATAGCTAAATATTGTTTAAAAATCATTACAGTAATTAAGTCGACTTTCATCACTTGATTCTGAGTACTGACCCAGGACTGAATCTAGGATCCAGTCCTGGAATTCCAAAAGTAATCTAAAAAAGTAATCTGTTGCAAATAACTTGAATTTTCCATTGAGCTCAAGGCATTGTTGTATTTAAAATAGAGTTGCCTATTGCAACCACTTGTAACTGTTTACAAAAGTCAATTGCATATTGCAAAAGTATTTATATGAAACATCTCACTCTGAGAAAGAATATTTTAAATCCAAGTGTTGGTTCTAAAATAAAACAAGCATATATTTTTTATATATAAACCATTGGCCTAGAGTTCAGTTATTGAGTGTGTGAGACCATTTGCTGACTGAGTGTGTACAACACATGCTTTACACTGTCCTCTGATACTGCCTTACTGCTCGACCAAGCAACCACTTTAGAGAGTAAGGTTATATCCAACTTTAACCTCTGTCAAACCCTGGGGGACTGTGGACTCTGTACACCCTGTACCTATTAAGGAACAGTATATACAGAGCCACTTTCTCACAAATGGTTCCAGCGCAGTGGAGTGCAAACTATAGTTTGTGAAGTTCTGTTAAACATGGCTACCAGTGCGATGCACCAGCTTTTTATTTTGATCTTATATTTATATATTATTTATAATTAATTATACTTACTAAAAGCGGATTTGTTATGCGTAAATTATTCCACGTAGGAATTTCACTTAAGTTATGAGGTTGAAGCGCACGGAGTCTTCGATGTGTAATAGGAAAGAGAGGAATGTGTAGGTCTAATTAACGTGGTTGTTTTCATTCTAAGATTTTGGAAATATCCATTCAGTTAAAATTTGAAAAGAAACAATTATTAGTTGATTGGTGGTTGAGACTCAAAATTTGACTCTATAAATTGGTTGAACGTGGGGATTTGGCGCATGTGATTGAACATGAAGAGGCAGGCAACGTGGCGTGACCGGTATGTTTGGGATGTTCGCATAAGGGAAATCAGACATGTAAATCTGTTTGCAACATTGTATTTTACAATAATGTGGCAGTATTCTTTTGCAAGAACCAAGGTTAAGTTTTGAAATATAAACGACAACAAGATGGGAGTTAGTGACATTCATTTAAAATTCTTTTTAGTAGAAGCTAGGATTGGGGCCTGTAAATGAGGTGGGTGGGAGCATAGCAGAGTGCAATTAGAAGACAATGAGTGGTTTAAAATCTTTGAGTAGGTAGATAGTGTTACAATGTATCTTGGAAGCACGAGTACTGATAAAAAATGTGAACCGGGAGGAGTCAGGGTTGTGATGTTTTGACAGTAAAAACTTGAATATGGATTGGAGTGGAAAGGTTAAGTTAAGGGCTATAATCCAAAGCAGTTTGAGGTAGGTGGTATCATGCAGACAAAAACGTACGAGCTGGAGAAACCAATATATTATATTGAAATGCGGGTGTTGATACGAAGGTAAATGTAAACGAGAATAGACATTGTGTGAAACTTCCTGTTAAGACAGTTCTCCCTTTTTACTTGTACAATACGAATAACGCAGCAGGACATAATTTCTGGGAAATCTCTATTATCTGATCTAGGGATACAATCAATAGTTTCTATGCGCTATTAATTGTACTGGATGGTAAGTGAGGGTGATTTCTTTCAAAAAAAGTATTTATATTGATGTAGACTCTATAAGAGAATGGCGTGCTCCCAGTGAATACAATTGGAAGGTTCAAACTAAAACATATTAGTGGGATGCTGAGAATTGGCCTACATTTTAAGTCTGTTAAGAGGGAGACACTTGGCTTTAGTGAAAACCAGTGGGGACTGTCTAATTTTGATGATAGCAATTGTAGAATGCTGTTAATCTAATTTGTTTGTAGGTTTCCTTTTTTTTTTAAACTTTTCTTTTCAGAAATCATATATTTCTCTTTATTTTAGAAGTTGAGGAACAAAGTAATATGGCAAATCAGGATGTCTAATGATATAGAATATAGATAAGATTGGTGTTTCAATGTTTTTTTCATGCCACTATTGAAACATGAGAGGAGGCGGACTACTAATTAATTGAGGCTTTGGTTTTTCTTTTCTTTCAGTAAATTCCTTAGGAAACCATTACACAATATCATGAGTATTAACATCATGAGAACTTTGTCAGTTTGACGTTACTAGGTGAGTATAATTCTAGTTAATTATATGATGGAAACATTTGAGTACCTGGTGCACTATGAAAATGTATTATCACAGGAGCGATTATTTAGCATAAATGAAAATGTGATTATGTGAAATATCTGTAGTGCATTTAGGCTTACCGATATAAGAAATTAGATTTGACATGAGCGAACAGGTCTCTATAGCACTAAAGAAATGATTTAGGCAATGCACATGTGAACCCGCTTATGGGCAGACATCTTGGAGATTTTGGTTGTTAACTAAAATTATCTGGATGGCAATTGCTGTCTTTAACTGATCTAGTATGTTTAAAAATGGCTTTGTTTTTGTAATTTCAGCCCTGAAGAAGCGACACATAAACACCAAAAAACACGTGCTTGGTGAAAATATCCTATATTCAAGTATAACACATTTGTTATTAGATCCTTTTGGCCACTGTATATTTACACGCTGTTGAATAATCTTTTGAGATTGTATATTGTTAAGATAACAATGGTTATTGACGTGGTAGAACGACTGAGAACATCCTATGTTCAAGAATAACTCATCTGTTATTTGATTTTACAACTGTATACTCATGCGCTATTGAATACCCTTTATGAGATTATGTATTGTTTGGGATGATAACAGTTTTTTTTGTGTCAGAACGCCTTAAATATTTCTGACTGCAAATTGATGTACCATATGTGTATTCATGCAGTGGTTAATCTTTGCTATTAGTAGCTCACTAAGAAAATCTTATGACCCTTCCACTCTAGCTTCTTTCGATGCCATCATGTGCCCTGTTTCAAGGGACGTGTGGCCAGCTGGTGAAGAGGGAGTGTTGCAAATCCCCCACTATCCATACCAGCAGCTGCAGACCACAACCTCACATCTGGCCCTAAGCACCCAAACACCTTAGAAGGCGAGCACAGCCGGCCAAGGGGGGTACGGCTGACGGTTGGGGTTCGGCACAGAAAAAGACCCACCTTGCTGTGTGGGCACTTAGGGCCTCGCAATACGCCGATGTGCCTGCCTGGAGTCTGCTGAGGGATACTGGCAACCTCACATCCTTCCCTGAGTGCCCACTAACACCTTAGAAGGACAGTGCGGCTGGCCTTGGGGCTGCAGCTGACGGCTGGGGTCCAGAGCTGGAAAAGGCTCACCCGAACACTTGGATGCTCCCGGGCCCATTGGCTTGCAGTGTACTGGTGTGACCTGCCTGGAGAGGAACTCCTCTGGCCGGCCTGCTTTATGCAGTGAGTACGGGCCCTGACTGACCAGTATCCGCCTGCTCCCTGTACTGGTGGTTGCCTGCACAGTGCTTCTTGTGAATGACGTCCTGGAAATTATTTGTATCCTAGTAGATTTGGAGCAATTGCATTGCAAGACAGTTGGTATCTGTTAAATTGTTATTTTTCCAATACAAAGTCCCCTTATAGGTGAGTAAATAACTTTAGAGCTGTTCCAATTAGGACATGTGCCAGGGTACTGATCCCCAAAAAGCCACCGACTGAGGTCCAACCCTCCCCCCATAAATCAACACCACAGGAGCTGAGGTGAACTTTACAGTGTCGACATTGGTATGTAGTATGGGTAGTTTTGTAGAGTAGCTTCAGGATGGTGGCCACGTTCAGCAAGGCCACCCTCCCCATGATGGATTAGGGTAAGGACGACCATTGTTGGTCAGTCCGCGTCCCTGTGAGCTGGGGGGGGGCGGCGGGGCTGATGATATCTGCCCAGGACTGCTGTTTGTCTACACGTTCACTATCAGATATTCAATTCTCAGTGTCACCATTGTGAGGCCCATTTCATGTGCCCTATGTTCTGTCTCGCCCTTTAGTCCCACCGGAAGTAACTTGGTATTTAACCAGGTTAGTTGGAGCCCTGAGTGACACCCAAACTTGTTTTTGAGCTGCAAGATCTTGGGCCCAATAATATGTGGGTAAACGAGATATCAGCAGGTCATTTGCATTTAAGGAAACCCTGACTTTACAGGTCTCGGACCAACAAAATCCCTCCATCTCGGGGTCGAACCTTAGAATGTGGGCCAAGGACTCGATCATGAGGTCAAAAAGCAGGGGTGACAGAGGGCATCTGTGTCAAGTTCCCCGCTGCAGTATCAGAGGTGCAAATATAGCACCCTCAACCTGGACTCGAGCCTTCAGGCTACTTTAAAAGAGCTTGAAATAAGGCAAGTAATGAGGTCTGAATCCAAGATCTCCCCTCCACCTTCTGACCAACAGTCCCAGCAACCCTCATGAACTAATAGTGCCCTTCCCTAACTACCTGTCTGCGGCCCGGCCATACAGTTGTGATTACAGGCATGGAAGTTTGTAAGGGGGGAAACCTACACAAAGACTGCTGTTAAAGCCCAGGAGATGGACACTTACATGGCCAGTAATAGCCCCTATAAAATCAGCATAGGACAGGGGCACATTAATGCTTTTGAACTCCCAGCCGGTAGGGACTGATGGTAGCTGCACGCCCTACTGTATCATACATCGGTGGTTTGGGGAACGAGACACAGGTTCGCAAAGGCAGCCGGCCCAAGTACTGATGCGGCTTACACTCTGGTGTCCTCACTATCACTACCAAACCTCCCTCAGCTACCATTGTGCCAGCAACGCCCACAGAACAAGTGAAACTCAGACATGGAGGGGGGACCTCCCCTCGCCCTTCCCACCTTGTCTTTCAAAGGGTTGGGACCTGATGCCTAGAGACAACGTCTATTGAGACACAAGTCGCGATTGCCACAACTTCCTTGGCACTGCCCTACATGGCCTTGGTTAACTACCCGAACTGTACGGTGACACTTGAGGCCTGGGGGGAGAACACAGTGGTGCTGCTGCTGAGCACTCAACCTTGCCCGGATCTTTAATATTCCCTAGTAGGATTTCCTGATCCCCCTCCACCTTGCGCTCCCTTGGACCTGGTCCTCCATTCTTTGCATCTACATAGGAATCCTCTACATAGATGTTGCACTTCAACGCTTGCATTTGCCAGCCTTCCCTGCAAGCTCTGCACTCCTGGGCTGCAGATTGTGACCCCACCGGAGAGTCCTTAAACAATTTCAACGCATTGTTAACTTCCACGCTGTTCTTTGGACATTGCTACCTGACCGTTGCTGATGGGGCACCTTTCTTCTGACAGGAAGATGTCGTCGGCTACAGACACAGTCGAGGTAACACCCCTCTACCCCACCACCTTGACGACAACTCCTTTGCATGTTGTTACACATCAAGATCAACACCATACAACCTGTACTACTCTAGGCGATAAACAGCCTCTGTTCCTTAAGGCCGTTGGCAACACACGAACAGCGATGGAAGCCAAAATTGAGGCCCTTCCGATGGGCATTAATCTTCAAGAAGCTTACTCCAGTACCAACCTGGCGCATGCAGCCTTCGTGGTTTGAGGATGAGGCACTTCGTGAGATGCTTTAAAAAGTCACTGTGCAGTACTTTGAGACCAATGCTGGCTCGGGCTCATCTAGGTGAAATGAATGGGAACAATGTGGTTATACGAGGGATCACTCTGTGAACCAAAATAGGAGCACAGTCATCTGGATACAGACGTAAGCCAGACTGACCATTAAAGATAATGGGTTAACCCTGTGTCCCTCAAAACCTGGGTATTAGTACTATAGCAAACAGTTGGTTCTGTCGGGTGATACAATTGCTGTTTTTAAAGTAATTATTACAATGCCACAGGTAATTTCAAATAGCATTAAACAATTGAATTTTAGAGAACAGTTATATGGTAAGAACACACCAAAGAATAATATAACATGAGTTGAAGAAAACAAAGTTTACTTTTTTATCTTGTTCAGGGTATATATACATACGGCTGTCACAAGCATTTTTTTCATATCGACGTATAAAAAAAGTGACTTTTGTGAAGATAAGTGCAAGAAAGTGAAATAGTGAAGTCAAAAGTGAGCTATATACACAACATATACAGGTGACATACAAAGATGGATCCAATTAATTGGTTCTGTTCAATATCAAGTTACAATGCATGAATTCATAAGACCAAAGGTGAATTGAATGAACAGGTCAAGGAAACTGCTTAGACATGAACAAGGATAGCGTCGACATTTCGATCCAAACATAATCGCAGAATGAAATGCGTATTGGCGGGACTTCTTCAGGACTGGGGAAGTGGAGATGGACAGCCAAATGGTAGTGAAGTACAGGAAAATATCATTCGCAATTTCAGAGATCCTAGTAGGATATCGAACAACCAGTAATCAAAAATAGGGCTTCATTAAATAGTTGTTGTGCATTGGTATCAAAGAATTCAAAAATTCTTATGTTGAATGAGCGACCGTAAGATCCATCATCTGGTTGGAATCTTGGACAGGACTCCCCCGGTATTGTATGCATCTATTTAGACTCCGATTGTATGGGGGCTGATTTACTTAACCCCTTCAGCGCGGCACGGATTACTGCGCCGTGCTGAAGGTTCGTTGCGCGGTCGGGGCCGTGGCGGAGCGGTTCCGTCATCCGCACAGCGCGACCGATGCACATGACGGAACCGCTCCGTCATGGTTAAAGATTACCTTGCTTACCGTGATTAACTTCCAACAAGATCCCAACCAGATGGTTTATCTAAATCAAGATTCTATTGGAGTTTGGGATACCAATATTGGACCCAACATAATTAATGAAGCCTTTTTACAATAATAACTTTGTCCAAGATTCCAACGGGATGGTGGATCTTACAGTGGTAATTTATCATTTTATGTGCTTTCTTTCCTAATTCTAGCAAAATTGCGAATTAATATAACCAATAGGGCAAAAGCTGGAACAAGGCAAGCTTTTTATTTGATTAGTAAAGTTGCATATTATGGTGAACACTATTAAATTCCAGACTGTTCATGGTAGAATGCATAACTATTCAAAAACTGGATTAGAAAGACAAGCAGATTTAAGTGTATTTTCAGCAATGATACAGGTAAATTAAGTGTTAATTTATCCCCAAGCTCATGCTCTGAGACAAAGGTATTGCTTCCATATCTTTATTAGATGATCAATATATACAGAGTATCCAGCAGACCAAACCAGTTAAATTCAACCTTCAGATATTAGTTATACCCTTTTGAATAATCTCTGCATTACGAGGAAAGCTCTCAGCCCATCTAAGGCAGTTATCTTTAGGCTTGTCCCTAAAGTGAAGTGAGGCTCAGAGACAAAACAATATGATGCCGGCAAGGCCTTGTGTTTATAAAAAAAAAAATAGGCTTAATTTTTTCATTTAGGATTCAACCGGCATACAATGACAGCATCCGTCCTTAGAATATGGCAGCTAATGTTAGACTTTGGATAAGTGCAAAGTGAACCTGACCCCTGCTAAGGGGAATGGAGCAAAGCCATAAAGGTAAGATCATTGAATAAGGAGCACCAGGATCCTTAAGATCCTGAAAAACTAGCCAGCTAACTTTAAAAAAATAAAGGAATATGCTACTCACCAGTATGCATCTGTTCTTGGCATGTAGAGCTGCAGAGCCACACACTTAGGATAAGATCGCCATCTGGTGTTGGGCTCGGATGATTGCAGGTTGTTGTTGTCTTCGGAAGAAGCCTTTTGGTCACGAGATAGGTGACTCCTCCTCTGGACAACAGTGCGCATGGGCATCCACTCCATCCTCAGATTGTTTTTCGCCATGATGGGAAATGATGGAGTGTATAAGAATAAAGAGAAAGGATGTCCATGTGTAGTGTCTAATTAAGACAATGCTGGAACAGATACAGGTCCCAGGGAGGCGGGTGGGCGTGTGTGGCTCTGCAGCTCTACATGCCAAGAACAGATGCATACTGGTAAGTAGCATATTCCGTTCGAGGCATATGAGCTGCAGATCACACACTTAGGATAGACTATATAGCAGTGTCTCCCCTAGCGGTGGTCACCTGTATCTGTTGCAGCAGTTTGGAATAGAGTTTGGCCTACTGAAGCTTGTTGTTTGGATTGCACATCAACACAGTAATGTTTAGTGAAGGTGTGTGTGCGGTAGAGCATGTGGCTGCTTTGCAAATATCTTCTAAGGGAATGTTCCCTAAGAATGGCATGGAAGCCCCTATTTTACGCGTGGAGTGCGCACTAGGGGGAACTGTAAAAGTGCGTTCAGCTTTTTGGTAACATATTTGGATAAATTTAACTATCCACCTGGCTATACCCGATTTGGAGATGGGGTTGCCTTTATGTGGTGGAGTGAAAGCAACAAACAGCTGTTTGGTTTTGCGAAAAGGTTTGGTTCTGTCGATGTAATAAAGCAGGGCTCTTTTAACATCTAAGGTATGAAGGGCCCTCTCAGCTACTGAGTCTGGATTAGGGAAGAAGACTGGCAGCTCGACTGATTGGTTAAGATGGAAAGGGGAAATGACTTCAGGGAGGAATTTCGGGTTTGTCCTAAGAACCATTTGTTACGATGTAGTTGTAGGAATGGTTCCTCAAGAGTTAAGGCTTGTATTCCACTTACCCTTAGCAGGGATGTGATTGCGATAAGGAAAGTCACTTTCCATGTTAGGAACTGCAGTTCGCATTTATGCATAGGTTTAAATGTGGGACCCATGAGCCTTGTTAGAACAATATTGTGATTCCTCACTGGGGAAGGTGGTAATCTTGGAGCAATAATCCTTTTAAGACCTTCCATAAAGGCTTTGATGGCTGGTACCTTAAAGAGGGGCAGGTGTTGTCTATTTTGTAAGTAGGCTGCTAAGGCCGCTAGGTGTAGACGTATGGAGGAATACGCTAAATTGCATCTTTGCAAGTGTAGTAAATAGCAAATAATGTTTTGGATGGAAGCATCCAGTGGACGTATATCATTGTTAGTGCAGTAAATGGCAAATCTTTTCCATTTTGCAGCATAACACGCCCTAGTAGTAGGTCTTCTAGCTTCTTTTATGATATTCATACAGTCTGGTGGGAGGTTGAGGTAACCGAACTCTAAGACTTCAGGAGCCAGATTGCCAAGTTCAGTTGCTGTGGATCTGGGTGTCTGATTTCTCCACGGTTCTGGGTTAATAGAGCCGGGGAGAGGCGCAATTTTTGATGTGGAACTAGCGATAGTTCCAGAAGTGTCGTGAACCAGGGTTGACGTGCCCAAGTGGGAGCTACTAGGATTAGTTTTAGCGACTGTTGTTTGAGCTTGCGTACCACAAATGGAATGAGTGGGAGAGGCGGAAAAGCGTACGCAAATCTGCCTGACCAGTTCATCCATATTGCATTGCCCTTCGACTGCGGGTGTGGAAACCTGGCTGCGAAGGTTGGGCATTTTGCGTTTTCGTGAGTGGCGAACAGGTCTATGTCTGGTTGGCCCCATTTTTGGAAGAATGGGAATAGGACTTTGGGGTGTAATTCCCATTCGTGGATTTGCTGTGTCTGACGACTTAGGAGATCGGCAACCTGGTTGTGAACCCCTGGAAGGTGTTCCGCTAGCAGGTAGATGTTTTGGGGAATTGACCATCTCCAGATGTTCTGTGCGAGTTGGGACAGTTGGAGAGAATGTGTCCCCCCCCTGCTTTTGTATGTAATACATTGTCGTCATGTTGTCTGTGGATGAGGACAGTTTTGTTCTTTAGATGTACTTGAAAGGATTTCAGTGCTAGGAACACCACTAGAAGTTGTAGGTGATTGATATGGAGCAGTTTTTGTTGAGGGGTCCATCTGCCCTGAGTGGTGTGATGAAGGAAGTGGGCTCCCCACCCCGTGAGAGATGCGTCGGTGGTCAGCACTACTTGTGGAAGAGGCTCTAAGAACGGTCGCCCTTTGGACAGGTTGATGGTGTTCCACCATTTCAGTGAACGAAGTGAGCGACTGTCCACCAACACCAGATCGGTAAGTTGTCCGTGAGCCTGGTTCCACTGTTGTGCTAGACATTCTTGCAAGGGACGCATTTGAAGTCGTGCGTGGGGTACGATGGAGATGCATGACGCCATCATGCCTAACAGTTGCATAAACACTCTTGCTGGCAGAGTGTTGAGTTTGAAATTTTAAGATGAGGTTTTGTATGTTGGCTATCCTGGCTGTGCTGGGATAAGCTATGGCCTTGGACGTATTTATGGTGGCTCCCAGATATTGATGTATGTGGGAGGGTTGCAGTTGAGATTTGGGATAGTTGATGGTAAATCCCAAGTCGTGTAGGGTTTGAATAGTGCGGTGAGTGTGGAGAACGCATTTGTCGAGAGTATTGGCTTTTATGAGCCAATCATCGTGATAGGGGAAGACATGGATTTGTTGTCTCCTGAGATGCGCTGCCACTACTGCTAAGCATTTGGTGAATACCCTGGGTGCAGTTGTTACTCCGAATGGGAGGACTGTAAACTGATAATGCTGCCCGTCTACCACAAATCGTAGATACTTCCTGTGAGCGGGATGCATAGGGATGTGAAAGTATGTGTCCTTGAGGTCCAATGTGGCAAGGAAGTCGCCTTGTTGAAGCAATGGGAGGACTTGTTGGAGAGTGATCATATGGAAGTGATCTGAGTGTATGTACTGGTTTAGTAGTCTGAGGTCGAGTATGGGTCGTAAAGTCTCGTCCTTTTTGGGGATTAGGAAGTATAGAGAATATACTCCTGTACCCTGATGTTGGAGTGGAACTGGTTCTATTGCGTGTTTTTGAAGCAAGGACCGAATTTCCTGTTTGAGGAGTGTAAGATGGTGTGGTGACATTGGACGGTGTTTGGGTGGTATGTGTTGGGGGTGTTTGTGAGTTCGAAGCAGTAGCCAAACTGGATAATTTGTCTTACCCACTTGTCTGTTGTGATGGAATTCCAGACAGGTAGGAACTGTTGGAGTCTTCCCCCGACTGGAGTGGAATGGTCTGGGGGGAGTGGGGGCAAGTCACTGTTTAGTGGCTGGAGAGGTGCGGGTGTTGGTGTTGCCCCGTCCGCGGCCCTTGGTATTGTTTCCCTTTTTAAGATTTTAACTATTTTATTACGAGCTCTCTGTATTGCGCGCACTGTTTGCCTATTTTGCACATCTGTTTTTAGCTTGTACGCTCAGCGCTTGTTGAACCTCCTCACCTGTGTTGCCTCCTTCGGCTTCCAGCACTGACCCGAGCAGATTCTCTGTGGTCCGGGCGTGCACAGGCGGCGGCCATATTGGAAGGAGTCGATTTCGGGGTTGACATTCTAGCTACTGGGGACGCCTACATTAGGGGCACTGGCGCGAGCGCGCAGCGTCCACAACCTCCTGAGGCTTGAGCCGGGAGTAGGACTTAACGCATTCTCTCCTCTTGTGAGCAGTAGAAAGGTGTTTAGATGAGCTGACTGTTTTTAAGATTTTAACTATTTTATTACGAGCTCTCTGTATTGCGCGCACTGTTTGCCTATTTTGCACATCTGTTTTTAGCTTGTACGCTCAGCGCTTGTTGAACCTCCTCACCTGTGTTGCCTCCTTCGGCTTCCAGCACTGACCCGAGCAGATTCTCTGTGGTCCGGGCGTGCACAGGCGGCGGCCATATTGGAAGGAGTCGATTTCGGGGTTGACATTCTAGCTACTGGGGACGCCTACATTAGGGGCACTGGCGCAAGCGCGCAGCGGACGCGCGCAGCGGGCGCGCCGCTGGCGCGCCGAAGGCGCGCCAAAGGCAAGCCCGTCTGCGCCCGTCCGCGCCCAAGCCGCGCTCTGCGCCCAGACCCCTGCCCGGATGCACTTAGAAGTACCGGTCCGACTCACGTACTCTAGAACCTCACTGCTACAATTAAATCCCGGGAAGACAATGGGAGACTGCAACCAGCAACCTGATGAACTAGGCCTTTTCCAACCGCTAGGCATGTGTCCTAACTGCTCTTTTTCATTTCATCCCGCTTATGTGGGTTCTAATATGGCGGGCACAGAGTCAGTAAACTCTTTGTGCACAGCTGAGAAATCTGTTGCCTGCATTCTGATAAACGCAAGATCCCTTGTAAAGCACAGCACTGAATGTGCTAACTTGTTGATGGATCTGGACGTAAAAATTGCTTTTATTACTGAAACCTGGATGGACGAAGCATCCGGTCCAGATCTAGTTAAAGCTACCCCACCAGGTTTCTATTGCGAAGTATTGAACCGCCCGAATAAGAGGGGCGGAGGCTTGGCCATCATTTATCACAGCTCCTACTCTGGAACTTTCAATGCAATTTCTCTCCCATCCTGCGAAGCACTCGCATTTAACATCAGACTAACTAGTCATTTTTCATTTAAAGGAACACTTGTTTATAGACCCCCTGGGCCCAAACATATATTTTTCTCCTCGCTAGGAACCCTTGTAGAAAACGCGTTTTTGGGAAACTCACAAACCATATTAGGGGATTTTAATTTCTATCTCGAACAGACAGATGAGCCTGATACAGCCCGCCTTCTTAATATCATGGAAACAGCGGAGTTAGTACAGCATGTAACTGGCCCTTCACACACAGCTGGACATACCCTAGATGGGGTTTTTTCAAATACCCCGGAGTTATCCTTTATAGCACTGCTACCCCTGGCCTGGTCAGACCATGCGGGAGTTCGTTTTAATCTTAATCTTACACCGCACACAGATAGTGATCGGTATTTAACTGATAAGAAAGAAATTCGAGCCTGGAATAGGGTTCATGCAGAGGACATCGCTAGGGCTCTGACTAACATGCCTATACCCATTGCTAGGAACGCGAACGAGGCGGCTTTGGCCTATACCAATTTGCTTACGCAGGCATGTGCTGACCTAGCTCCTCCTAAATTAGTGCTTCTCAAAAGGAGCGTACCTTCAGCCCCCTGGTACTCGACCGACCTCAAAGTACAAAAATGTATCTGTAAGAGATTGGAGCGAAACTGGAGGAAGAATTATGCCATTACAGAAAAAATGGAATACTTGGCTAGCCTAGCAACCTATAAAGGCATGCTGCGCAAAGCAAAACAGAAGTATTTTGCGACCCAGATTTCAGCAGCTAAGAATTGCTCTAAGGAGCTGTTTGCCACTATCACAAAATTATCCTCTCCTGCACCGACCTCCATCTCGGCTAGCACTGAGCTCTGCAAAAGCATTGCGTCGTTTTTCTCCACCAAGGTTAATAATATCTTTACTAGCCTCAGCAACTCAATCAGGTGGGAGGAGAAGGCAGAGGAAAGACTCACTGAAGGGGACACGTCATCCATTACCCTGGAGGAATTTGTTCCGCTTACAATACAAAATACCTTGGATTTGCTCACTAAAGCTAATTCAGGTTCCCCTCATGACCCCTGTCCACTAAGGATTATGAAACTAGTACCGGGGCCGATAGCCAACCTTCTTACACCCATTTTCAATGGGATGTTTCAAGAAGCAATCTTTCCTAACATCTGGAAGACGGCTTCTATTCTCCCCCTCCTGAAGAAACCGAGTTTAGATGCGACGGACCCTAACAATTTTCGCCCTATTTCCCGACTTCCCCTCCTGGCGAAACTTGTGGAAAAAGCAATGAACACACAGCTTACAGCATTCATAAAGGCATCTTCCTTGCTGGATGTATCCCAGCATGGGTTTAGGGAGGGCCACAGCACCGAATCCGCTTTGATCGCGGCAACAGATCAGATCAGGTTAGCAGTTGATCAGGGCGGCAGAGCAGCCTTGATCCTGCTGGACCTATCCGCCGCATTTGATACGGTCCATCACGGATTGTTGATGGACCGGCTGAGGAAAGGAGGTGTCCGGCACAAAGCATGGAAATTGCTGAACTCCTTTCTCTCAGAGCGGAGTCAAACAGTGGCATTGGGAAATTTCACCTCTCGCCCTTTCTCCCTGCCCTGTGGGGTTCCACAGGGGTCCTCACTAAGCCCAACACTTTTTAATGTGTACGTTGCCTCCCTTGCACCCATCATTAGATCTTATGGCTTTAGTGTCACGTCATACGCTGACGACACACAGATCGTCGTGTCTCTATACCCCGGAAGTGACGTGGGGATGGATGTCAATTTCCAGGCCTGCATGCTTGAGGTGGCCCGGTGGATGGCCAGCAACTGCCTCAGGCTAAACTCTACGAAAACTGAGGTAATGCTGTTTGGAAATAACCCCAGCTTTTGGACTCCCACCTGGTGGCCTCAGGAACTAGGAGCATGTCCCAGCCCAGTAAGTAATGTAAAAAACCTCGGGATGGTGCTGGATGACAAACTCACTATGTCACTACAGATTAAGGCAGTAGCATCTAAAACAGGCTTCATTCTAAGAATGTTGAGAAAGATCCTGTTTTTTCTTCCTCCCGAAAGTCGACAAACGGTGGTCACCGCTCTTGTGTCCTCCAGACTCGACTATTGCAACAGCCTTTATCTGAATATGCAGGAAAATCTGATGCACAGACTGCAATTACTACAAAATGCGGCGGCCAGACTACTGACGGGCATTCCAAAGTTCTCCCCGATTTCCAAGGCTATCCATGATTTGCATTGGTTGCCTATCTACAAGAGAGTTCAATTTAAATCCTTGTGCTTGGTGTTCAAGGCCTTGAAGGGTGATGGCGCAGGATACCTGATTAAGCATCTTACCAGGTATGTTCCTGCCCGGCACCTTCGTTCGGCAGAGGCTGGACTTGTCTCCATTCCTACCATAAAAAAAGTCCGTTGGGGAGGACGCAGGTTCTCCTATGGGGCTGCCAAGCTCTGGAACAAACTTCCTCCCCATTTGAGACTTATGGAGAATCTTCTCCAGTTTAGGAAAGCTCTAAAAACTTGGTTGTTTTGATAACTACACCAGCTTAATTTTTCAGGATTTGTGGACAGCGCCAGGACACCTACTTGCTAATCGCGCGCTTTACAAAACACCATAACATAACATAACCTCCTCGAAAATATCCTCTGTTAGGGGATGTTTGTGCGGAGGTTTTAAAAGTGGAAGAGGTGTCTGTTCCCACATTTTTGGAGGCTCCCCTGTAAAAGGAGCGTCGAAAGGAGCCTCGGGGTTGTGGAGACTGTAATGCTCCTATCGATTTGGCAGTCTCGTTATCTTTCTTCATCTTCTCTAGTGCAGTGTCGACTGCGGGTCCAAATAGTTGCTCCTGATTGAATGGTTGAGCAAGAATGGTTGTTTGTACTTCCGGCTTAAAGCCGGAAATACGTAGCCATGCGTGGCGTCTAAGTAATACGCTTGTGTTGACCGCCCTAGAGGCGGTGTCCACTGCGTCTAGTGCACTTTTGATTGAGGCATTAGATATTAGCTTTCCCTCTTGGATGAGGTCATTGGCCTGGGATTTGTACTGATCAGGCAGGTGTTGTAAAAGATCTTCTAGCTGATCATAATGAGCCCTATCATATCGGGCCAATAGGGCTTGTGTGTTGGCAATACGCCAGTGGTTAGCAGCTTGTGCGGCAACCCTTTTGCCCGAGGCCTCTAAGAGCTTGGACTCTTTGTCTGGGGGCGGTGTATCTCCTGTTGTTTGGGAGTTAGCCTGCTTTCTAGCGTTTGAAACGACTAGAGTCTAGAGGGAGCTGTGCCTTAATGTATGCGTGATCCTGTGGGGCCGGTCTATATTTTTTTTCAATTCGGGGGTTAAGAACCCTAGCTCTAACAGGGTCTTTAAAAACCTCAGTGGCGTGTTTTATCACTCCCTTAATCATGGGCAAGATCTGAACTGATTTTTGCGACTGCTCAAATGTGTCGAGGAGAAAGTCCTCTTCAGGTGTATCCGAGTGCATGGTGATGCCATGGAACAGTGCCGCCCTGTTTATCAGCTGTCCAAACCCTAAATGGTCATCAGGAGGGGAGGGTTTGGAGGGGTATGTAGTGGGATCAGGAATATCAGGTAAAGGGTAAGCCCAGTCATCTAAGGGTGCCGTATCCGGGAGTGTGAAAGGATCATTAGGATCAGTAGGATCATTAGGGTCATCCGGGTCTCCCCCGCCCCCTAAATCATCATCATCATCCTGCGGAGATGGTGTATGTGAAGGAGATGGTAGAGGAGAAGGAGGTGGGGGCAGAGGAGGTGGGATGAGAGGTAATATAGGAGAGGAAGGACGAATGGGTGAGGTGGCAAAGTCCTTCTTCTTTACGGGAGCTGGAGGAGGTGTTGTGTCCAGTTTCCTTTTCTTGCATGGCACAGCGGTGACATGTCTGGTTTTTGGATTGATGTAAATCCTTTTTTGCGTGGGATCCGGGCGAAAAAGTTCTTCAGTGTCCGAAAGTGGCTTTGGCGCCGACTTTTTCGGTTACGATCTGTGGTTTGGGTGATCGGCAGAGTCTTTGTGGACTTTTTTCGGTACCGAGGATGGTTTCGGTGCCGAAGAAAGTTTCGGTGCCGGTGGAGACTTCGGTGCCAAAGAACGTTTTGGTGCCCGTGGAGACTTCGGTGCCGAAGAACGTTTTGGTGCCGGTGGAGATTTCGGCCTCGATGGTCTCGGAGCCTGCTTCGGTGCCGAGAGGGGTTGAGTCTTCGGTGCCGAAGGTATTGTGGGCACAATAACATGAGGTTTGCTCGAGCCCGAGCCACCTGCAGGCTTATATTTCTTCGGAGCCGGGCCCCGAGGGCGGGGCTTCTGAAGACGATTTTCGGTCGCGACTGGGGCCAGCTGGCAAAGTCTTGACCAATGTCTTTTTTGGGGGGGTTGGGTTAGGGGCACTGGTACTCACTCGTTGCCCCGGAGTGATGAGGTCATCAGAATCGTCCGCTTCGGATACGATTTGGAGGTCTTCGCAGTCGTCTTCCGGGACAATCTGGGCAAAGATGTCCTCTGGTTCTGGAGCTGGTCTGGCCATGATATGGCGTCGAGCTCTTCGGTCCCGGATGGTTTTCTTGGAACGAAATGCGGCGCAGGCTGGACAGTTAGATTCGTTATGTTCCGGCGAGAGGCACGGGTTGCAGACCTCGTGGTGGTCACTGTGGGGGAACTTGCTCCACATTGTGGGCATTTTTTAAAAGGTGTCCTTTCCATGAGCCGTATCCGGAACCGGTCCGATAGGATTTCGACGTCGAGTTGTAAAGGTTGTTGTTTTTGAAAGCTGGATTTCAGAAGTTTTCAGCCGGAGTGGAAAAGTTCATCCGAACCTAATGGCGGAAAAAACCAATCTGAGGATGGAGTGGATGCCCATGCGCACTGTTGTCCAGAGGAGGAGTCCCCTATCTCGTGACCAAAAGGCTTCTTCCGAAGACAACAACAACCTGCAATCATCCGAGCCCAACACCAGATGGCGATCTTATCCTAAGTGTGTGATCTGCAGCTCATATGCCTCGAACATATCTATTTCAGAACATAAAACATTTAAGCTCTACATGCCAAGACCAGATGCATACTAGTAAGTAGCATTTTCCGTTCAAGGTATATGAGCTGCAGATCACACACTGTGCATAGATTGCATAGCAGTACTCCTCTTTAGCGGCTACCTATCTGTTGCAGTGGTTTGAAATAGTGTTTTGAGTACAGCCTGGCCCACACTAGCTTGTTGCTTTGCCTGCACATCTACACAATAGTGTTTCGTGAATGTGTGCAGTGTAGACCATGCAGCTGCTTTGCAGATATCATCTAAGGGAATGTTCCCTAAAAATGCCATTGAAGCCCCTATTTTGCGGGTAGTATGGTCTTTAGGGGGAATAGACAGTGTACGTTTTTCTTTGTGATAGCAAATTTGTATACATTTGACAATCCACCTTGCAATCCCAGTTTTTGATATGGGATTGCCGTCATGTGGTGGTGAGAAGGATACAAAAAGTTGTTTTGTTTTGCAAAAGGGTTTTGTTCTGTCAATATAGTAAAGGAGTGCTCTTTTTACGTATAGTGTATGAAGAGCTCTTTCTGCTACTGGTTGCGAGAAGAACACTGGCTACTCAACAGATTGATTGAGATGGAAGGGAGAAATGACCTTAGGGAGGAATTTGGGATTTGTCCTGAAAACCACTTTGTTATGATGGAGTTGTAAAAATGGTTCTTGAATAGTTAGTGCTTGTAGCTTACTGACCCTTCTGAGAGATGTAATGGCCACAAGGAAAGCGACTTTCCATGTAAGAAATTGTAGTTCGCATTTATGCAGAGGTTCAAATGGAGGACCCATTAATCTAGTGAGGGCGATGTTTAGATTCCACACTGGCGAGGGTGGTACCCTGGGAGGAATTATTCTTTTGAGGCCTTCCATAAATGCTTTAATGGCAGGTTCCTTGAACAATCACAAATGTTGTCTATTTTGTAGGTAAGCTGCTATGGCAGCGAGATGTAATCTAATGGATGTGTATGCATGCTAGATTACATCTTTGAAGATGCAGCAGGTAACATGTGTTGAATGGACACATCTAGAGGCTTGATGGTGTTGTTGTTACAGTATATAACAAATCTTTTCCACATGGCTGCATAGCAGGCTCTAGTGGTGGGGCGCCTAGCCTCTTTGATAACGTTCATACAATTAGGTGGAAGATTGAGGTAACCAAATTCTAGGACTTCAGGAGCCAGATCGCTAGGTTGAGCTGTGCTGGATTTGGATGTCTGATCTCTCCATGATTCTGTGCTAAGAGCTGTGGGGAGAAGTGTAGTTTTTGGTGCGAGACTACTGATAATTCCAGCAATGTTGTGTACCATGGTTGTCTGGCCCATTTTGGAGCAACTAGGATCAGTGTTAGTGACTGTTGTTGCAGCTTGCACACTACTAATGGAATGAGTGGGAAAGGCGGAAAAGCGTACGCAAATCTGCCTGACCAATTCATCCATATCGCATTGCCTTCGTACAATGGGTGTGGATATCTGGCAGCGAAGCTTGGGCATTTTGTGTTGTAATGTGTGGCGAAGAGATCTATCTCTGGTTGCTCCCACATTTGGAAAAACGGTTGAAGAACTTGTGGATGAAGTTCCCCCTCGTGAATCTATTGTGTCTGACAACTTAACAGATCTGCAATGTGATTCTGAATTCCTGGAAGATGTTTGGCTAAAAGGAATATGTTTTGAGGAATAGCCCACCTCCATATGCTCTGTGCTAGTTGAGAGCGCTACAGAGAGTGCGTCCCCCCCTGTTTTTGTAAATAGTAAATTGCTCTCATATTGTCGGTGCGGACTAAGACAGCTTTGCCCGATATCTGTTTCTGGAATGATTTTAATGCCAGAAGGATTGCTGGTAACTCCAAATGATTGATGTGGAGTAGCTTTTGCTGAGGTGTCCATGTGCCCTGTATGGTGTGATGTAGTAGATGAGCTCCCCGGCTGGTGAGCGATGCGTCTGCTGTTAGCAGAATCTGTGGAATCGGCTTTAGGAACGGTCGCCCTTTGGAAAGGTTTTGGGTGTTCCACCACTGCAGAGAGCGATGTGTGCAGCCGTCCACCAACACCAGAACTGTTAGCTGACCTTGAGCTTGGTTCCGACAACGTGCTAAGCATTCCTGTAAGCGCCGCATCTGGAGTCTTGCATGATGTACTATGAATATACAAGAGGCCATCATCCCTATTAGTTGCATGGACACTCGAGCTGGAAGGGAGTGTTGCGAAATTTTGTTATAAGGGTTTTCATGCTTGCTATCCTGGCTGGACTGGGATATGCAAGGCCTTTTGAGGTGTTTATTGTGGCACCTAGATATTGTTGGATGTGGGACGGTTGGAGATGAGACTTTGTGAGGTTTATGGTAAACCCTAAGTCGTGAAGTAGTTGGATTGTGGTGTGTGTGTGTGTGATTTACACACTGGGTATGCGACTTGGCTTTTATGAGCCAGTCATCCAAATATTGGAAGACGGAAATTTGTTGCCTTCTTAAGTGGGCTGCTACCACTGCCAGACATTTTGTGAAGACTCTGGGTGCTGTGGTGACTCCGAATGGGAGAACCTTGAACTGGTAATGCTGACAATCTACTACAAATCGAAGATATTTCATGTGAGCAGGGTGAATGGCAATGTGGAAGTAGGCGTCCTTGAGATCTAACGTGGCAAGGAAATCGCCGTGTTTGAGTAGAGGAAGGAACTTTTGAAGATTGATCATATGAAAATGGTCTGATTGTATGCAGAGGTTTAATGGCCAGAGGTCCAAGATGGGTCTCAGGGTTCCGTCCTTCTTTGGAATGAGAAAGTACAGGGAGTAAACCCCTGTGTTTTGTGATGCAGGGGAACTGGTTCCATTGCATGTTTTTGTAGGAGGGAAAGCACCTCTTGTTTTAGAAGCGTTAAATGCTCTGTTGACATTGGACGCTGTTTGGGTGGTATATTTTGGGGGAGTTGAAGTGAGTTCTAGGCAATAACCGGATTAGATGATTTGTCTCACCCACCTGTCCGCGGTAATGCTGTTCGACAGGTAGGAACTGTAGCAATCTTGCCCCGACCGGAGTAGAGTGGTCCGGGGAGAGTGGAGGGAAGTCATTGTTTGGGAGTGGAGGCGGTGCGAGTATTGGTAGTTTTGCCTCTACCCTTGTTATTACCCCTGTAGCCTTCTCTGTGATAGCCTCTGGTAGATGAGGTCTGGGTGGGACTTTTGTAGGAAGTGGAGGGGTTATCAGTGGTAAAACCTCTAGAGGCGACCCTATAAGAGGAGCGACGAAAGGAACTTCTGGGAGCTTGCGACTGCAAAGCTCCAATTGATTTGGCTGTATCCCTATCTTTTTTCATCTTCTTCAAAGATGAATCTACACTAGGCCCAAATAAGTGTTCCTGGTCAAACGGTTGGTTTAGTATGGTAGTTTGAACCCCGAAATGCGTAGCCACGCATGTCTGCACAAAAGGACACTGGTATGAAAAGCTCGGGAGGCTGTGTCTGAAGCATCCAGAGCACATCGAATGGAGGTATTAGTTAGGAGTTTGCCTTCCTGGATGAAATAATTGGTCCTGGTTTTATATTGATCTGGAAGGTGTTGTAGCAGGGTCTCTAGCTCGTCATAGTGTGCACTATCGTTCCTAGACAGCAAAGCCTGTGTGTTGGCAATTCTCCATATGTTGGCTGCTTGGGATGCTGTTCTTTTACCAGATGCGTCCAACAGTTTTGACTCCTTATCAGGAGGTGGAGCATCACCTGAGGTTTGGGAGTTAGCCCTTTTCCTGGCGTTGGAGACTACCAAGGAATCCAAGGGAAGCTGCCCTTTAATGTAAACAGGGTCAGCTGGGGCAGACTTTTATTTCTTTCCTACCCTGGGGTTAATGACTCTAGCCCTTACAGGATCCTTAAAAACTTCAGGAGCGTGTTTGATTACCCCTTTTAACATTGGGAGAATGGAAGTGGACCTTTGAGATGGTGCAGCCTAATCTGATCGAACGCGCTCCTGTAGAGCAGCTGAGCGGCTGTTTTCAGGGGTCGCTGCTGCTGGCACTGAATTACTTTTAATTATTGCTTACTGCCATTGTTCTTGCTGGGCTTCGGTCTCTCGAGTCTTTTTTATCGTTAGACCCGACTCAGGTTTTTTACTGTGTTTTTGCTCTGTGCTGTGTTTATGCTGCTCTGAACCTAGCCCCATATTCCCACTTACTTGCACTTAAAATCAAATAGCACTCACCTGCTACTTGTGCAGGGTCCTCTCCCGACTCTCTCTCACTTTGGAGACATCTTGGGAAGGGTCGGGAAGCGTGTGGCAGGCGCCATATTGGTGGGGGAGTTTGGGCAACGGGGGATGGGCCATAAAAATGAGCACCACGCAAGCGTGCAGCGCGCGCAGCGGGATGCGCCGTCCGCACCCCGGACGAGCTCAGGATGACACAGGACTTAGTTACCGGCGTCAAGGTAAGGCGCCAGTACACCAGGTCACAGCTCTTGGAGATAGGGAGAAGGCCGGATTACACCGCACCCACCCAGACCAAGCTTGCTGCACAACTCTCTAACCCGGGAAGGAGGGCGGGCTTTAGACGCCCGAAGGAGTCGAGCACCCTTAACTGTGCACTGCTGAACTGTAGATCTCTGGTTAAGCACCACACAGAAATTGCATTATTAATAGAGGATCTGGCGCTGGATGTACTCTTCCTCACAGAAACCTGGGCTAGGGAAGATGCAGCAGTGGAGATTGGTTCGGCCTGCCCCGAGGGCTTCAAATGTTTGCATAAGCCCAGACAGGGTGGCAAGGGAGGAGGGGTGGGAATTATTCATAGGGAGGAATTCCGTCCCATCCGGTTACATACGGACGAGCTGGAGGGAGTTGAAGCAATGGCCTTCTCGCTTTACGGTGATAGAGGAAATCTATTTACGGGCCTGCTTTGTTATCGCCCTCCAGGGCTGCATACCCCAACGCAACCCCTCCTGAACCTGATCACCAATCTGGCACTTACACATTCCAAAATGACTGTCTTGGGCGATTTTAACTGGTGGGAAAATGTTAGCACAAAGAGCCAATTGTGAGACTTGACGTCTACCTGTCTCGGATTAGGACTTCACCAACTAGTAACCTCCCCTACTCACCAAGGAGGTCACATACTGGATCTACTGTTTGCCAGTAAGACGGGGGCTGAACTTACAAATGTCCTGCCGCTCATCTGGACAGATCACTACTGTATTCAATTCAAGATACTGCAAACAACTACCCCCTCTCATGCTAAAACAACGGCAGCGTTCAGAGAGGGCAGAGATTGGATTAAACTGGCCAAAACGGGCTCGCTACTAACCCCACCAACAGTTAGCCTCTTTCATGCCTCCAGATCCGTGGAGGCAAACTATAACGCCTACCATAAGTTCATTACCAACGAGCTGGACCTTCTTATCCCGAAAAGAAAGATAAGAGTAAGGAGCAGGCCATCCGCGCCTTGGTATGATGATGACTTGCGACGGCTGAGACAGCTCTGTAGACAGGCCGAAAGAAAATGGAGGAAGGGGTTCCTAGCCAGGGACAAGCTGGCACTGAGATCTGCACAGAGCAGCTACAAGCAGCTTATCAAGGATTGTAAAGCCAGTTACTTTGCCAACTCCATAGTGAATGCCCCAAATGGGACCAGGGAATTGTTCAGAATTGTGAAATCCTTATCGGCCCCTAGCTGCCTTGAAAATAAAGTTGTACCATCAAAGAGGCTGTGTGACGAGATCGCCACCTACTTTAAGGACAAGGTAACAAAGATTACCAATCTCTTTGGGGATACTGACAGAGCGACAGAGGAACCTGGGAAGGGGATGACCCTTGAGAGATTAGGGGGGGGTTTGTCATCTGACCAGCTTCCCACTCTTCTCGGAAGTGTCGTTTGTCAATACGGCACTCACTATCTCGTCTGGCTCCCCTCTTGACCCTCTGCCTCAGAGGGCATGGAAGCTATATGGCCACCCAACCTTCCCCTGGCTGCGCCAGATCTGTAATCAGTCATTGGAAGAGGGTCTGGTCCCGGATAGCTGGAAACAGGCTGTTGTTTCCCCCCTTATCAGAAAAACAAATCTAGATCCAACTGTTCCGGCCAGTTTTCGACCCATCTCTCTCCTCCCATTCCCTATCAAAATCTTAGAGAAAGCGGTGAGCAGGTCCCTCTCGAACTACCTAGAGGCCAACCTGCTGTTGGACAAGGACCAGTTTGGCTTCCGTTCCGGCCACGGTACCGAGTCAGCTTTAGTCACCATGCTGGACTCGATGCGAGTGCGGGCTGACACAGGGAGCACCGCCGTATTGGTGCTCCTGGATCTGTCAGCCGCATTCGATACCGTGAATCATACCATCTTGCTGGATCAGTTGATTGAGTCGGGGGTGGGAGGTCAGGCACTAAAGTGGCTCCGATCCTATCTAGCAGGGAGACACCAAATGGTGACTATGGGTCCTTTTGCCTCAGAGAACACCCCCGTAGACTTTGGAGTTCCACAGGGTTCCAGCATCAGCCCCATCCTGTTCAATATATACTTGCAGCCGTTATTTTCTATCATCAAGGCGTTCGGGGTGGAGCTGATAAATTACGCAGACGACACCCAGCTGGCCTTTTCTCTAGAAGGCAAACATGCAGTCCCCTTGGAACAGTTCCAGAGCTGCATGAGGCAGACCACGGACTGGCTCCAGAGAAACTGCTTACAGTTCAATGGGGATAAAACCGAGCTGTTGCTCTATGCGCCTACGAAACCGACTCATCATCTACCAATGGACTTTAGGCTCGCCCCGGATGCGGCCCCACTGATACCAGCCGAAACAGTACGGAATCTGGGAGTTCTATTTGATAATAATCTCCAGCTGGACTCCCAGGCGAGCAAAACCTTGAGTGCCTGCTTTGGCTTACTGCGGCTCCTACGCCGTATCCTTCCGCTGCTGCCTGCCGACTCTCGCAACTCGGTCGTCAGAAGTACCATTCTCAGCAGGCTGGATTACTGCAACTCGTATCTCGGAGCCCCCCCAATACATCCTGCAGGGGCTACAGAGAGTCCAGTCAGCCGCTGCCAAGCTGGCTTTTGGTCGCAAGCTTGATTCATCTTCTACTCAGGCACTAAGGGAGCTGCACTGGCTGCCAGTCAGAGAGAGGGTCCTCTTCAAGTCCTTATGTTTGGTCCATAAGGCAATCCACGGAACAAGTCCGGTCCCACTTCAGGAAAGATTCTTAAGGTACTCCCCCGTAAGGCAGTTGCGGTCATCCACGGCCAACCTGCTGGCACAGCCTAGGTTCAAACGGGCAAGGCTGGGAGGGAGGGCCTTTAGTGTAGTTGGAGCCCAAAGTTGTAATGCGCTTCCATCGGAACTTAGGCAGACGCAGCCATTAATGGAATTCAGAAGGAACCTCAAGACCTGGCTATTTCCAGTAGTATGATGTCTCCAATTTTGCCGTTTCAGCAATAATTATACCATCCGGTCAGAGCGCCTGGATACCCGTTGGGTCGCAATGCAACTGTGCGCTATACAAATCTTCTTACAATACAATACAAAAGTGTCCATGAGGAAATCTTCCATTACAGGGTCTGTGTGCAAATTCACACCGTGGTATTCTGCAGCTCTGTGTAGGAGTTCAGGGAATCCTATAGTGTCCTCTGGAGGGGATGGTCTAGATGGGTAGATATCATCTTGTGGTGTATTGGGAACATCTGGTGTGCCATAATCATCCCATGGGTCCTCTGGGGTATTAGGATGACTAGGTTCCTCTAAAGGTTCATCATCCCCTTCCTCCCCAGAGGTGTCCTCATCACCCTGAGGTGGAGTAGATTGTGAGGGTAATGGAGATGGGATAGGAGCGATGTGGTGTGGAGGAGGAGGTGGAGAAGGAATTCTTAAAGGAGAAGTGGCAATGTCTCTCTTCTTTAAAGGGCATGGAGCTGGTACAGGTTTGTCCATTTTTCCATTTCCTGGAAGGACTAAGTATAGGTTGACCTGTCTTGGGGTTTATTTGGAGAGTTTTTTGGGTCGAATCAGGTCGAAAAAGCTCTTTCGCTGGAGAGTGTGGTTTCCGTGCCGATTTTTTGGGGTCCGATTGTTAGTGTGGCACAAGTTTTGGAGCCGTTTTATGCTCCTTAGGTTTGGAATCAGGAGTTTTCCTGGGTTCCATTGGGGTCTTTGGAACCGGTTGTTTCTTTGGTTCCCATGGTTTTTCGGATCCGGAGGTTGAGCACCAGTGGTCTTCGGAACCGGTTGTTTGTTTGGTTGCGCTGATTTTTTGGGATCCGAAGGCTGAGCGCCAGTGGTCTTTGGAATCGGTTGTTTGCTCGGTTCCGATGATTTTTTCAGAGCCGAAAAGTCAGTGCCAGTGGATTTCGGTGCCGAATGCGCCGATGTGGAACAAGGCGTCGGTGCGGACGAAGACAGGGGTTTCGGCACCGACGGTAGGCTGGCTCGATCCAGAGTGGCCTGAAGGCTTATGTAGTGACTTGTTTGCCGAGCCCGAAGGCGGGGTGTGGGAAGTTTTGTCCCAGTGTGCATCTAGGCCTGAAGGTAACGGCGTTAACGAAGCCTTTTTGTGAATGGATGGGGAGGAGGGGTCAACGTCAGTACTTACGACCCGCTGCCCAGGAGTGATGTCTTCGACGTTGAAGTCGTCGGCTTCGGAGGCGCTAATGTTGCCCTCTTCGATCTGCTCCTGCTCCGGTACATTGATGCCTTCTTGGAAGATATCGTCCGGTATCGATGTTGATGATCGAGCCATGCTTCTTCGAGCTAGACGATCCCGTATTGTTTTCTTGGAGCGGAAAGAGGCACAAGTTGGACAGTCTTTGGCCTCGGGCGAAAGGCAGAGGTTACACACCTCGTGAAGATCGGCCTGTGTAAACTTGGGTCCACATTGGGACACTTTTTGAAAGGAGTCCTTTCCATGAGCCAAAGGCCTAATGGCGCAGCTAGGCCCGAACGCCTACGGCGACGGCCGGAATCGAAGAATACAAGTTTGTAGAGATGCGCCTCGAATGGGAAACGCGATCGAAACAATATCGAAGAATGGGTGAAGGATTGCGCGTCGAAAGGTAGAACGATAACAAAACAGAACTGGAGCGCGACAAACACATCAGAGCACAATGGCGGAAAAAAACAATCTGAAGATGGAGTCGATGCCCATGCGCACTATTGTCCAAAGGAGGAGTCATCTATCTCGTGACTTCCAAAGACTTATTCCAATACAACAACAAAGTGCAAACATCCAAGTCCAACACCAGATGGCGATCTATGCACAGTGTGTGATCTGCAGCTCATATGCCTCGAACATATAATATACAGGATTGCTAATCCACCATATCTGCTCCTTGTTGGTCGTTGTGATATCTAATTTTGAATAAGTATACATTCTCTGCCACTATTTCTCTGAGTCCCTTGTATAGTGCGCTGTAAAGCCTCAACATCCATTAAATGCATCTCTATTGTTCATGTGGTCAGTAGAGACGTGGCGTGTGAAACCCACTATCACATCCTATTTTAAGACCTGGTGGTTAAGATATCCAATAGACATGCTTTCCAAAATAACAGGATCTGAGGGTTGGTGTTCTGAGTTTATCTATTTGTTTCCAATATGCCTCAATTTTGCCCAAGTACAAAGTAAAAGGTATGCTCCATGAACATTACATTTGGGACATATATCAGTCTTAGTCAACTTTACCTAGTATAAGGTGCTCAATGTGATGTATTTAGCATGCAGCATTTTAAAAGCATCTGGCAAAATCTACTGCTACTCGGTCTTTTTAGCATGTATTAGGCCCATTTCTTGACTCCCATTTGTCCTTCAGCAACAGTCTTCTTCCTCCCATTACATCAAGATCAACGATTTGTACAAATTAGCTATTGTCCTGCTCTGGAATCAAACCCTTTTCGTAACTGAAAGCATTACCTGAACCCCCAAATATTGGAAGGCCTCCTACTCTCATCTAAGTGCCAACAAGGGCCTGAAAAACATCTGACAGCTGATGCAACACTCACTGGGAACAATGCAGATGTGTCCATGTCGACTCTCAGCCCAAATCTTTGGCCATACCACTGAAGGATCTCCAATAGGTGATCTACTGTTATGACAAGGTTCTTAGATTAATAAGCATATCATCAGCATAGGAGAAGACAATATGTTTAACAGTTCTGACTCGTGTACTTTTTCCAGAAAGAGACGTGTGTGATAATCATACAAACGGTTTGAGTACCTAACAAAAAAAGTGGGAAACCTTTCCAGTGAACAACATTCGAAAAGGACAGCAGAAGTCTTCATTCAAGCAACTGAGCACTTCAATCACAGCCAAACCGAATCAATACATTTTTGACCAAAGTTCATGTGTAGCAATACTTCAAAGTAGTAGTCCGACCTAACTGTAACAAAGGATTTCTGAGTAAGCAGCAAGGTCAAAACAAGCTATTCCTCTGGCTCTACGGACTTGTGCCAATTAACTATCTCTTGGATGTGCCTGATTGGGGAAAGAGATGAACATCATCTTCATCACAAAATGGAGGCATCCTAAAAAGTCTGCAGGAACCTGCACCATTGGCTCAGGGTAGAAAAGGACACTTTTGTCATCCTCTTATTGCTTATTAATACTCTCCCTTTTGGCTAAGGGAATGCTATTCCACGATATGTGGCAAGGTAGTGGCTATTATATGCCAGTGGCAGGTAGTTTGGTCAAATGTTGTGCTTGGTATAGATCAACAGCATGTAGACCTAATAAACACTAGGAATTGCATTATGCAATCACATTAACCAATAAATGGTAGGCCTACAAAATCGAGATGAATTTGCCTTTTGATGTTTACTAGAGGTTATATTGTGAAATACCTTGTCCTGCCATGCTGCATAATTTTATTATAAAGATAATGATTTTCATGCTCCTCCTCTAACAATTTTTATAGCGGGTTCAATTAACTGCAATTACTCTTTTTTTAAAGAAAACCAGCAAAGGTAATAGAAATGGTAATTTGAGAAGTACCTCATGATCGTAATGAGCTACCTTCCCCATATAAAAGGATTACAACATAGGATCTTTTAAAGTGTACTCCACTTGCAACAAGAACATCTAAGAGCCACATAAGCACTATGCAGAAGCCTAAGAAAGCATTAATGCACCACATTGGAAAATGGAGCACAAAATACCAAAATATGAGTCTGCTATTATTCCAACACTGCAGAGATAGATTTTCAGCAAAGGCCAGTAATAAAGATGGCCGTGCATTTATTTTTGGCAAAACTATGGTAAGTCGAGATATTGTCTTCAGACAAAATAGTTTAATATATGCAATTAAGCAGTGTATTTAGACATTCTTAGAAAGTAAAGGCTTATTTAACAGCGTTGGCACAGAAGTATTGTAGTTTGTCCATATATATAAATCACAAAAACATTCACTTTAAGGGGTGGGGGCGGAGAATCAAGAGTAGCATGTATGCATAAGAAAACTAGACAAGGAAAGACCAGAAAAAACTTTCAAAAAAGTCTGAGAGAAATATGAAACAGGGAGTGGACGAAAGTGTAAGGGGAGGAATCACTCCCCAATGGAAAAAATGATAGGAGGTAAAGAAAAACTCTAAACAAACAATATGTGTTCCAAGCCCAAAAAATTATGTTTAGTGAACAAAGTCAAATGATTGACTTAATCACATGGTTGTTTATACGTTCCTTTTTTTAAGAAAATGAACTCTCGCAAAGAGAGAAATCACAAGTATCAACTTTGGAGTTCTTGTAAATATTGAAGAGGTGTAGAGAAGACAGTGGATATCTTGATACCTAGTTATGTACGTGCCAAGAAATAAAAATTGTTGTACTTTGATTGGAACTTTCTACCCTAAGACGTGCGATTATTTACATTGCTTCAACTTGTCCGTCTCGTTCTTCCCTGTTATCCATAATTTCCTTCTGGGGCCTTTTTAGTTCTCCCCATGTAGGGACCCTTTCCATACTCACATCTAATTCTTTATCATGCACCACCACCCAGTCCGTGTAATTTCTGCTGTTTGACCATGTATATTATTGCACACAGATACATTTCAAGAGAATATGATTCACAAATCGGTTGTGCACTTCAGATATATGATCATTTTCTTTGACTGGACTTTAAGCTCTGCATTTGAAGTCACAAGGTGTTCTTCATAATCAAATGAGAAGAAATGCTACAAGCGTTCCTAGGCACTTATTGGGCTTCTGCATAGGAACGGAATTGTTTCATGTTATTATCTGTGTTTTTTCACATATTTACTCGATAGGAATTGTGATTTTACCCCATTAACATTTTCTGCTTTTTACAGTATCTTTAAACTATACGTTAATTAAAATGCAAATAATTTCAGCTTATAAAGACACGACTAGAAGCACTCAAAAATGTATTTGGCCAATTCAAGCATATATGCAAAACATGGACTATCTCAGGAGGAATTCTCCCCTCCCCCCCTGACCCCCCCCCCCCCCAAAAGTATTTTTCTTATAGGGCAGTAATAATTATGGTAGATGCATCCCAGCTTGCAGTTGAATTCAAAATAATTCTTAAAGGCATTTTATTTTACCTCATTTTTCATCATGCGCCAAACATTTAAGACGATCCGCCCAACCACATTGATTTCACTCATAGTGTCGGCACCATATTCATCCTTTTCTGCAGCAAATCGGTTCTCTTTGTTATCCTCTAATGTAAAAAGAGACAGAATACATTTCTAAGCCATATATAAATAAATACATATTTAGTTTGTTATATTTACCCTGATACAATAAACTGAAAATTGTTAAGGAAAAACAAGTTGGTTCACTGATAAGAGTGGTACAACCATATAACTGTAAAGTTTTGTAGTTCTAGTGAGCCATTTACCCCAGCTAAATGAAGCAACAGATTAAACAGCATATCAACTGCTGTTAGCATGTGGTGTCACTAATGATGTCCCATGAGCAATGGGGCAAATCTCATCTTCATGAATTCCTTACTTTCTAGTTTTTGATACAACAATCCTGACATTAATTTAGGTTGTCTAACTGATTTGCCTTGTGTTTTTTGTTTTAGCAGAGCAGGCTGTTAAATATGGACTGCAGCTAATTTACATAATCCCCAGATGCCACCAGGTACACCTATTACAAATATCTGCTTAACGTACTTGGTTCCTGTGGCGCGGCCAAGGTGGAGGCCGGGATGGTCACTCTGTTCTGAGCTCTGGCAAACCACCCCAGCAGAAGGCATCCAGCAAGGCTCATGAGCCCCTCAGCTGGCACCTGACGACACACCACCACTGAAGTCTCCCCCACTGTTAAAAGCTGGCAAACACACTAGATGGAGTACTGTGCTGAGGTGCTGGGGCGAGAGCAGAGGCAGGCTGCACAACCTCGGGGTCTGCATCCAGCCTTCCGAATTGGACTTTCTCACTCAAGGGTCCTTGGAGGTCCAGCAGGCCTAAATGAAGGCCTTGGAACCCCCACTCCTACCGGTCACAACCTCCCCCCTTCCAGCACCCGGCAAACACAAGAAGCAGGTCTGCATCCTGCACATCGCGATCACAGCCTACTAAGCGGTCCAAACGGTACAATGGACTGATTACAAAGACTGGCTTCAAACAGAGAGGAGGTGCAGCAGATTTAAGACATCCGCCCCCTTCCCAAGGGCTGACGGCCATCCCTCCAGAGTCTCAGGATTGATACGCAGTCGGCATAGGTGGTTTAACAAATAGAGGCCTAGCATCCAGGCGCCACAACACCACTATATTTAGCATCCTCCCATGACACTTCTGCACTTAAGGTGGGGAGAGACAAGCCTGCAATGCCAGGGGATCGTCCGGACCTCCCTGAACTGCCTGGGGCCCTTGTGACAAAGGTGACCTAGCGGGAGACCTTCCATACACGTTCTCCTCCTCCTTCACTTTTTTCATTCACGTACTGGCTTGCAGGCCCAACCAGCCTGGCCAGCACATGGACAGGGAAGGCCCAGTCAGTAGAAGCCACGCCTCCAGATTTGCTTACGATCACACTGGATGGTGACAAGGACCAGCTGGCATTGTCTCCAATCATTGTGGCCATATAGTATGCACACGTGAGGCGTTTTCACCTATCTGGCAGTCAAGGAGGTCTTGCTGCGTGATTCAGTCTACCAAGTGGTAGGCTTATCTCCTTGAGGAAGCTGGGAAAGAGATGAGACTACCATTATCATTATAGCCAAACGCACCGGCCACCACACCGGACTTGGTCGAGGGACACCATGGGGAAATTCAAAGGGAGCAGGCCTCTGCAGTGATCACAACTGCCCCGGGCACTTTCAATGCAATGGGAGTGTAAGAAACCCATACAGGGAAATTCAGTGTAATTCTTGCTGCCATTCTAGACATTAAAACCGGCCTGGAGTCCAAACTAGGGGCACTCACAATCGACTCATACAAGCTAGGCCACATGACATTGAAGGAAAGGGTGAACAAGGCAGAATCCTCTATAGCGTCGCTCCTGCCCACAGTTAAAGATGTGCAATCACATATCCAGGCTCTGCGGGACAAGGTCTGCCAAATAAAACTGAGACTAAGTGGAGAAGGCCATTTCCGTTGTAATAACATTTGCATAGTCGGCCTGCCTGAACAAGCCAAAGGACCTAGCATGGAGAGCTTCCTGGAGGACTGGTTGGACAACAAGGACCTAGGGTCGAAACAATGCACCTTCTCAGTAGAAAGAGCACACAGGGTACCGGCTTGTCGTCCACCCCAAGAGCACCGACCAGGATTGTAGTGGCCTGACTATTTAACTACCGGGACAGAGATCACATCTTGAGGGTGACCAGGTCAATGTCTCAGGGACTGCATGAATCACTACGCATTACTGTTTCCAAGTAAACTGAAGATTATACACGAGGAGGCCGCCAAGTTATTCACGTCTCAAGATGAGGCATGGACCTGGTTGGAAAGCATAAGGGAGGCAATACCGGAAGGATTGCCACCCGGGCATGATGGCAGAAGAGGAACAGAATGCAAAATGCCCCTCCCAGGTAGCAGAGGGACAGAGAATGTGCAAGGGCAATCATGGAAGAGGAGTACCACATTGGCACTCTCCCACAGTTGCCTGATAGGCAATATGTGGCAGCTTCCCCAGTGCATAGCCCAGGCTATGCCAATGCAGACCTGGCCCCAAAGGTAGGTGTGAAAACAGGAAACGTGATGTTGGAGCACTCAAAAGGGCTGCACACACTCCTCCATCATGTTTGCATTACCAATGGAACCGCTGGCATGCACCCAAGGGTCCAGACTGGGGTATTCAGAAGGACGGAAGATGGCACATAGTATTCCTATATGCGGATGACTCTCTCCTCTATCTCTGAAACAACGTAGACATTGTTAACAATACGATTGCTTTACTTCAGGAGTCCGGAAAGATGTCCGGTCTCAAGATCAATTGGAATAAATCCTGCCTAGACCCCATCTCTAATGACTGAAATGCAACACACGTCTTTACCTATTGCCCCATTGGGTTGGGAATTAGACACCCTGAAATATATGGGAGTTTGCGTTTACCATGCGGGCGATGACCCAATAGCTGGCAATCTGGGTCTAGCCAGTCAGGTACTCTCTCCCTTTCTGGTGCCATCTCCCGCTATACTCCGTGGGACGGACCGCGATCAGCAAAATGTTGGTGCTTTCTTGCCTGTAGTCTTTTTTCCTCCACACTGCTGGTACGGTTGGGTGGAAATTTCTTCAATGGACTACAATCCTTATTGATTGCACTTATATGGGGCTCTGGCAGGTAAAGAGTGGCAATCTCCAAACTGTATGCTCCCCTAGATGCAGGGCAACTCGGAGCCCTGAATTATTATCATTACTATCTGGCAGCACACCTACAATGGCCCATGCGGTGGCTAGGAGGGGGCAGTCTGTAAGAACTAGGGGACTGGTCCTCTCTCTCCCTCAATGAACTTTATATTGGAGGGGGTCATGAGTTCCACACAGGTGGTGTCGCTAGAGCCTACACACCACTCTTCTCCACATTCCAGGTTTTTTTTTTTTACACCATCAGTTACATACATTACATACAGGCCTAGGACGGGCCTCTAAACAGGACTTCTTGCACCCCTCCTTTCGTGCAAGCTGCTGCTTTCCAAATATGTGATAGGGTTGCTGGCACTAGTGAGGATGCTTCCCCCAACCCCACACCCTCTCCCTGCTGCAGCATGACATTTGTAGAAATGCTGACCCTAACACCGGATAGCCGAATGTACACTTTTTCAGTTATTCAGTTTTGGTTCTGTTTGTAGTTTATTTGACTTCTTTCCTAACCAGTGTCTTATTTTTACTGTGGCAGAAGATGACCAGTGGTACAGTAGCATAACTGAGATAATTCCTTTAAGTATGATGGCTCTCATGTAAGCATTAACAGTAGATATATAATTTGTTCTGAAAATCAATAAAGAAATACTGGGATAAAACAACTTACTTGGTTCCCAAAACACTAGTTTTCAACTAGCCCACACCAGAGAATGTAGCAGGGGCAGTAGAACTAGATCTTTTCAAAAGTGGACAGGTTAGGCAAGACCAGATTTAAAGTGGGGGGCACCGTCGAGGCCTATACAGAGATATGTGCCCACACAAGTCAAGCCTTTCAGATGCAAGACTGGTGAACGAGAATTATTTGGCAGACCAATGCTTTCTTGCAGGGTTTTATATGGCTATTTTCTTTAAGAGGTGGGAAGCCATGGATTCAGCAAGACATTTGCATGCACTGAACTCCATGTAGTAGGTAAAGCTTAGGTCATGGCATGCTAAGACAGCCAGAATCCTGCCTAGTTACCAAGCAGGGAATAAACACTCTAGTGAGCTGAAGGCAGCAAGTGCATTTATTTTTCTGAGCAAGTCTAACAAGCCTTCGTAAGCAGATGCCTGATCATTTAAGTTTGGTCTGGAAGTTTGCAGGTTTCTTAGCACACTGCATCATATGAACTAAATTTGAACGCTTTAAGGATTACACCAGGCTGTGCAGTCTCCTTTCCTGCCTTTAAGGAAATAACATGTTGCATACTGAGAACCAGCTGAGATGCAGTGATTTTTGATCCAATAACAATGCATTAGTGTAGGAAGCTTACTCTGTATATTACTATACCAAAATGAGGTATAGTGTGCACAGAGTCCAGTGGAAACCCAAAGGTAGTCAGAGGTAAAAGTAGATAGCACCTAACTCTCTATTTGTGGTAGTGTGGGCGAGCAGAAGGTTTTAACCTAACACAAGTTCGTTTCATGAGCAATGTCGCCTCATTTCGCCATTCGTTTTCTTTTTAGAGATACCCCCCTGACGAAGGGCAGGAGTTTGCACGAAATGCATTGGGGCTAACAAACATATAATGATGTTCCTCAAGTGTGTATATTATGGAGTATGACACAATAAATATATTTCATGAAGTAATTAAATAACAACGTATGTCTTGGAATAAATGACATATTGGAGCAACTTTGTTTGAATTGGAGTAAATTCATCCATTTGGACTTTAGGCAGTGTGCTGTGATGGACATTTGCCAGTTTGGCAGGTGCAACAGTACTACATATGTCTAGATATCACACTGGAACATTTCCTAGAGAAAAGGTAAGTAAAATCAGTTTTGCACAGATGTAGTTTTTCTGGTTTTCATACAATTCAACTCCACACTTGGAAGAATTTAAGGGAAAACAGTCAATGTATTCCTATTGAGAGAAATTAAGCTATCTGTTAACAGGTAAGTACTCTCTCTTTGGGGTTGAGTTTCTAGGGTTAGAACAAGGGTTCCCCCAAGGTCAAGGATGCACTCTCAAAGCACCCTCAGCGGCACTAGGGCTGCCAGGTGCAGAGTGCGGATTCCCAATGTTATTCAATGAGGGATTGGGGGCCTCCGGTTGGTGGCTGCTCACGGGTAGGCCACAGGGTGTGAGAAAGGGCCCTCTTTCTGCATGGTTGCCCCCCACTTTTTGCTGAACTGCTGATGTACTTTGACTGAGTGTGCCCTGGGCTCCTGCCAATCAGGTACCCTGGGCCTATGTTCTTCCCTAAAACTGCATTGAAGACAAAACCCAATTGGCACTCTCTGGCCACAGGTCAGCCCCTGGTAAACTGTACCAAAGGTACCCAGGGCACTGTGACCAGAGAAGGCCTCTAACGGCTGCAGCACTTATTGTGCCACCCTTAGAGGCCCTGTACCTTTACACTAACACACTGCATTCGCAGGCTGCGTGTTTTGGTGCAGAACAAAGTGAAGAGGCACACAGGGATGTGTGACATGCCTACAACCCACTGCCCTGACCTAGATCAGCCACCCCTCCAGCTGGGTGCACTATGCCAGTGGTGAGGGTACAGGTACATAATCCCTGTACCCCTACAGCGTAAGCCAATTCATAGACCTTGTAAGTGCAGTAAGGCCATTAGAAGAATATGGTGCTGCACTGCGAGGGTGGGTGCTGTGGATGAGAATAGGATAACCAAAGTAATTGCCACTCCAGAGCGGGAAGCAATGGACCATATTTGTTAAAGAATTTGACTCGCTGCAGCTGCAATTGGAAGCGCTTTGTATTGTAAGATTGTGCTAAAAACCCAATAAAATTTGTTTAAAAAAAAATAATTTAAAAAGTGTATATCGTGCTGGGAGTTTGGCATTACGAACTCCCCAGTACCATAGTGGCTTTACTGAAAACTGAGAAGTTTGGTATCAAACTTCTCAGCACATTAAACCCACGCTGTTGCCAGTATGGGATTTAATGAAAAACGCACTCAGAGGGCTTATTAGAGAAGCCCCCTGAAAGATGACCTGCCTACTTCTCTCGGGGACAGAAACAATGCACATCCTGGGACGAGGTACCAAGCCTCCTCCCCCAGGATGAGCAGGGTCCACGAAGGGGAAGTTTCAAAGGCTGCCGCCTTTGTGAGCTTCCCCAGACCACTTGCTGCTTTCAGTAAATGGTCCCCACTGGTTCTGCCCCCTACTTTGGGTGGGAGAACCGGCGGGAAAAACAAGTGAGGGAGAGAGGTGTGCCCACCTCTGCCAACTCCACCATTCAGGTGGGGGAGGCGAAGTGAAGCACAACTGCGAGTCCCCACCATCTTGAAGATGGGTGGACCCAACCAACCAGGGACAGGTTCCTGCCCCCCTCCCATTGGAGGGTGGCAAAATAGGGGGTGTACCCACCCCAGGGAAGGGACCCATTGGTCCCTGCCTTCAACCTACCTGTAACACCCCTAAATCTAGTATTCAGAGGGCACCCTGAACCTTGCTTCCTTAGATCCAGACAAGAAACAAGAAGAAAAGAAGAAGGACCGAACAGCCGTGCAGCAGCTAACAAGAGGAAGACGCCCACTGACTTGGCCCCAGCCCTAACGGCCTATCTCCCCCTCGAACCTGCTCCTGCGAAATCCCGATGTGTCCTGCAACCAGCAACCTCAAACACCCCGGAGGACCTGCCTGCCTTCACTTCCAAAACCGCTTCTCCTGTGAACATTGGATTTGTTCAACTGCAACCTCTGGCAGCAGCCGGAGACCGCGAATCCGCCCCACTCAGCACCCGCCATCCCATGCCCTAGCTCAAGTGGGCAAACACCATGAGGAGGTCACCCCGGCGATCCTGAACCGAGATCCGGCAACCCCTGACCTGCCTCAAACTGACGCCTGCAGCCTAAATCCAGAAGGCCCCCCTAACCACGACCCGGAGCTGGTAAGAAAATCGGACCCCAAAAGGCACCCCTGCACCAGACGCCCCACGGCCCTGTGTGCCAAACCGACGGTGTTTAACCAACCCCTAACTTCCCAACTTACCTCTGGAAGTGGTGGTTGCACCAAGAAGTCCCTCGTCTCCCTGCCTGCAGTGCTTTTGCAAACCAGAGGTTCTCCATTAGAAGCAACAGGGCATCCGACCACGCAACTGCACCTGGCCGACCTAGTGCCGTTGAGGGTACACCTTTGGTGCTAATTTGTTTCCCCATTTGCCCTGAGCTGAAGTCCAGGAGCTTTGCTCCCACAACCCAGTGGCCTGCTTGCCAGCAGCCACCAACCGGAGGCCCCCTATCCTCCATAGGATAACATTGAGGTTCAACACGGCACCCGGCTGCCCTAGTGCCGCTGAGGGTGTAACAAGAGTGCATCACTGACCCTGGAGGACCCCTGAGACTAACCCAAGAACCTTAACTCCCACAGTAGATAACTTATCGTTGGACCGATAATGTTATCCTATGGAGGAAAAACAGGTTGACAATTTTTTCTCCCAAAAAGTTCCCAAGTGTGGAGTTTTGCAATCTAAAAATATTTATAAAAAAAAAAAAAAAAAAAAAAAAGGAAAAATCGCACGAATTACCAAAACGCATTTACTTACCTGTTTGCAGGAAATGTCCCAGTGCTGAATCTAGGTATCCAGCACTGAGTAAGAAAAGTAACGTAAAGATTAACTTACCCGTAATTTACTGAAAAAGCCTATTCATTTTAATGTACTGTATTTACTAAGTATTGCAACCTACTGCATCCCCTGTAAATCAAACAAAGTACAATTCCTATTGCCTTTTCAAACTGTTCTACATTTAGCAACTTATTACTGTAAAGTATTTAATACTTACCTGTGCTGGGTTTGCTTGGTTCCAAAAATAAAACAACAGTATATTTTTATACAAAAACAATTGGCCTAGAGTTCAGTTCTTGAGTGTGTGCATTCATTTGCTGACTGAGGGTGTACATCAAATGCTTAACACTGTCCTCTGATACTGCCTTACTGCTTGACAACTCTACCACAAATAGAGAGTAAGGTTCTATCTAACTTTAACCTCTGCCTACCTCTGGGGTCACCTAAACTCTATACACACTATATCTCATTTTGGTGTAGTATATATATAGCCAGTTTCCTACATCCTTGACTTACCTGCATTTCAAACACCTGCATTTGAACTTGCATTCATCTGTAAACACTGCATAATATTTTGCAAAGCATTTATTTCACTTACCTGTGCCAGGCTTGGCTTGGTTCTAGAAATAAAATAACTTAACTATATTTTTATACAGACATAAATTGGTCTGAGTTCAGTCTTTGAGTGTGTGACATCATTTGCTGATTGAGTGTGTAGAACAAATGCACTACCCTCTGATACAGCCTTACTGCTTGCCCACTCTACCACAAATAAAGAGTAAGGTGCTATCTATTTTTACCTCTGCTTACCTTTGGGGTTCCACTGGACTCTTTGCACACTATACCTCATTTTGGCATAGTATATAAAGAGCTGGCTTCCTACACAGGGTTGTGGGAGCAAAGCTCCTGGTTTTAGGATCAGGGCAAAGGGGGATCTGAGTTAGCACCCAAAGTACACCCGCAACGGTGCAGGGGCGGATGGGTGCTGGGTGCTGTTTTGGCGTCGGGTGCCCTGTTGATTTCAATGGGGATTCTCCAGTTTCAACAAAGACTGCAGGCTCGGGAACGAAGATCTTCTGAAGGTGACCACCAGTTGGAGAAGGAAGTTGGGTGCCTGGGGATGCTGGGACAGCGTCGGTTGGGCCACCCAAGGTGACTGGACTTCGGGTGCAGGTGTATCTTTAGGCGTCGAGTTTTCTTACCAGCTCTGGTTGTGGTCGGGGGATCCTCCAGAGAGAGACTGCAGGCGTTGTGGAGAGGGTCTAGGCAGGTCAGAGATCACCAGATCTCAAGTCAGGATCGCCAGGGAGACCTCCTTGTGGTGTCCGGCCACTCGAACTTGGGCTTGGGCATCGGGTGCAGAGTGATGCAGACTTGCGGATTTGGCTGGAGCCAGAGTTTGTGGGTGAACAAATATGGTGTTCACGGGAGAAAAAAACCTTGGGGTTGACGGGAGGGTAGGTCCTTTGGGTTCTTGAGGCTGCTGGCCGCATGACACCCCAGGAGTTTGCTTCTGCAGGTTTGAGGTGGGACCAGGCCGGTAGGGCTGGGGCCAAGTCAGTAGGCGTCTTCCTCTTCTTAGTTTTAGCATGGCTTCTTCGGTCCTTCCTCTTCTTTCTTCTTAGAGGGGTCTTGTCTGAGGAGGCAAGGTTCAGGGGTGCCCCTAAATACTAGATTTAGGGGTGTTACAGGTAAGTGTGGCCAGAGAGATTGCCAATTTTATTTTCAAGGCAGTTTTAGGGAAAGAACATAAGCCCTGGGTACCTGTCTGGAAGGAGCCCAGGGCACACTCAGTCAAAGTATATCAGCAGTTTAGCAAAAAGTGGGGGAAACCGTTCAAAAAGAGGGCACTTTCTTACATTTAGCGAAGATTGCTGTGGACACCTGTACATTATTTTACCAGAACTGAGGTGATGGCAGCACTAGAAACCTGGAAAGTATTTTGTGCCTTAAAATAGTTCTTCCCTTGGGAAAATCAAATTAAAGTGAATTTGATTGGAATCAATTAAGGTACTGGCTTTTGACCCTAAAAGATGGCACAGGAAGGAGAATGGTCCTGGAAGAAAATGCTGGTAACATCTGAATTGGGAGGTGAAGCATTTTTCGATTAAATTCAATATTAATTTAATAAATAATTTGAATACGAGTTCACTGTGATATGAAAACAATTATAGATGTAAACCTCACCACTTACAGTGTAAATTTTTCAAAAACCCTAATCGCCACTCTTCCAAAATGTAACTAATTAAATATTTTGTACATCTTTAGTTCGAGGAATGCATTCTTTCTTTCTACAGTGTCCCAAAACCTCTTAAAAGGTTCTTTCAAAGGCTTGGTACTGTTATTTCAAAGAATCTGGTTATTTTTATCATCAAAGATCCAGGCTAATCTGCCGCATGAACACTTATCACTATGCAACTTTATGCAGTTGACAGCTTTGTTTAACCATATCACACCCAGAACTTGACCTATAGAGGGAGGCAGTTTGATCACTGCTGAGTCACACTGACAGAGTGGTGTATTTTGAATGCATTATCTTTAGAGACTGTAACACAGTAGGGTTTTTTGCATTTCTGGACCATCTGAATACCTACAGTGACTTTCCTTTCGTCACCCATTTGCAAGTGGAAGAGTTTTCTAAAAGTGTTTACAAAGTTTTTTGAAGGATTAGAAGTGAAGTGAATCACCATGCCTTTATATGGAATTCAATGTCATCATGCCCTATTATTGGTTTGTATAGTTAAATAGCTATGGCTTCAGCTGTTGCTGGCTCTCTGAACAGCTTACGTCCTTGATCAAGGATGCTTGGGAACAAAGGACAATATTGGCTTTTCCTTTGTGATGGTACAAGTGTTTCAAGGATTAAAAAAGCCTGTAACTGCTCTTCCTCCAGCTGTAGTGGATACTTTTCAGCAGCTCTTTTAATTGTGTTGTACACTGCAATGTCATCTGGAGGTGAAGTTCTTGAAGAGTAGGATTAGAAACCCTCCTCTGGAAAATCGGTGTCGAGGTCTTGTCAGTCAACCTCTGTGCTCGAGTTCTTGAAAAATATGCTCATATATTTCCTCTTCTTCAAGGATTTCCTGCTCGTTCTCTTTGAGTTCCAGTGTAGTTGGTGGCTGTAGTTCCACCTGCTCTTCTTCCTTAGTTTTTTCTTTTATCAGCCTAGCAGGGATTCTAAATATTTTTACGGACTTGTTGAAATCCCTCTCCTTTTGTAGGAATACTGCCATTTCAGCCTAGCGAGAGAGAACTTTGAGTGCTGTTTGCTAGGTATCGAGGGTGGACAGTGATTTTTGCTCTGCTTCAGGGGTCAGTGTGGCTTGCCTTGACTAATTTTTCTTGGTCTTCCTTGCCTCTCGGAGTAGATCCTATATCGAGGAACACTCTCCAAAGGTGTCCTTGTGTTGGGACCTGGGGTGTTCCACCTCTCTATGTTTGTTGAGTTTTTGGCATCAAGGGTTTCTTGAGGGTCTTCCTGTCTGAATGTTTAAGATCTGCCCACTATGTTTTTGTGCTGTTTCCTACACGTGTCATGAGCTCACCCTCCTTCGGCGTCTTCCTCAGTAGCTCTTCTCCTTGGAGATTGACAGCATCTCCCTCAATGCCAGAACCCTCTCACTGTGCTACTTCTGTCTCCTCAATGTTGTCGCTTGAGGGACTGACGTCTCTGGGCGAAGGTTATTTCTTTTTCAGAGTCTGCATCATGAAGTAATGTGTCCACCTCTCTCCTCCCAATCCCAGTTGCATCAGGATTTGCAGGGCTTTCTTTCGCACCTGAGATAGTGGGACCAGGTGCCCTCAGCAATGGCAGTACTTCACATGCTCAAGATCAAGAAAGACAAGTTACTTGCTTGTAAATATGCTTTGATAGCTTGAAACCCATCTGGATTTACATGCTGTACATAATTCCACAAGCTAGTGGTGAGGAGGTGTACTCTTATTTTTATTGCTGTTGACTTGCGTGGAGTCATATTACTTACTACAATATCGGCCATAATCCCACAATGTCTCAGTTTTTGACTTTCAATTTGGATTTTTTTCCACCATTAGCTTCTGAGGTGTGACTAAGGGCTAGATAAGTAAGACTGATTTTTCAAGAAAACATAAATAGCAACATTTAACATCGAGTACAGATGCAATCTGAGAACATTGCTGGAATCAGGAGACCGGTTTTACAGCACTTTTAAAATCTCTCTGCATCCTCCATTTGGCCCTGCATAGAAAGGTGCACAGTTTTATTGAAGATACGTTCAGCTAGTATAGACCTGTGGTCCAAAAATATGACCTTCATGGCTATCCCCAACTTTACGATTGCAAGACAGAGTGGGTCTGTCTCAATAGCACACAACTAGGGAGTAGGTGGGCACTTAAACTTAGATTAGAGAAGGGTCATAGTAGGTTTTGCAAATTGCCTAAAACATGTCTTTTCCCGGGTGATGTCTAACTTCTTGGTTACTTTGTCCTTGATTATTACAGAATTAGAATGCTACTCTGCTTTTAACACCAACACTTCCCAAGAGAGTATCTGTTGCAATTTTACTTAAGCCGAATGGTATGGCCCTACCATTGTAGAATAGTGTTGTTTTGATTAAATAGTTTAACAAATTACCTAAAAATAGACCAGAAACCTGCACCACATTCATGCAGCAAGCCATGGAAAGCCAATGGAGGCCTTAGACACTACCCTTAAACATAAATTAGACCTAAGCAAAGTTTCTGCAAATCATAAAAGTTATTGTGACAAATGCATCGAGGACCAACCATTAAAAAGTCCCCAGAAAACAGTTTTCAAACTATGATTAATACAAATATATTGTGTTCACAATGTTGGCACTTAAAGTTCATGCTACTTCTTCCAGTCAAAGTGATCACGGTTCATGAAAAACCCACCTTATCCATGAAAATAAGTTAACAAAGCCAACTGTGAACTGCTTATTTTAACTATCCAATTTACTTTCCAATATTTAAGTAAATATGAAGTGCATAGTTGTATCGGCTGCAATGCGTGACTGTTCTTAACTTCACTACACCAAGTGTTTATTCCTGCGAGTCCCTGCCAGGTGAATGGGAATACTGAGCCCAGTTCAGAAATAGGAAACTCCAAAAGAGTCTTAATGGAGAAGCTGTAATCCAATCTCTACCATTAGTAAGAACTACGCCATCTGCAGAGTGTTACATAAACTACATTTAAGGCGCAAAACCCATGAATTGTCATGTACAATATAAGATGCCCCTTACAATGCAAGGAAACATTTTAGCAATATACTACTTAGAGAGTGCTATGATCTAATTCAGGTTATTGCCAAAACAGATGTAAATACAATGGCTGTAGAGTTTTTGGCACCAGGTTCCAATATTTGGAAATCCATACTCTGTTAACATATAGTTCATAAGGCATTTTAGTGAGTTAATCACCTGCAGATACAATCTGTGTGTAAATTAAGGCTACAAACGTAGTATAACAAGGCTGGCTACATTTTTTAATCTACTGAGAACCACTGTTTATTGAACAGTAAAATATTTTATGTACGTACTGCAACAATGTATTAGACACTATGTCAACGTTTTTAAATCACTGAGCAAAATACATAGCCCACACTGGTAATATAGAAACAAAATCTATTAACATAAAGTTAAACCAGATTGGTCGCACACTGCTACACCTACCAGGCGTGTTCCCCCAATGAAAATGGTCCCTGAAGGTCAGCGTCGGCGGATACACCTATGCTCGAGTGTGAATGCAAGTATGCGTGCCGTGTGCCATCCCTGGACACGTGTTTCGAGGTAGTTGCCTCTCGTCAGCAGGGAGTAGGAAAATGTGTGGGGTTGCTGTGTAAGCTGCTAAAATCGTTATCAGGTCTAGTACCTCTCGTAGCGCGCAGGTGCGTAACCATGAGTCCGTCGACTCCACCGGCTCAAGGGAGCCTGAATATAAAGTTAAACCAGATTGGTCGCACACTGCTACACCTACCAGACGCTGACCTTCAGGGACCATTTTCATTGGGGGAACACGACTGGTAGGTGTAGCAGTGTGCGACCAATCTGATGTAACTTTATATTCAGGATCCCTTGAGCCGGTGGAGTCGACGGACTCATGGTTACGCACCTGCGCGCTAAGAGAGGTACTAGACCTGATTATGTTTTTAGCAGCTTACACAGCAACCCCATTCTCATTTTCCTACTCCCTGCTGACGAGAGGCAACTACCTCGAAACACGTGTCCAGGGATGGCACACGCCACGCATACTTGCACGCACTCTTGAGCATAGGTGTATCCGCCGACGCTGACCTTCAGGGACCATTTTCATTGGGGGAACACGACTGGTAGGTGTAGCAGTGTGCGACCAATCTGATGTAAAATCTATTAACATGTTTCCTTTTCTATGTATATGCATCTCTTTGTGCTTGAAGTATTGTTTCTATGATCCTCAAGTTTTGAAATGGCCAATCATAATGATAGGCGCAGCTATATTCTGTCACACAAAACCAGAGTCAATTTAGTTAACCTTTGGAAATATTCAATAACCGAAACGGAAGGCCAGCACATATTTTTAAGTGCTTTTAAGCAGTGGTTTTCAGCCCCTTTCCCCAGGGAGCCAAAATATGGAGAATGAGGCAAAAGCCAGATTGTAGGGCAAGCTAATATTCAAAGTGAATATCAGCTGCAATTAGTCTATAAAATGATCTTACAGATATGACAAACATTCATATGAAAATGAGGCCCCAAGTTAGGGTGTCTCGTTTTCAAATACCTCTAGTATATTGAAATGTTGCTGGTGATTGTAAAATTATTTTGCCCCAGGAAATCCAAAGGATGCATAACATCAGGACTTGGAGAAATGGAACTAAGACAGAGTTAAATTCAGGGGAAAAACCTAAATAACTGTAGCATGAAAAAAAAAAATCCTTATCGAAACTTGGTATTGTCTCACTGAACGCTAACTCTTACCACAGATGAGAACCAATACTGAAGAAACTGTTTGGGAAGGTTAAGTGGAGAGAAACCTACCAAAATAAAAGGTTCTGCCAACCAAAAACATTATAGAAAACAGATTTTTAAGGAAAAATTTAATTAGTTTGAGGCTTTCAACTGTCGCAGACTAATGCAGCACTAGACCTTGCTTTGAAGAGTAGCATTTCCATATGTGGTCAACATACTTGTAAAAAATCGTATCAAAGTGAGAATTTGTGGCTGATGCTGTAAGATGGTATGAGGGGCTCAACATCCAAGAAGGATAAACGCCACTTTCTTCTGAAAATAGTCTTCAATGGTCTTGTCTAAACTAAGGGCTTGAACAATTGGGCATGACAGATACAGACACACACAAACAGGTAGCATGATTTGCTGGATGATTAGAGGTTTAAATGAAAAGTGGTAAATACAAGAGGATGGTACACTCAAATTTTTCATCAATTGGGAAATAGCCATGTCATAGAGGAAATAAAATGGCATGTCACTGAACAATAGCAGGGGAAATCAAACAAAAAGAGGGCTTGCAACCAAGACTCGACAGATCGTTAAGGATACAAGATGTAGGCAAGAAATGCACTAACAGCACCACAATCTAAGAAAGCATATGTAGTGATAGCAAAGTATGTTGAGTAATCAGCTGCCATTGAAAATGTTAGAGGAAATAAAACCTCAGCAAACAATTAGATGTAATATTGGGAACAACGAAGGACTCTGATGTTAGCATAACAGATCCTCCAGAGTACGTTAAATTAAAACAAACTCATATAAGAAAAAGACACAAATGCTCAAGAATGGTAACTCTGAACTCAGTAGATACAAACGACCATAAATACAGTGAGGAAATAATTTGCGCCAAGCAAACTTCTAAAAAGAAACTGAATAGGGGATACTGTCCTCCACACCACCAAATTTGAATACAAAATATACAAATATGTAAAAATGTAATAGCTGCAGAAAAATACTGAAAAGGGTGAAAGAAACTGAAAGGAGACCTCGGGGTCCCAGCTAGTATGACACAGGGCAATATCAGAATTCCGCATGCCAGTAATACAAAGGCTTTGCTAAGTATGAAACTCCTGTTTTCTGGAGATTCAGCAAAGATGGTGAGAATCTGCAAAAAGACCTCAGCATAAGCTATTCCTTTCTTGCTACTTGTTTGCTAAAAACAATTTGTTGAACAATGATGACGCAGAAACCTCACCTGGGACTCGAGAGATCATCTGGCAGAGATCAACATCCAATGCAGAGGCCCGCTGCAAGAGGTATCCCCATGAACGCATCTGTACTTCATAACCCAATAAAATATCAGGGTCATACCTGTATTAAAAAAGCAAGTATCAGAATATCAATCAGTTAAAAGAGTATACAATTTAAATGTTTTTTTCTGCGACCCACCTACAAATGCACGACATTGACACAAAACCAAGATATTGGCATAAGGAATATGCTACTTACCAGTATGCATCTGTTCTTGGCATGTAGAGCTGCAGAGCCACACACTTAGGATAAGATCGCCATCTGGTGTTGGGCTTGGATGATTGCAGGTTGTTGTTGTCTTCGGAAGAAGCCTTTGGTCACAAGATAGGCACTTATGATTGGCTCCTGAGGCGAAAAGCCGGGAGCAGGGGACAAATTGTTTTTAGCTATTGTGTGTGATACCTTGTTTTTAAACCTGTACCTGGGCTTTCACAAACAGCGCTCCTCGCTGCAACGACCCCCTCATTCGGACGCCATTCACGAGGGCGAGGCGAGACACGCCCCCTCGGCTGGCCACACCCCCTCCAACCTCCCGATCAGCGGCATAAAGCATGTGTCTTGGTCGGACGCGCAGCGGACGAGCGCAGCGGGCGCGACGTTTGCGCGCCGAAGGCGCGCCTAAGGCAAGCCCGTCTGCGCCCGTCCGCGGCCGGACGGGGCTAGGGGCACGACTCCATGCCAAAACTACATCCTACTCCTCCAAGGATCTAATTGCTCTTCAAGGTCAATGCCTACTTCCGGATCCCATCCGCAGACTGATCTCCTCTCTAGGCCTGGCCTCCTCTTCCCCCACAGCCCCTCACCCCCCGCTACATGCCCCCCTGTCACCCTGCCCCCTTCCCCCCGACCTCCTCCCCCGCTCGCCAGCATTGTCTGTCTTTTTACTCAACACCAGGTCAGCGGTCAAGCACCACCATGAGCTGTTCGTCTTACTCGACTCTGAGAAACCTGACCTACTGCTCCTGACCGAAACTTGGTATTGTGACACTTCCCTCCCCGTTCTCCTGGCCACCCTACCCCCCTCCTATGTGGCCCTGCGAGCCGACCGGCCGGCAGGCAAGGCAGGCGGTGGGGTCGCCCTGATCGCTAGGTCCGAGCTGAACTTCCAATCACTTCCCTCCCCCCCATTCCCCCTGCTGACTTCCTGGTAGTCCGCTCTCTTTCATTTCCCCCCCCCCCCCATCACCTGCCTATTAATGTACCGGCCTCCCCAGCCCTCGCCCGCATTCTTGCCGGCCTTTCAAGACCTGTTGGCCAACTTGGTGGTCAACTACGCCTCGGTCTTGGTGCTAGGGGACTTTAATTACTGGCCCTCTGACCCACACGAGTGCTCAGCCTCAAAAGAGTTTACAGATTGCCTTTCGTCCCTTAATTTCGTGTCGCACATATCCGTTCCCACCCACTCCCATGGGCACACACTGGACCAGGTTTGTTCCCTTAACCTCCCCGTGGCCTCGGCCACCGTCTCGCCGTGCCCATGGTCCGACCATGCCCTCATTTCCTTCTCTATTCCCCGTAACGTGATGCCTAAAACTCCGCATGCCAAAAACATCTGGGCACGGAACTGGAATAGACTGGATTACCCCTCCTTGACCTCCATGCTCCGCGACTCTACCCCTACTCTTGTCGGCTTACCATCTACCTCTCAAGCCAAGGCCATTAACACCTGGCTGGCTGAAGGCTGCGACTCTGTGGCGCCCCTACGCCGCATCTCCATCCGCCGACCAAAGGACTCTAATAGATGGTTCAATGACCACCTAAAAGACCTCAAACTGAGCGCCCGACGGGCAGAGAGGCAATGGAGGAAAAATTACAATCCCTTATTAAAAACCCACTTCATTTCAGCACTGGACAAATACAAAACAGCAATCCTGGCTGCTAAGACCACCTACTTTTCGTCAAAAATTACTTCTGTTCAAAATAAACCCAGGGAAATCTTCGGGATAGTGAATGACCTGGCATTCTCAGACCGAACCTCGCCCAATATCCCTCCCTCCCAACCTCTCTGCGACCAGCTTAATACTTATTTCTTAGATAAAATAGCAACCATCAAGCTCAATATCCCTCCACCTTCTTCCGCCTTCGTTGATCCCTCCCCCCCTCCCCTCCCCTACCTGCTTACCTCCATCCCCCCCCTCACTCAGGACTCTTTTTTGGAGATACTCCCTAAAGTGAAGTCGGGGTCTCCCGCGGACGTCTGCCCGGAACGAGTCCTGCAGCAAATCTACTCCAGCTGCCCTGACCCCCCCATTGCCTTCCTCAACAGCTCCCTGGCACAGGGCGTAGTGCCCACTGCGCTCAAGGCAGCTACCATAGTGCCCATCCTGAAAAAACCTGGCGCTGACTCTTCTATCTCGGCCAACTATCGCCCCATCTCCCTGCTACCCTTTCTGGGCAAGGTGATGGAACGCCATGTTACCGCGGTGCTCAGCACCCATGTGGAGGCAAATGGGGGACTGGCATCCCGCCAAGCCGGGTTCCGTCCCAGGCATTCGACCGAGTCAGTCGTGGTCTCAGCCTTGGACAAACTCAGAAAGGGTATGGATGAAAACAAACACCAGGCACTGGTCCTCCTTGATCTCTCCGCCGCCTTTGACACGGTGGACCACACCATCTTACTCACCCGTGTCAAGGCGGCCGGCATCGGGGGATCAGTTTTGATCTGGCTCTCCTCCTTTCTGAGGGAACGCACTCAGGCGGTCCGGCTAGGCGACTTCACGGCCACTCCCCTCCCTGTCACTTGTGGTGTCCCCCAGGGATCCTCTCTCTCCCCCTTACTTTTCAACCTTTATATCTTTCCTCTCATCTTTGCACTACAGCAGCTGGAGGTCACCGTCTATAACTACGCGGATGACCTCCAGCTCATCTTTGATCTGTCCCCTTCTCCTCTCTCGGTCTCTAATTTCCAGTCAACTATGACATTTATCAGGGACTGGATGAACCACAACCACCTTAAGCTGAACCCGGATAAAACCGAGTTGGTTCTCACTGGTGGTTCGTCCAGTCCCTGCAACTCTCTCTTTTGGCCCCCCTTCCTTGGCTCTGCACCGACCCCCTCCACCACGGTCAAAACCCTTGGTGTCAAAATAAACAGCCAACTCACCCTCCATTCACAAATCAGTTCTGTGGTGTCCTCCTGCTTCCTCTCTCTCCGCACTATCCGCACTGTCTCCCGCTTCTTTTCCCCCCAAGCACTTAAGATCATTATGGCCGCACTTGTGATATCGAAACTGGACTACGCTAACGCTCTTTACCACGGTATCCCCGCATACAGTCTGCGTAGACTCCAGACCGTCCAGAACCAAGCAGCCCGGCTGGTGTACGGTCTCCCTCGGTATCACCACTCCACCCCTCTTCTCAGGGAGCTTCACTGGCTCCCTATAAAGGAACGGGCCCTATTCAAGATCGGCTGCATGGTCTTCCAGGCCCGCCAGGGCACTGCCCCCGTCTTCATTTCCTCACTAATCAAGTCTTATGTACCCGTAAGAGAACTTCGGTCTTCCTCCAAGTCCCTCCTTCAGATCCCTCGCTTCACTCGCAAAAAGTGGGGCGGGGCTAATTTCTCCACCCTAGCTCCAACCTTCTGGAATTCACTCCCTGACCATCTCCGCTCTGCCACTCAGTATCTCCCCTTTCGTAGAGATCTGAAAACGTTCCTCTTCAGCCAGGCTTTCCTTACTTAAACTCCCTCAAAATTCCCTTCACCTCTCCCGGGTCTTTCCCCCTCAGTTGCCGATCTCCCCAGCGCCAAGAAACCGCAAGGTGTATGTTGCGCTCTAGAAGTATTTTAAATTAAAAAAATTAAATTAAATTAAATTAAAATTAAATTAAATTAATAGGTGACTCCTCCTCTGGACAACAGTGCGCATGGGCATCCACTCCATCCTCAGATTGTTTTTCACCATGATGGGAAATGATGGAGTGTATAAGAAATAAAGAGAAAGGATGTCCATGTGTAGTGTCTAATTAAGACAATGCTGGAACAGATACAGGTCCCGGGTGGGCGTGTGTGGCTCTGCAGCTCTACATGCCAAGAACAGATGCATACTGGTAAGTAGCATATTCCGTTCGAGGCATATGAGCTGCAGATCACACACTTAGGATAGACTATATAGCAGTGTCTCCCCTAGCGGTGGTCACCAGTATCCGTTGCAGCAGTTTGGAATAGAGTTTTTAGGACAGCTTGGCCTACTGAAGCTTGTTGTTTGGATTGCACATCAACACAGTAATGTTTAGTGAAAGTGTGTGTGGTAGACCATGTGGCTGCTCTGCAAATATCTTCTAAGGGAATGTTCTCTAAGAATGCCATGGAAGCCCCTATTTTACGCGTGGAGTGCGCTATAGGGGGAACTGTAAGAGTGCGTTTAGCTTTTTGGTAACATATTTGGATACATTTAACTATCCACCTGGCTATACCTGATTTGGAAATGGGGTTGCCTTTATGTGGTGGAGCGAAAGCAACAAACAGCTGTTTGGTTTTGCGAAAAGGTTTGGTTCTGTCGATGTAATAAAGCAAGGCTCTTTTAACATCTAAGGTATGAAGGGCTCTCTCAGCTACTGAGTCTGGATTAGGGAAGAAGACTGGTAGCTCGACTGATTGGTTAAGATGGAAAGGGGAAATGACTTTAGGGAGTAATTTCGGGTTTGTCCTAAGAACCACTTTGTTACGATGTAGTTGTAAGAATGGTTCTTCAAGAGTTAAGGCTTGTATCTCACTTACTCTCCGTAGGGATGTGATTGCGATAAGGAAAGACACTTTCCATGTTAGGAACTGCAGTTCGCATTTTTGCATAGGTTCAAATGGAGGACCCATGAGCCTTGTGAGAACAATATTTAGGTTCCACACAGGGGAAGGTGGTAATCTTGGAGGAATAATCCTTTTAAGACCCTCCATAAATGCTTTGATGGCTGGTACCTTAAAGAGGGACAGGTGTTGTCTATTTTGCAAGTAGGCTGCTAAGGCCGCTAGGTGTAGACGTATGGAGGAATACGCTAAATTACATCTTTGCAAGTGTAGTAAATAGCAAATAATGTTTTGGATGGAAGCATCTAGTGGACGAATGTCATTGTTGGCGCAGTAAATGGCAAAGCTTTTCCATTTTACTGCATAACACGCCCTAGTAGTAGGTCTTCTAGCCTCTTTTATGATATTCATACAGTCCGGTGGGAGGTTGAGGTAACCGAACTCTAAGACTTCAGGAGCCAGATTGCCAAGTTCAGTGTCTGAGGATCTGGGTGTCTGATTTCTCCATGGTTCTGGGTTAATAGAGCCGGGGAGAGGCGCAATTTTTGATGTGGAACTAGCGATAGTTCTAGAAGTGTTGTGAACCAGGGTTGACGTGCCCAAGTGGGAGCTACTAGGATCAGTTTTAGCGACTGTTGTTTCAGCTTGCGTACCACAAATGGAATGAGTGGGAGAGGCGGAAAAGCGTATGCAAATCTGCCCGACCAGTTCATCCATATTGCATTGCCCTTCGACTGTGGGTGTGAAAACCTGGCGGCGAAGGTTGGCCATTTTGTGTTTTCGTGAGTGGCGAACAGATCTATGTCTGGTTGGCCCCATTTTTGGAAGAATGGGAATAGGTCTTTGGGGTGTAATTCCCATTCGTGGATTTGCTGTGTCTGGCGACTTAGGAGGTCGGCGACCTGGTTGTGAACGCCAGGAAGGTGTTGCGCTAGCAGGTAGATGTTTTGGGGAATTGCCCATCTCCAGATTTGCTGTGCAAGTCGGGACAGTTGGAGAGAATGTGTCCCCCCCCCTGTTTCTGTATGTAATACATTGTCGTCATATTGTCTGTGCAGATGAGGACAGTTTTGTTCTTTAGATGTACTTGAAAGGATTTCAGTGCTAGGAACACCGCTAGAAGTTCGAGGTGATTGATATGGAGCAGTTTGTGTTGAGTGGTCCATCTGCCCTGAGTGGTGTATTGATGGAGGTGGGCTCCCCACCCCGTGAGAGATGCGTCGGTGGTCAGCACTACCTGTGGAAGAGGCTCTAAGAACGGCCGCCCTTTGGACAGGTTGATGGTGTTTCACCATTTTAGTGAACGAAGTGAGCGACTGTCCACCAACACCAGATTGGTAAGTTGTCCGTGAGCCTGGTTCCACTGTTGTGCTAGACACTCTTGCAAGGGCCGCATTTGAAGTCGTGCGTGGGGTACGATGGAGATGCATGACGCCATCATGCCTAACAGTTGCATAAACACTCTTGCTGGAAGAGAGTGTTGCGTTTGAAATTTTGAGATGAGATTTTGTATGTTGACTATCCTGGCTGTGCTGGAATAAGCTATGGCCTTGGATGTATTTATGGTGGCTCCCAGATATTGATGTATGTGGGAGGGTTGCAGTTGAGATTTGGGATAGTTGATGGTAAATCCTAAGTCGTGTAGGGTTTGAATAGTGCGGTGAGTGTGGAGAACGCATTTGTCGAGAGTATTGGCTTTTATGAGCCAATCGTCGAGATAGGGGAAGACATGGATTTGTTGTCTCCTGAGATGCGCTGCCACAACTGCTAAGTATTTGGTGAATACCCTGGGTGCGGTTGTTACTCCGAATGGGAGAACTGTGAACAGATAGTGTTGCCCGTCTACCACAAATCGTAGATATTTCCTGTGAGCGGGATGCATAGGGATGTGAAGGTATGCGTCCTTGAGGTCCAATGTGGCAAGGAAGTCGCCCTGTTGAAGTAGTGGGAGGACTTGTTGGAGAGTGATCATATAGAAGTGATCTGATTGTATGTATTGGTTTAGTAGCCTGAGGTCCAGTATGGGTCTTAAGGTCCCGTCCTTTTTGGGAATGAGGAAATATAGATAATACACTCCTGTAGCCTGATGTTGGAGTGGAACTGGTTCTATTGCGTATTTTTGAAGCAAAGACCAAATTTCCTGTTTGAGGAGCGTGAGATGGTGTGGTGACATTGGACGATGTTTGGGTGGTATGTTTGGGGGGGTGTGTGTGAGTTCGAGGCAGTAGCCAAACTGGATAATTTGTCTTACCCACTTGTCTGTTGTGATGGAATCCCAGACAGGTAGGAACTGTTGGAGTCTTCCCCCGACCAGAGTGGAATGGTCTGGGGGGAGTGGAGGCAAGTCACTGTTTAGTGGCTGGAGAGGTGCGGGTGTTGGTGTTGCCCCGTCCTCGGCCCTTGGTATTGTTTCCCCTATATCCGCCTCTAAAATATCCTCTGTTAGGGGATGTTTGTCCGGAGGTTTTGAAAGTGGAAGAGGTGTGTGTTCCCACACTTTTGGAGGCTCCCCTGTAAAGGGAGCGTCGAAAGGAGCCTCGGGGTTGTGTAGACTGTAATGCTCCCATTGATTTGGCAGTCTCATTATCTTTCTTCATCTTTTCTAGTGCAGTGTCGACTGCGGGTCCAAATAATTGCTCCTGATTAAAGGGTTGAGCAAGAATGGTTGATTGTACTTCCGGCTTAAAGCCGGAAATACGTAGCCATGCGTGGCGTCTAAGTAACACGCTCGTGTTGACCGCCCTAGAGGCGGTGTCCGCTGCGTCTAGTGCACATTTGATTGAGGCATTTGATATTAGCTTTCCCTCTTGAATGAGGTCATTGGCCTGGGATTTGTACTGATCAGGCAGGTGTTGCAAAAGATCCTCTAGCTGGTCATAATGAGCCCTATCATATCGAGCCAATAGGGCTTGTGTGTTGTCAATACGCCAGTGGTTAGCAGCTTGTGCGGCAACCCCTTTTCCAGAGGCCTCTAAGAGCTTAGACTCTTTGTCTGAGGGCGGTGTGTCTCCTGTTGTTTGGGAGTCAGCCCGCTTCCTTGCATTTGACACGACTAAAGAGTCTAGAGGGAGCTGCGCTTTGATGTAAGCGGGATCCTGTGGGGCCGGTCTATATTTTTTTTCTATTCGGGGGTTAAGAACCCTAGCTCTAACAGGGTCCTTAAAAACCTCAGTGGCGTGCTTTATCACTCCCTTAATCATGGGCAAGATTTGAACAGATTTTTGCAACTGCTCAAAAGTGTCGAGGAGAAAGTCCTCTTCAGGTGTATCTGTGTGCATGGTAACGCCATGGAACAGTGCCGCCCTGTTTATGAGTTGTCCAAACCCTAAATGGTCATCAGGAGGGGAGGGTTTGGAAGGGTATGTAGTGGGATCAGGAAGGTCCGGTAAAGGGAAAGCCCAGTCGTCTAAGGGTGCCGTGTCCGGGAGTGTAAAAGGATCATGAGGATCAGTAGGATCATCTGGGTCTCCCCCCTCCCCCTAAATCATCATCATCACCATCATCCTGTGGAGGTGGTGTATGTGAAGGAGATGGTAGAGGGGAAGGAGGTGGGGGCCGGGGGGGTGGGATGAGAGGTAATATAGGAGAGGAAGGACGAATGGGTGAGGTGGCAAAGTCCTTCTTCTTCACGGGAGCTGGAGGAGGTGTTGTGTCCAGCTTCCGTTTCTTGTATGGCACAGCTGTGACATGTCCGGTTTTTGGATTGATATAAATCCTTTTTTGCGTGGGATCCGGGCGAAAAAGTTCCTCATTGTCCGAAAGTGGCTTTGGCGCAGACTTTTTCGGCTCCGATCTGTGTTTGGGAGATCGGCAGAGCCTTTGTGGACTTTTTTCGGCACCGAGGATGATTTTGGTGCCGAAGAACTTTTCGGTGCCGGCGGAGATTTAGGCGCCGAGGAACCTTTCGGTGCCGGTGGAGACTTCGGTGCCGAAGAACGTTTTGGTGCCGATGGAGATTTCGGCCTCGGAGCCTGCTTCGGTGCCGACAGGGGAGTCTTCGGTGCCGAAGGTATTGTGGGCACAGTAATATGAGGTGTACTCGAGCTCGAGCCACCTGCAGGCTTATATTTCTTCGGAGCCGGGCCCGAGGGTGGGGCCTCTGAAGATGATTTTCGGTCGCGACTGGGGCCAGCTGGCAGAGTCTTGACCAATGTCTTTTTTGGTGGGGTTGGGGTAGGGGCACTGGTACTCACACGCTGCCCCGGAGTGATGAGGTCATCAGAATCGTCAGCCTCGGATACGATTTGGAGGTCTTCGGAGTCGTCGTCAGGGACATCCTGGGCAAAGATGCCGTCTGGTTCTGGAGCCGGCCTGGCCATGATATGGCGTCGAGCTCTTCGGTCCCGGATGGTTTTCTTCGAACGGAATGCGGCGCAGGCTGGACAGCTGGATTCATTGTGGTCCGGCGAGAGGCACAGGTTACAGAGCTCGTGGTGGTCACTGTGGGGGAACTTTGCTCCACATTGGGGGCATTTTTTAAATGGTGCCCTTTCCATGAGCGGCGTCCAGAACCGGTCCGAGTATATGTCGACGTCGAGTTGTAAAATTTTCGAAGGTTGTTTGATTGTTAGAAGTTTTCAGCTGGAGCGGAAAAAAGTTCATCCGAACCCAATGGCGGAAAAAAACAATCTGAGGATGGAGTGGATGCCCATGCGCACTGTTGTCCAGAGGAGGAGTCACCTATCTCGTGACCAAAGGCTTCTTCCGAAGACAACAACCTGCAATCATCCGAGCCCAACACCAGATGGCGATCTTATCCTAAGTGTGTGATCTGCAGCTCATATGCCTCGAACATCTTATTTTCTTTCAAGATAATTCAGGATTAATTATTAAACATAGCATAAAATCAGACAAATATTTTGCCCACAAAACATTCATGAAAGCCGAGGTAATACTTAAGAAGGGTTCAGATGTGTTAAATGACAATAGATGAAACAGGATCAATTTAATTTGTTTTCTTCAAAATGTTGTTGCTAATTGGCATGCATCAACTCAAATGGTTATAGTTTTACATTATGGTCAAATCCTGTGTAAACTCTGGTGTTATGTAAGTTCTTATTAATGCTTCTACCAGAGAAGCAGTGCCAAAACTGTCCTATTGATGTTCTGGGAATTCTGCTATACATATATTAGAGTGCCTTGCATAGTTCTGCTCTTGTTTATCTTTAAGCCATGATACCTCTTTCTCGTTTGGTGAATTTTTCTGACTAAGATGAAAGAGATGATTCTTGAGAAAGGAGAAATCATTTGTTACACAAAATAATTTTGCCTTCCATATTTTTTCAGACATGACTGCAGAAATGGCTTGAAGATGCAAAAAGTTTAAGAACATGCATTCTCAATTTTAAATGGCAGCTGTGCACGCCTCGATAGTCCAACTTTTTGACTAAAAATACTGTATACGGGAACACTTCAAACGCTTCATTCGGTTAAAGAGGCCGCTATGCTTTTGAAAAGCACAGGTTGAATTCAATATAGTTTAACATTAATCGACAGAATATAAGGAATTAGAAGAACGAGGGGGGTTGAAGTGGAAGAGGAATAGGAGGTTTGGCACCCAGCCATGGTGCCAAGTTGCCTTGGGGGGCATTGTGTGTGTGCGGGGGAATGTGAGGAGAGGGGCGGGGATGCTGCTAGAGAATGCAGGGGTGGTTGGGGAGCATATAAAAAGGAGGTTTGGAGGAGGAAGTCAACTGAGTATTTTGCATGTTATATAAGCACATGCATATTGCACTGTGAAGGTGGACAGAACGCTGGCTTGCACTGATTATGTATGTTTATACTACATGCACTTTTGTAAGATGAATTGTAAACCGGGAACTTGTGCTAAGCCTCCCTCTGGGGCAGGAGAGTAGGAAAGCATGCTCAACATCCCAGGGAAAACAATTGCTTCTTTGCTAGTTTTTGCCATTTTTTCACAGAAACGGTTCGTTATGCAAAGTTTGTACATCGGAAAAGGATGGTTGAAAGCTGGTGGAACAAGGAAGGAATGAGGAGAGGAGGACCTAACTCGACTCAGTCTCTATCTCTTTAAGTACAGAGAGCCGTGGGATGTTGATGAGGTATGTATGAAGAGTAGAGGGGCTCACGTCTGACAGATACTATGAGAATTGTCTTGCTTAATGTCAATGAGTGAATAAGAGGAAGAAATTACATGGCATAGAGGCTTGGGTTAAGGGTTATTATCCTTTAGTTGTGCTATTACATGAGATTCACATAGCATTGCCTAATCTGGCTAAATTATCGATGTTTTTGAAATGGGCAGGGTTTAGGGAATGTTCAGTAGTATGAGCAGCATGTACAAGTGTGGATATATTTATAGCCAAACTTTGGATGGCGAAATAAATACCTGGGGAGCAATACAGATGGTCTTTGGTACAGTCTAAGCTGAGCTATCGCCTCTGTACATCTTATTTTTGTTAGTTTCTACGCTCCTGTGGAGGTTTGCGTTTTTTGTTGGCAGTCCGGCAAGAATTCTAATCGGGCCGATTTTAATTTCTTCCAAAATCTAGAGATTGATACTACAAATAATAAGAGGCAATGGAAGCAGAAGGCAACTAAAATCATATTGGATTATCAGAAAGATTTGCTGCTAATAGACCCATAGAGAAATGCTTTCCAGAAAAGAGACAATACAAATGTGTTTCTGCCAGATTTACAACAGCTACACAATTCGATTTCTTTTTAGTGACAGCTAGTCTGGGCTTTGGATATTTGATAACACTGTCTAATATGTTCTCAAACCATTTGCCTCTTTAATTAGGTATTTTGGGAGGTAAGAGAAGACCCAAATTTAAAAGTGGGATTTTAATGAGCTGTATCTGGAGAATAATGAATGGGTAGAAATGTTTGGGGAGGTAATACGGGAATTTATAATAATACATCAAAAGAGGGTCTCTCAAAATATAGTTTGGGAAGCTTTAAAAGTTTCCTTGCAGGCACAAATAAAAGCTAAAGACATAGTGTTAAATAAAATAGCTAAAGAACAAAAGCTGGAGCGCAAAAGCGGATCGGAAATGATACTGAGAAGTTCCGGTTTGCACTGAATGAATATTATTATGCAGAGGGCCATGTTAAAAAACTCTACCTATATGCAAATACCATAAGGGGAAAGTAATTGTGCAGGAAGATTTATGGCCTGACAGACACTGGAGAAATTATCCAAAAGCATTATCCACACTTTAAGATGTCCTTTAACGGGGTTTGTTGTAAAGAGACAGGCCAAATCAATGCTATCATTTTAGAACACTTTAATCAGATTTACTATTGTAATGCTACATATATTTTTACATTGTGAGATTGTGGTGACCTTTGACCCTATGTGTTTTAACTGACTCAATTTGCAATGTACAACATAATGTTTGTGCTCTTGCATGATTTCATTTCGTGCCTTCTTGCAGCTTCAAAGAGGGACATTTTTATTTCTTAATAGCACAGAACAAAACATCCTTGCTGGAACAGAACATGTGGGATGTGTGTTTGGAAAGTGGGAGAGAGGAATGTACTTCTCCGTCTCAGAGTAAAAACACAGAGGGTTGGCCAGCTTCCGTCTTGTCCTCGAAACAGACCGGTTCGGTCAGCCTTGGTTTTTGCAATAAATGAAGGGAGGGGGGAATTTCTAGTAGTCTCTCTCTCTCCATATTAGTAAAAGGTATTAAAGACAGGATGCATTGGCGCTCATACAGAAGCTCACTCGTGGGGTGGGCGCACCATCACAAGGAAATTTTGCTGTCCCATTGAGACTTCAGCATGACTCAAAAGGGCTTCCCAGTCAAGCTGACCAGAAGGTTATGTTCAACTCAGTAGGTGATTTATGAGCTATATGTTTAATTGCTCTGTGATGTTTTCATGTTGTGTATACATACTCTTTATATTTGAGTATTCCATTTGACAGTGTTTATTCTTGCCATTTGACAGTGCTGGTATCTTGAATTGGACATCTAGTATTCTCTGCTTATGTTTTACTCCCTTTCATTGGACTTGAGTGTTCCATTATTATTATTTGCATGTGCTTTACTATTATTATCTGCTTGCGTTTTATCTCATGCATTTGATTACTTGTGAGTGATTTACAATTACTTATATATATATATATATATATATATATATCCATACACACACACATTTACATGCTGTTTCACCTGTTTCATTTGACATCTGGGAAAGTCTTTCTGTTAGAGAGTCCACACTTCATTTTGAAGCTGCCTTTTAATGTGCCTCCTTTTGTGAGTGCTGAGTCTCCTTTATAGGTGTTTCTTCCTGCTTTACCGAGTGCCTCATTTTGGGAGTGCTGAATTTCTTTTATTTGGGAGTGTAAAGCAAGTCAACTATTATACCTAAACAGCTGATATAAAGGCACTGGAAAATTACCAAGGAGATTGTTGATGCCTACACTCCCTGAGGAAGATAGCTGCAACATGGTTAACTCTTTAATTATGGAAGAGCTGGAAGAGGTAGCCAACAATTTATCGTGTGGTAAGGTATGCAGCTTAGACAGTTTTCCATTTGAATTGTATAAAATATTTTGGGATGTACTATATATTTGCTGTGATAAGCGGATTTTATTCTATGTGGGTTCCAATCCCATCCTCCTTTAATACTGGTAATGTGGTAAGCGTTCTGAAGAAAGGTAAAAAACTAGAGGATCTAAACTCCTATCGACCCATAATACTGTTAAATACAGATTATAAAATGAATATGAAATTAATGGCAAACAGGCCCAATATGGTGGCTTTTAAAGTGTTTCTCATTGATCAGAATAGTTTTATCGCTGGTTAACTATCAACCAACTCAAACTACTTTATAGAGGCCCTTGATATCATCGCAGTAAAACAAATCTCTGCAATTAAATTTTGTCGGAAGCCGAGAAGGCTTTTGACCTCGTGGTCTGAGAGACCCTCTTCTGCGTCCTAGAGTCATTCAGGATTCCTCCTCAGATCACAAGGTTTATACAGAATCGGAATAAAAATGCAGAGACAAAATTGATTATTAATACATAAGAGGGAGGTACATTGAAAGTTTGACAAGGGAAGAGGCAGGCCTGTCCCTTTTTCCCAATCCTGTTTTCCTTTTTCATTGAGCCATTGTCTATTGCCATTCGAAGAGATGAGATCATCCAGCCACCAGTGCAATAGATGGATAAAATTTAACATTATGCAGATGATATCAGGCTGATCTTAGCTACAAAGAACACAACACGAGAGAGTTTTGGGAATTTTCCCAGTGTTTTAAGCTTCAGGCTGATACAAGTTGAGATTTGCAGAAAATATTGAGAACCCATATGGATTTAGTTTTAACTGTTGCTTATTAAAGTAGAAATGCAGTTAGCAAGATGGAAACCATTATCGATAACCACCTTAGGAAGAGTGGTGCTGATAAAGATGGCGATCCATTTGTTTAACTTCTTTTTGGCTTTACTGTGTGTTCTAAATTCAATCTTTTTTTTAAAGAAACTAAATTCATGGTTTCATCTTTCATCTGATAAGACTCGAACCCAAGATTGGCACTTAGCGATTTATATAGAAGTGTGGAAGAGGGAGGGTCAGCTCACACCAATTTTCAAGTATATTATCACATACATTTTGCACAATACACATTTAGAATTATTTTTTAAGAACGATCTGATGAACATGATTTTAAACGAAAATGATATAGAACACACATTAAAACTGACCAAATCCGACAGGAACGTTCGGTATAAAACTACAATGTTTTTCTTTTTAAAGGGAAGGCGCAGTTTTATCAAAATTATTCTATCCCCTATTTGGAAACCTGCTTGATTTACTTGAAGAGGGGAAAAGGAGAGGGGATAGACCAGAACATTCTATTAAAATGGAAGGTTCATTTTTTTCTCGAAATGGGTGATAGCAAGAAAACCTGCCTCGAAATTGATATGGTGCTCACCAGGGATAATTAATTACAATGTTCATATACCATTGTGTATAGGGTTAAAAGCAATAGATATAACCACGATCTTGACGAAAAAAGAATTGGTCTCTAATTTAATCAACCCCGCACCAGTGCCAAAGCAGTTAAGAGATTTGAAAAAATATCTTGCAGGAAGAAAAGCTGCAAACAAGTGGCAAAGAGGAAGGCATCTCCCTAACCAGAGAAATATGGGTCAAAATTCATCAATGTAATTGTTAATGCATGGCAATTGGGATACAATGTAGTTCTAGGCAAAACAGCTAATCTATCGGACCCCACAGTTTTAAAATAAGATCAATTCATAAACTTCAGGTTGATGTTATCGAAGAAGCTAATGGGTCCCATGTTATCTGCCAATGTCCTGAATTAAGCAACTTCTGGGATTTGATTTTTCAATACTTAGAAATTAATTTGCAAATTCAAATTATTCCCAACCCTTCCCTGGTATTAGTAGGATATGATTCTGTGCTTGAGATGACTGAAAGACAACAAAAGTTAGCTCGTCTCTCGAAGCAAGTGGCCAGAATACTCCTTACAAAGGTGGAAATCAAAATCAATTCCTTCCATAACAGCGTGGATTGGGAAAATGAAGATAGTGAGACAAAAGGAATATTCGTGTGCCGCCCAGAATGGGTATATCGTGAAGTTTAATAAATTATAGGGTCAATTAATGGATAACCAGGAATAGAACGTGGCTAGGATCAGAGCACCATATATAGATAAGATTATGTGCAGGATAAGGTCTATAATTATACCTAGGCCTATGTACTGTACGGTTGTACTTAAATATCAAGATGTGGATTTTTCTCTAAGAGTTGTAGGAAATTAATTGTTTAAGCAGTGCTGTGTTATTTAGGTTAACATAATCATGTTCAAGTACGGATTCCGGAGGATTATAGAAACTAGAGGTTGGTACTACGTACAGCAAAATTCCGTGGTATCATCTTTATCGATGTATGAATTATATTGTGCAGAACTTGGGGATTATACTGCACAAGGTTATTCTTTTTTTCACTTGCTGCTAAATTGTGCCTTTGAAATAAAAATATACATAAAAAAGGACCAACCCCAAAGAGAGGAAGAGTCTTTCTTCAGGGGAAAAAAAATGATTACACAGTTCAAGTATACTCAATACATTTATTGGAAGTGAGGTTAAAAGTAAGCATTATTTACACATACAGGAGTTAGCAAATGCAGTTACGCTGTGTATAAAATGGGAGCTTGAAGTTTCACATAACTACACTGTAGGAAAGTGCCCCTATTTGTAATGGTCACCCCTACTTTTTGCTCACCAATACTGAGGTTTTTGGCTGGAAGTGCTAGCCAGGCCCCAGTGCCAATGCTTTTTCCCCAAACAAGATAAACTGGTACAATTATGATACAATTGGCATACACTGTAGCACTCTTGTAAGTCCCAAGTAAATGGTACCCCCTAGTACCTAGGGCAGGGGTACCACAGACATTCCATAAGGGCTGCAGCATGTCTTATGCCACCCTAAGGGATCCCCATACAAACTGCAGGCTCACAAATTGCTATTGCACCTAGTGCAGGCTGCGTGACATGGTGCAAACCATGGTGAAAACACAACATGGCACACACCCCTGCGTGCCATGCCTAAGTGACTGCATACGATATATGTAAGTCACTGCTACAGCAAGCATTACAGCCCTAAGGCAGGGTGCATTATAACCTACGTGAGGACATATCTGCATGAACAGATATGCCCCTGTGGTGTCTAGTCTATACTACTAACTATTGCAAGTGATCAGGAAAGACATGTTAAGGTGTGTACCGGGCACTTGCCATTTGGAGTTACCCACCTACATAATAGCTTCACTGCAACCTACGGTGTTTGGTATCAAACACCTTGTCTGAATAAATCCATATTTATTCCAGTGTTGGATTCATTATGACATGCACCCAGAGGGCACCTAAGAGGTGCCTCTTGAAAACCTACCAGCCTCAAGTGTGCTCGATGATTAGTGTAGTCCAGCCTGCCACCACAGACAGATTTCTGGTCCCTGCAGGTGTGAGCCCATGCTCTCTGAGGCAGAAACAATGCCTGCTCGGAGGAAGGTGTTCACACCTCCTCCAGCAGGATGGCTAGTGATTTAGCATATCAGGACTAGGGACTTCAAAGTCTCTGTCACCTTTGATATGCGACCCAGTCTTCCCCCAGACCTGGGAGATGTCATCCCTGCGCTGAGGCCCCTTTAGCAGCAGGATAGGTAGAAAATTAGATATGCAGGGAGGCGTGATGCACTACCAGGCCAGTCACACCCCAAAGGTTGGCTGCCAGATGTGGCCCACAAAAGAAGGATTCCACCATCTTGATTTTATTGAAATTATGAATTTTTGGACAGGGTTATGCTGACACTTCCCAGGAAATAGTTATATGGGAGGTTCAGTGACCCCCAGGGTAAGCAGTCCATTGGCTACTACCTTTCTCTCCCCTTAACACCCCTAAATCTAGTATTTAGGGAGCCCCTAGCACCAGAGCAGGAGAATGGACTGACTCAAGAAGAAGAGCAAAGAATAGCTGAAAGAAGCAAGAACTGAGGACCTGCGACTGACTTAGTGCCAACCCTGCCAGTCTGTCAGCTTCTTCCGGCAATTGCGACAACTCGTCCTGCCGCTTGTGCAACATCCAAAAGCCTCGGAGGACTGCCAGCCCCTTGAAAAAAACAGCCAGCATCTCCAGTGGAGTAGCAAAGCTACTTCCCTGCATCCTGCAAGCACTGAAATGCAAGCTCCAGTTTACCAAACTGCTGACCACTGGACTCTATGACGCAGCTGCCACCCAGCAGGAGGTGTTCTGTGCTCCCAGAAGTCAGCCCATCTCTCGAACGGGTAACAAGACACTAGACCCTCCAAGAGCCCTCCAAAGCCAATACACGGGGTACTGGACCCCTTGCAGCAGCCAAGACTTGTTGGTGGTCCAATCCGGATACCGACCCTACATAGATCGACCTGCTAACGAGGGACATCGGCAGCAAGAGACTAGCATTGAGAGTGGCCCAGCTGTTGTGTTTTGGTCCCCATCTCCAAGTCGACACCTGAAGTAAGAGTCTCTGATCACCATGACCAGACAACTCTAAGCACCTCTGCACCCGAGCCCCACAACCCGAGTCCAAGTCAAAGTGAACCGATGGTGCCTATGGGGTCCTGAGACCCTTAAGAGCTGAGCTCGGCTTTGGGGGAAGCTGGACTAGTCCCCCAGTCCCCGCCTGCAGTCTCTTTTGCAGAAGAACGACAACCGCAAGAGCCTGCCACAGCGCGACCCTGCCGGACAAAGCAACACTGCACATAAAACCTCCAGCCAGAGTACAGGTGAACCGAAGGTGTCCCTGGGACACAGAGACCCTTGAGATCCGAGACCCTCTTTGGGTTCAACCAGACTGGTCCCCCAGTCCTCACTTGCAGCATCTTTCTAACTGGCACTTTTTCCATTGACTTAAATGGGGCACCCAGCACCGATAGCACCTCTGTACCCGGACACCCCAGAGCAGACTGAGGTGACCTTTTGGTGCTGCCTTGGACCTTACGTATGTTAAGCCCTGAAGAACAGGCCTGTTAGTCGTTGACAAGAGGCCGTATGCAGTATATGCTTTCTCCCATAGGTTAATATTACCGCAAATACAGTATCGCCTATTTAAATGTCGAAACCCTACCTTAAAAAGTACTTACTTTATCACAAAGATCTTGGTGCATAAAATAATATAAAATCTGTGTGATTATTACAAGTTGGTGTTGGATTTCTTCACTGACCGTGTGTCCCATGTGTGTACAACAAATGCTCAACACTTCCCTTTGATAAGCCTAAAGCTGAATGCACACACTACCACTTGTAGAGCGCTTTTGGATTTTTAAAGCAAACTCCTCTAAGCCAAAAAGGGTTCCTTGGACTCTCTATGCAGTGCAATTCATTTTAGTGCACTATATAGAGCCAGCTTCCTGCATAAACCACTTCTCTACACTGTAGAGGGTAAAGTTAGTGTTGATATGGGAGTCTATGTTTGTTTAAACAGGCACAAAGAAAATATATTCGGTAAAGCTGCATAATTATTCATTGTATTCCTTCAAAACAAGGCTATGGTTTTATTTGATATACAGATTTAATCTGAAACAAGGAACACAACTTTTTAATTTCCTCAGCAGGCTAAATTATTCTCCGTCAAATTATTAATGGGCAAACCACTCACACAATGGGCATGTTAAAATATTTCAGAAAGAATGATAAAGTGTTTAAAAATAAAAAGATAATAAAAACCTGGCTTTAAAAGTTTCTTTTTTAAAGTTTAATTATTCACTTGCAAGCAAGATCCACAAATAAGTGACGTAGCGACCTGATACCTACTGCTTTTACCTCCCTTAGGAGCAAAAAAAGTGTTATCACAGAGTGCACAAAACAGCCACTCATCAAAAGATACAGTGCATTCTGCACATCTGAAAGACTTGGTAAATGCTGGTTGTGCCATTTATGTTCTTCCCTTCTGTCAAATACCATGGGGAAAGTTATCTGCTTTTTTCCTAAAAAAAAAACCTTAAAAAAACAAATGCTAAGAATTAAATTACCTCCTCACAAGATTCACAACTTCTTGAAAAAGCTGTTTCTCATCGGTAGCATAGAGGATGTCCATGCCTGTAACTCCAGATCGAACAAGTAATGGTGCCTTCTCTCGGCTGCCTAAAAAGATGTAGAAATGTAAACAAGCCAACAGAAAAGTAATTAAGAGGACAACATATTGGTTTCAGTTTAGCATGTACGCCACAACCACAAGATATTCCAACTATTGCAGATACAGCTTCCTGGGATGTATTGGTGAATAATTTGAAATCTCATACACATTTCCATACTGTAACCAACTGTTGATTTACGTCCAGGCATGGGACATAATTCTTTTTAACAATCAAATCGAATCTACAGTTCACTTGTACATATTTGTGAAGGGGTTGTATGCAAGGCAGGCTCTCAGGCATGTGAGCTGCACTTTCCTAAAGAAAGGCAAATGTGGACTCAGCTAAAAATCCTCTAGTGTGAAAAAGTGTGCAATGTGGCCTAATTTATAAAAACAAAATAAGGACCCCTTTTTAGTTGTCATTAGGGGCTAGTTTAGGTTTGTTACACTTAACACTTGCACATGCACTTTGAAATGAAGATTACTTACCAGTGCTTCATGTTATTCTTCCAAAAAAGGGAAGGCACATTTTACATTGTCAGAGTTTCAAGAACAGTAATGCTTACCTTAATTTCTATATTTTCAAATTACAAAGCTTTAGCAGGTTCAGGTTTCAATAGCTTTCCGTTTTTTATTTATTGTACCTAATTTAAAACTAGATAATGTAAGGATAACTTTTTCAGTTGGCATTGCAACTCCTACCAACATGGTTTGGCATGGTAGGAACTGCCAAGGAACGAATCAGTTTGCAAGGTACAACATAAAAATTCGTCATAAACATGAAGATGGTTACACACGGAGTACATTTCAAGTATTTTTTGAATATATACACCAGTGTTACCACATCCAGGACGTCCACTATTGCCAATGTTTTGTTTCGATCAAAAATACATGAAAAACTTTTTAGTGCAATGATTTATTTTTTTTCACGCGTTACTTTTTTAAAAAAATTATACTTTATGTAAAGAATGTTTTTGTACAGTTCTGGAAACCTTTAAGTATATGAAATTTACTGTCTTGTCCATTTTAACTTGCTCAACAAACAAACCGTGGCTACTTGCTCAGCTGAATCTACCTTGCATGCTAGCCAATACCCTAGTCGTGTGGAAAGGAATTCGTACTGTCTAGGGAAAAGTGATATTTGAGGGGGAAAGAAAACCTTCCTTCCAGTAAGGGGGAAAGGATGTGGCCTAATGGCTAGAGCAGCCAACCTTGGAGCTGGGGAACCGGGTTTGTGTCTCGGTAGGGACGCACAACGTCCTGTGATTCTGGGCAAATCACCTAATCTCCCTGTGCCTAACAAAAATTCAGGTGTCCGGCTGTACCCCAACTGGTGCTCATGTAAAGCGCTCTGATAACTTCGGGTCTAGTTCGGGCTATATAAAACTCTATATTAAAAAAAAAAAAGGTTCCATCAATTATAAACAAAGCCCCAGAAGTCTTTCAAACGGTGGAAACTTTTGCCGTCCGTTTGGATTTTATGAAGCAGCAAATAAACAACATTAAGGGCTCCACAATTCCGAACCTGATTTGTCTATCTCCACATGGAGATGTACCATGGTTCTAAAGTTCCTTTTGCTTTTGACTTTAAGGAAGTATCTGAACTGAATTGCTCAAATATTCCACATATACTCAAGCCTACTTGCAAACTGGATGAACATCTTGTTACAACAGCAGTCAAAGGCCATTCTGAAACTCGTTTACTCTTTGTTCTGCAGTCAAGAAACTGCTCCTTTTTTATTGGGCTTATTTTCTGATAATCTGAAGAAAGCCTTGTTAAATCACTTTAAAAAAAGTAAAAAAAAAAATAATAAATAAAAAAGGAATATTAACCAGGCTAACAACCAATTATTGTCTCATGGCCATGAAAAATCTAAACAAAACAACCTACACTGAACTGCCGGCCCTTGTAGAGATGCATGCAATTAGAACATTTTCAGTCTGGATTTAAACCCAATCATGGCATCTAAACAGCTCCTGTGGAAATCTGGGTTGACTTTGACTTCATCCGATGAGGGCGCTTGTCTCTTTAATAATGCAGTACCCTTTTGGCAGCCCTCAACACCACAGTACACTAACTGCTCTTAGAGCAGCGTAAAAACCTGGTCAGTGACAAATAATAATTGCTCTGTTGGTTGGCTTGATTTCGGCTGGGCAGGGATTAATGTATGCATTGTGACCTTATGTTTCCTGTTTTCATTCTTCTCTTTCAATTAACTTTTTAGTGCCACAAAGTTCATCCCTCTCCCCCATAATAGTGTATTGTATATATCATGTCCAGTATTTATCTAAGATCACTTTTCAAAATGATTAGGTGTGGAGGCTTAAACATTAATCTTATAATGATTAAATCCAGATTTATATCTGGCTTGATTAGCCCCCAGATAATTTACAGATCACAAATGAAACTGCTGACTAGCATAGTGCTAGTGGTCTAAAGCTCTGTGCATCCAACACACAGTTTATGGTAATGGGTCTAAAACATGCATGTACTTTCTGGTACTGTGCTCACCAACTCCAACTTTTCAAAGTTTCCCCATGAAATCAATAAAGGTTATAAATGTAAGGTTGTGAATCACTTATGTGGTCTCTGTTCAAACGGACTATCTATCCAAAACCTGTGATTTTAAACTATGTCAATGTCAAATGATGTTGGATTATCTTTCTGTCTTTAAAAGCTCCCATAGATTTTAACTTCAATTGGAAATGTGTCTATGGTAGCTCAGTAAAAAAAGAAAAATGGAAAATATGTACCCTCTAGATCTCTCCAATTGTCTGATTAACCCCCACAGTAAATATAGGCTTCTGACAGCAGGATGCTTTCCATCATTGGACCCAGACTAAGGAATGCACTTCTGTCAAATGTTTAATAGGAAGAATCTTGGATGCCTTTCTTCACAGATTAAAAATGTTGGTTGTTTTGTTAAATTATCCCGATATACAGCTTTAAAAACCTGGCTGTTTTGTTCATGTTTATTGACATTAGGATTCTAAACTCCTTAAGACTTCCAATAAAATTTCCACCTTCATATGATTTTGGATTAATTTATGGTGCCTAATACAGTTCAGACTCGTGTATGTGATGTACATATACATAAACAACACAACAAATAAATGTTGCCTGACTGGTCAAGATCACTGTGAGCACATCAGCTTCGTGGTTGGACGAGGCAAGGCTTAGATGAACAAGATACTTGCCTTCGGTAACGATATATCTGTAAGAAACATTAGTTAGATTCCTTACCTTAGAATATCCCCAGGCGTCAGGCTGGATCTGGAAAGATCTTTCATCAGCAGTACCCTTGCGCGTCGGTAGGCGTCGCCTGCGACTCCGCGTCCGTCGTGATCGCCGGGATGACGTCGGAGTACTTAGACGCCGCCCTCGCGCGCTGACGTCAGTTCTGCACATAGCTTTCCGCACCAGGAACGCAGAGCCATGCAAGAAACCGACACTGGTGCCATGAAACTAGGGCCCTAAAAGGGATGACCTTAACCCTAGATATCAGTTCGCAGAACGGGGAGGATGGGTGGGGCGGTAAGGAATCTAACTAATGTTTCTTACAGATATATCGTTACCGAAGGTAAGTAACTTGTTCATCTGAAAGAAACACGTTAGTTAGATTCCTTACCTTAGAATAGATACCCCAGCAATACCGACCCCGGTGGTGGGTCTGCGAACCAAGATCACACCAGGAAATCCTGGAGAACGGAACGGCCAAAGAAGCAGTCTCTCCGGACTTGGCTGTCCAGGCAGTAATGCTTGGCAAACGTGTGCAGAGAGGCCCACGTTGCTGCCTGACAAATGTCCTGCAGAGGGACTCCCAGTCCCAAGGCAGTAGTAGCCGCTGTGGCCCGAGTGGAATGGGCCCTCAGCCGCACAGGAGGATTCTTCTTAGCCAAGGAATAACAGGCCTTAATGCACAAAACGACCCACCGAGAGATGGTCCGCTTGTGCACTGCCCGCCCCTTCTTAGCGCCAACGTAGCCAACGAAGAGTTGGTCGTCCACCCGGAACTGTTTGGTGCGGGCCAGATAGAAGTAGAGCGCACGTTTTGGGTCGAGACGGTGGAGCCTCTCTTCCTATTTCGAGGGATGCGGAAAAAAGGTGGGCAAGGTAACAGACTGCCCGATGTGAAAGGCAGTAACCACCTTAGGAAGAAAAGAAGGGCAAGTCCTCAGAACAACCCTGTCCGGATGGACAGAGAGGAAAGGAGGTTTAGAAGAAAGAGCCAGGAGCTCACTCACTCTTCTGGCAGAGGTGATGGCAACCAGGAAAGCAGTCTTGAGAGTCAGAAGACTAAGAGGACAGTTATGAAGTGGCTCAAAAGGAGCGCACATCAGATAGGTTAACACCATATTCAAGTCCCACTGAGGCATTACAAAGGGGACAGGAGGAAACATATGGGTAATGCATTTTAAGAATCTATTTACAACAGGGGACTTGAAAAGAGAAGGCTGATCAGGAAGCCGTAAGAAGGCAGAAACATCTGAAAGATATCCCTTGATGGTGCCCAGAGCAGAGCCCTGCTGGGCCAGGGAAAGAAGAAATAGGAGAACCTCAGAAAGAGGCTGTGCACCTTGCCACAAATTTGTTCCACCTGCAGGCTTATACCGTTTTAGTGGAGGGACGCCTGGCTGCCAGAATGACATCACAGATTTTAGGAGGCAAGTCAAATGGCATCAACTGCCGCCGCTCAATCTCCACGCATGGAGGTGTAGGCTGGACAGGTTCGGGTGGAGGACCGTCCCCTGCTGCTGCGACAGAAGGTCCTCCTGAAGAGGCAGTCGAATCGGGGATACCAGTATCTTCGTGCCCAATCTGGAGCCACAAGGATGACTTGGGCCCGGTCACGCCTGATCTTCTTCAGCACTCTGGGCAGAAGTGGTATAGGCGGAAAGGCATATAACAGACCGCAACTCCACTCGCGACGAAAAGCGTCTCCGAGCGAGTGCCGCCTTGGAAATTCCAACAAGAAGAACTGATGACATTGCGCGTTCTCTTCGGTGGAAAATAGATCCAACCAAGGCTCTCCCCATTGCCGAAAGAGGCCTTGCGCCACCTCCGAATTCAGACGCCATTCGTGATCCATCATGCACCGGCGGCTGAGTTCGTTCGCCCTGGCGTTCAGAGAGCCCGCAGGTGTTGAACCACCAGAGTGATGCCCTGATGTTTCAGCCATGTCCAGAGACGCAGAGCCTCCTGACAAAGGGTCCACGACCCCACCCCGCCCTGTTTGTTGCAATACCACATGGCGGTGGTGTTGTCCGTGAACACCTGCACTAAACTTACCCGGACAGAGAGAAGGCATGCCTTCAGTGCAAGCCGGATCGCCCGCAGCTCCAATAAGTTGAAATGGAGTCGGGACTCCGCCGGAGACCAGAGGCCTCTGATCTCCGCCTCTCCCAGGTGCCCCCCCCCCATCCCTGGAGGGACGCATCCGTCACCACTACATGCTCCGGTTGGGGTAGGGAGAGGTATCTGCCGCAGACCCAATCGCGGTCCATGAGCAACCACTGCAACGGTCTCGCAGTGCCCTCCGAGATCTGGACATGATCGGACAGGTCGCCCCGATGTTGAACCCACTGGAACTTCAGGTCCCACTGCAGAGCCCGCATCCATCACCTGGCGTGATGCACCAGCAGGATGCAGGAGGCCATCAGACCCAGCAGCCGTAGGACCATCCTGACCGAAACTCGGGATAAAGACTGAAAGATCGGAATCAGAGCCTGAATATCCCGAACCCGCTGTTTGGGAGGATAGACCCAAAACTGCGCTGAGTCCAGAACCGCTCCGATGAAAAGGAGCTTCTGGGAGGGACTCAGATGTGACTTCGGCACGTTGATGGAGAACCCCAGCAAATGCAGGAGGTCGGCTGTAGTCTGGAGGTGGGAGACGACTGCCTGGGGCGAGCCCGCCTTCAACAACCAGTAGTCAAGATAGGGGAAGACTGGAACCCCTAATCTGCGCAGATGAGCTGCGACCATCGCCATCACTTTCGTGAACACCCAAGGGGCACTGGTGAGGCCAAAGGGAAGCACGGTAAACTGAAAGTGCTCGTGGCCTACCGTGAACCGCAGGTAACGCCGGTGGGCCGGCAGGACAGGGATGTGGAAATATGCGTCCTGCAAGTCCAACGCTACCATCCAGTCTCCAGGGTCTAGGGCAGCCAGAACCTGAGCTAAAGTCAGCATCTTGAACTTCTCCTTCCGGAGAAAGGCGTTGACGCTCCTGAGGTCCAAGATAGGGCGTAGGCCCCCCTTGTCCTTCATGGGAACCAGAAAGTAGTAGGGGTAACAACCCAGTCCTACTTCTGGGCCGGGAACGCGCTCGATGGCTCCCTTGGCCAAGAGGGCCGTAACTTCCTCCTGCAGAAGTTGCAAGCGATCCCCCGACATGCGGTGGTACTGCGGTGGCATGGCTGGAGGGGTCGCCTTGAAGGGGAGGGAGTAGCCCCTTTGGACGATTTGCAGCACCCACCTGTCCGAAGTGATGGTAAGCCAGTGGAGCAGGTGATGGTGAACTCTGCCTCCCACTGGCGTGGAATGGGCCTGAAAGCTCAGACTAGGAAGACTTTGAGGCAGATGCTGTGGGAGCAGATGTGGACTGACCGGCTCTCTGCCCTCCTGCTCCGCCACGGCGGAATCCACATCTGCGACCGCGTTGAGGCTGGTTCTGCGGCCTGTGGCTGGACGAACGTGCGGCGGCGCCCCTCCCTTGGCCACGAAAGGGGCGAAGAGCGGAAGTTTGCGGGCGCGGGGCCGAGAGGCCCAAGGACTTGGCCGTAGCTCTGGAGTCCTTAAAGCGCTACAGCACACTATCCGCTTTGTCGCCAAAAAGGCAACGGCCATCGAAGGGCATGTCCATGAGGGTGCTCTGGACATCCCCTGAAAAGTTTGTGGACCTCAGCCAGGCGTGACGACGAATCGCCACAGTCGCCGCAATCGCTCTACCCAGCAAGTCCGTGGTGTCAAGTTCACACCGAATGGAGTACCGTGCTGCATCCCGCCCCTCAGCAAGAGCCTGGGCGAGCCGTGTCCTGGCCTCCTCCGAACACTGGGGCAGCACGTCCGCCACCGTATCCCACAAGGAGTGGGTGTAACGGTCCAAAAGGCACGCGGTATTAATGGACCGCAACCCCAAACTGAGGGAGGAAACCAGTTTCTTCCTAAACTGCTGCAACCTTTTGGATTCCCGATCCGGAGGAGCGGACGGCAAGGCGGTCTGGGACGTCGAGGCCTGGATAACCAGACTCTCAGGTGTGGGGTGTACCGACAGAAAGCTGGGGTCACCCGGGGGAGGGCAGTGGCGCCGGGCCACGTTCCGATCCACAGAAGAGACTGTGGAGGGCTTGGACCAAGTGCCCATCAGAACGTCGGTGAGGGCCTCATTGAACTGCAGTAGAGGCTGCGAAGAGTTACTGGCGGTTGAAGCACCTCAGTGAGGAGGTTAGTCCTCACGGCCACTGCAGGGAGCTCCAGGTGAATGTGAAAAAAATGTGTTTTGAATAAAATATCCAAATGAAAATTTGATAGTAGATTTTGTGTTCTATAGTACAGGGAGCCCTTTAGGGAACGGACAGACTATTATGGAAGGACTTACCACTTTTGGTTTTTCAGATGAAGATTTCAGTAACTTGCTAGGACAACTGCCATCCACTACCAAGAGAGTCACAGTATCAAATGCAGACAATAGTGAGTGGATTAAACTCATGAATGTAAAGAAAAAAGTAAAAAGAACAGAGTCACATGCACAGTTTATGATTGAATATCTTAGAGCAGGAGTCATACCCTCAGGCCTGAGGGTAAGAAATGTGCCAGCACTCTTTGCAGAAATAAGAAAATTCTTAGAAAGATGGTCTTAAATCGCGAACAGATGTTCGCGCGATTGGATGATACTGATTGTTGAGACAGCTAGGGAAGTTGTGATCGTCCTAAATCAGGAGATAGCAGACGTAGAAGAAAAACTAAAAAGCCTGACGGCGCTAGAAGAAGCCAAAGCCAAATTAGACAGCTTAAATAGCGAACTCCTGGAGTTCGATGAATATCTGATAAAGAAAAAGACAGACAAACTGAAAAAAGATACCAGATGGTATAATCAGGAGAAGGCATATTCATATTTGAATCCAAACTATTACCAAGAATGGCAACAAGAACCAAATACTCAGAATCAATACAGACCTAGGCGTAAGCAGGTGACTTTTTCGGATACCTTCTCCTCAGATTCTGATAGTGATGGACCCCACTTGTTAGATGGAGGACCGACTGACCCCAGATCTAGAGTAACAAGACAAATACAGCCCCAATATTTACAACATCCATAACACCCGGGAGGACAAGGAGAACAAACTCAATACCACCAACAGCCTCCTTTTTTAGGGAGAGGTCAGAACAGGGGGCAGAGGAGATACCAAGGAATGAACCAAAGGAATTACCAACAATCAAACCCAGTACCTCCTCAGCCTTATAGGAGAACCAGAAATCAACAATACTGGCGCCAGTAAATACCATACTTGGAGGACCCTCTGATGCAATACCCATTTTTAATTTGTCTGAATACCAACTTAGCAATTATGAAGTGGATGTCCTAAGTAAAGGCCTTTCGTTTGTCTCGAGTAATACATGCAATACTTGTTTGCTACATCAAGACATTTTTTCCTTCTTTCGGAAAATTAGACTAAAAGATTTTTGGGAATATAATAGTCGGGAGGATCCAGACACAAACCTGTCTGGATGCAAACCTAATTCTATTTTTACACCAACTCTGGACATGGTAGGTCCAGAAGTGGCAATATAGGAAAAAGCTTTCCTAAAAGAACTCCAAAAAGTGACTAAACACAACTATGAACCAAATCCGAATATGAAAAAACAAGAAATACTAGCACTTAAGTCCCTTCAAAATACCAAAAATATCACAATCAAACCGTGTGATAAAGGCGGTGGAATAGTGATTATGGACACACAAAACTATGAAAGCAAAATAAAGAATATGCCGTCAATTTCAGAACATTATAAGACAGCTAGTTGTTCACAATTGCAAACTTTGATCATGAAAATACAATCTTTAACCATGAGAGCTTTAGAACAGGGAGATATCTGTCAGAAAGAATATGAATTCCTGAATAAAAAAGATCCAGTGACCCCGGCGCTATATGGGGTGCCCAAAACGCATACAAATACGACCAATCCACCCCTTCGCCCAATCATATCATCAATCAACCCGAGTACAGAGCCTATCTCCAAATATGTGGATAGCTTCCTATGCCCCCTTACTGCCACATACCAATCATACATTAAAGATACAGGGCACTTTATTAATCAAATTGAATACATACCATTCAGATCGGATAGACAACTGTTGGTTACATTAGACATCGAGGCACTATATACGAACATCCCATAACAGAGAGCTGTGGAAGCGGTGGCCTCTCTTCTCAGCCGAACACCGGACGATAGACCGGATAGATTCATGTTGGAATGCCTAGAATTAGTGAATTTAAACATGATCTGTACCAACAAATGATGGGGACTAGCATGGGAGCTTCCTGTGCTCCTAGTGTGGCGAACATTTTTATGGGAGAATTCGAGAGAAAACATGTCTACAATGAAGTGGCACCATACTTCGAGAACGTCGGCGAGTGGTGCCGTTTAATTGACGACATTTTTTTCGTCTGGGACGGAGATACGAGCACCCTAAAGGAATTCATTTCTTGGCTTAACCTCAGTGATGCCAATTTAAGATTCACTAACTTTAGCCCTGATAGAGTTGAATTCTTGGACATAGTTGTATTAGGTGATTCAGGTTCCCTGCAAGTAAGCTTCTTTCGAAAGCCCACAGCTAGAAATACAATACTGCGCCATGATAGTTTCCATCCTAACAGTCAGAAAGACTCTATCCCCTTTGAGGAATTCCTTAGAATAAGGAGAAACTGTTCTAGTAGAGCAGAATATGACATACATGGCGAACAACTGAAAAAGAGACTATTAGAAAGAGGCTACCCTAAGAGACTAATAAGGACTGCTTTTAAAAAGCCAGATTCTTTAATCGTGAGGCTCTATTGGGTGGAACACAGCATGAACAGAACAACCTATTGGTATGTGTTATCAACCACTCACCATTAGACTTTAAGGTTAAAAAAATTGTCGAGAAACACTGGACAATACTAAATACCAACGATGACAATATGGCTCTTCAAAAACCTATAGTAGCCTATCGCAGAAATGCTAATATCAGGGACAAGTTAGTTCACACAAGAGAACCAAAATATAAACATCTGAAGGACAGTACTATCACGGGTTTACCCATGATTAAGGGGAACCACAGACGTGGAACCTGTGTGGCATGTGAAACTGCCATAGTTACGGACAAATGAGAATACAAAGAAAAATCAGGAATCTTGAAAGATCACACAAACTGTCAAAGCCAAAATATTATTTATCTTATCCTTTGCCCTTGTGGCAAAGGGTATGTTGGCGAGACAGGACGCAAATTTAGGTTAAGGTATTCTGAACATAGGTCAGCAATACGAACTAAAAAGTTGGCGTCGCCTATGGTCTCTCATTGCAGAGATCAAGGACACTCTGAAAAGGATCTCCGCTGGCTTATCCTTGAAAAAAATCAAATTCAAACCAGGCTATGATGTCACTGATACATGCAAATGGAGGAAACATATATGATCTATACCCTTAATACGGTAGCAGAGGGCCTAAACGAGGAAATCATATGGAACATCACACGATGATTTCATTATATGTCTATGATTTCATTATGGGACTACTGTTACTTCTAACAAAATAAAAAATTGGAAAGGAGATGAAAATATATCCATCTCCCGTCTATATGTATGAACTTACAAACTATTAACCAAAAAAGAGGGGGGGACCAAGGAGCTGATTAAGGTCCAGTGTCCACGCTCCTTATACTAATATTATAATCAACAGGAGGACAAAGTTCCTATGCCAGGGTGCAAAAAGTCATCCATGCATCAGGGTGCAAAAAATCACCCATGTAGTGAAACGAGAGAAAAAAAGAAAAGAAACAATAGAGAAGAGAAGAAATCCGAGGTATAGAAGACCCAAATGTGAGAGGGAAGGTCATTCTACATCCTCTGCTGCCCTCACACACCCCAAGGGGTGTCATGCTTCAACATCGGGCATTTGCTCCTCGTAGGGCCGGCGCTGCAATTCCCTACGGGTCCCCCGAAGGGTCACTTTATCGGAGATCTTTTAAAGGATTGCCGGATAGTGCATGAGGGTGTGTGGGGAGTGGATCATAAAGAGGGTAATAAAAATATGTGCAATGTGAAGGGATAATAAAATGTATTCAAGGGTAAACATGCAGCAATATGATTTACTAGTATACCCTTGGCAGTCCCAAAAACTGCAAAAAAAAAATTTTATTGACCCTAAAGGCCTATTTGCCAGATTGTCAATATACAAGGCCAACATGTTTCGCTCCTTCGTCGCTTCTTCAGGACCAACATGAGAAAAAGTGAAGTGCACGTGAAAAGTTGAATATAAAGATAAAAATTAACCCTCTTATCTCAGCCAGGGCGGGGCAGAAACCTGTATACCCTCATTGTGGTTACAGCTGCTAAATGGAGGCCGCTCCTGAATGGTACCTAGGAAAAGAACAAACATGATAGACCACAAGTGAGCACCAGTAACAACTTGATGCTTAGCAGTGTGCCACTTCTGTGTGCACAACAATTACATAAACAAGGAAAGAAATAGACAAGCACACAAGACAGGTCAAAAACAACTAGTCAAAAGAGCCCCAGCCTTATGTGACGACTCAATAGGCATCATAGGAAACATTATCCTGGCATAGGACGTGTAGCCCAATGCATACGACACATGGAGAATCATCCTGCTGTCGTTAATACATCAATTAGGATTGTCAGTTCTAAGAAAGCATGCTCACCAAGAACTGCTAATAGAGATCCTCCAATGGTCAGAGTGATGGACGCCCGTGTATAATCGGGCTGTGGAAACAGTAAACACAGAACAGAACATAGAGGCACTATATCAGAACATCAATAATGCTGATCAAAAATGCTCACAGTCACACAATTCCTGCAGCTATTGAATACTTACAAATATATGCGGGTGCTGCCTCCTATACACCTACCCCTGTCCAAGCGTCTGCCGAAAGAAAATTACTCATGGCAAGTCGCAGGTTTAAATGGAGAGACCGGGTCAGGTGTTTGGCGGGATCCTAATCAGGAAAGTCCTGACGGAATGTATCATACTGCGCATGTGCGAGTAAAGAGAATGAATGCGCATGTGCATTCGTAGGGCACACTACTCGCCCGCTCCTGCGCACCAGCTTGGAAAAGTAAAGAGAAGGAATTGTCATTGGTAATGCCCTAATAAAAGCTGGCAATTATAATACCAAGTACTCGTGCTCAATACCCTTCCCATTAAGATAGAGTCAATTTGTGGAAATACTCCTAATGTCATACCTGGACCACACCTCGCACTGAAAGTAATATCACTCTGTGTTACTGTTGCCAGATTAGAAAAAAATCTCGTCATAAAAGATAATTACATAAGGAACGTGTGGGGGGCTGAAAAATAAATAATCTAAAGGTGGGAGCCAAAAAATGCCACTAGATACATTACTCAAGTCTGACCCTTTGAAGAGTAAAGCAATGAATCAGGGGAACGCCATGGCAAGAGAGTCCAGGCGTAATAAGGAACCAACTCACACTATGATCCTGTCTCGTGTGCTTGACAGAAAAAGGAAATAGAAATAGACAGGTCCCTCGGCTGAACCGCCGTACATAATCTATTAACCAAAAAAGAGGGGGGACCAAGGAGCTGATTAAGGTCCAGTGTCCACGCTCCTTATACTAATATTATAATCAACAGGAGGACAAAGTTCCTATGCCAGGGTGCAAAAAGTCACCCATGCATCAGGGTGCAAAAAATTACCCATGTAGTGAAACGAGAGGAAAAAAAGAAAAGAAACAATAGATAAGAGAAGAAATCCGAGGTATAGAAGACACAAATGTGAGAGGGAAGGTCATTCTACATCCTCTGCTGCCCTCACACACCCCAAGGGGTGTCATGCTTCATCATCGGGCATTTGCTCCTCGTAGGGCCGGCGCTGCAATTCCCTACGGGTCCCCCGAAGGGTCACTTTATCGGAGATCTTTTAAAGGTTTGCCGGATGGTGCATGAGGGTGTGTGGGGAGTGGATCATAAAGAGGGTAATAAAAATATGTGCAATGTGAAAGGATAATAAAATGTATTCAAGGGTAAACATGCAGCAATATGATTTAATAGTATACCCTTGGCAGTCCCAAAAACTGCCAAGGATATTAAAAAAATAATAATAATTTGTATTACAGAGAAGAAACACTGGCGTCATTGTGTCAGGGATGAAAGTGCACCATCCCATTAGTAAGAAGTAACCATATTAGGAGGAGGGTGTCTGACTGGTTAAGATACAGTGGATTATAGAAAATGATAACTCTCTGATCGCTTCAGCAGGGTTAGTATAAGATTTGATGTCTTGAAGCCATCGGAATTAATTAAATTGGTTAAGTCACTACAGGTGAAAGATTGTGACAAAGTTGGCCTATAACACAAAATAGATCTTTTCTCTGATACAGCACGACTTTCGGGTCTTGGTGGTGGATGTCTATACTTGGTATTTTAATAAATTAAGTAGACAGTTAAAAGTCTTTTTCTTTTTTAGTAGTATTTCTTCTCACAATTTTTGTTTATTTAAGATTTTGCATGACTCTTACAGCAAGTATAGGTAAAATCATTATACACGAGAATATTTTCCGTGTTACAAATAATTTTAGATCTACAAATAAGAATTATCAGTCTGAGGCTCTCCTAAATAGTCATCTCGATACCCCTTCATTTTCAGATTTGTTCATCGCACCTCCACTATTGAGAGTAACAATAAAATGTGGATGGCCCTGAAGAAGGTGCACATCAAGTAATTGAATCCACCGAAACGTACGTTGGCAGTAGATATCCCGGGCTTTCGGCCACACTACGGATGGTTGAACAGGATCTCCATCTTGCGGTGTTGTAGCACGCTCTTTCCAAAGCCTGGGAAATATTAGAAAGATTGAATGGGTGTATGCATGTTTAGTATGAATGATGGTAGAATGAAGTGAGAGGTGCGACTTGATTTGATCTTTTTATAAAAATGATTGTTTCTTTTTATAGGGGGGTAGGACAAAACTAATGTAGAGGTAAAAAATGATCATTGTACATTGCAAATTGAACCGGCAAATGAGTTGGTCATATCTTTGTCAGGTCTTAAATGTATATATGTAATAATCTTGATTCTTTCACTTTAATCATAAAATGATGTATTTTCATGTGTTATATTTACTATTTCTAAAAAATTACATTGTAATCTAAAAAATATACCGTCACATGAATAGATAAGACAAATATGATCAAAATAAAAACGTTAATGAAAAAAATGTGTTTTGAATAAAATGTTCAAATGAAAATTTGATAGTAGATGTTGTGTTCTATAGTACAGGGAGCCCTACAGAGCTTGTGCAAGCCGCAATTAAACAACTAAAGGTCGGGTGGGAGCGTTTTGCTATATTCAAGCTCCAGGTGAAGGGCCTATGCAGCCCTGCGCAGCACCACAGAATAAGTCGCACCCTCCTCCGTAGCCACGGAAGGAGAAGAGACGAAGCCAGTGTCAGGCGAAGTGTCGAGCCCACTGGCATCCCCCAGCTCGTCTGCCCAGTCCGGACTTAACTGGCCCTGCTGTGCCAGAGGGTCCTCAGACCCCTCGCAGTCCTCCCCTTCATTCGTCTCCTGGTATACAGGCAGAAAGGACGGATCCGGGTTATAGATGAAATGCTCATCCATCGTCGCCGGAGACGGTGCCGGGCGGCGCCGTTCCGACACCGGACGGCGCCGTTCCGACGCCGGACGGCGCCGTTCCCGGACTGAAACTAGGGACGGCGTCGTCCGAAGACTGTGCCGGGGGCGGCACCATAGGGGGCGGCGCCGGCGGAGGGGTAGCAAGGTCAACTGGCGTCGACCGGGATCCAGGCATGGATCCCACGGGGACCTGCGGCGTCGGGACCGAAGTCGACAACGGCGCCGGGGACAACGGCGTCGGGCCGAAGCTGCCGGCTCCCTAGGCCTCCCAGTCGGACCTGCGGGGCCCGGAGGCGCGCTGGCAGGCCTCGACGGCGGAGCGAGACTCCTCATGGCCACGAGGAAGTCCCGAATCTCACCCGGAGTCGCGCGAGGCCCAGGGACCGGAGGGTATGGGGCCGGACGGGACTCCTACGGCTCCGGCGGAGCCGCGTGGGTGGTGCCACCCTCGGCCGAGTCGCACGACCGGCGAGGGGAGTTAGAAGAGCGATGTCGCTTCTTCGACTTCTTTTTACTATGCCTCGACTTATCTGAATGCGAGGAATTCGATCCCGACGAGCGGTCCCTCGACCGGGACCTCAAGCGGCACGGAGCTGACTGCTGAATCTCGAGGAGCTTGCGGGACCACTTCCGCCTAGCCTTCGAGGTCAAGACCCGGCAGTCGGGGTACAACTTGTCATCATGGTCGGCCCCAAGGCAGTAGACACACCGATGGTGGGGGTCGGTAACCGACATCAGTCGGTGACAGACATCAGTCGGTGACAGACGTCACACAGCTTGATCCCGGGCATCCCTACCGGCACCAGGAGTCGAAGTAGACTCGAAAAGGGAGACAAAAATGTCCAAACAATTAGTCAAAAAGTGACTAAGGGTATGCTCTTCCCGGATCTGCGCTTAGTGGCGCGGAAAAAAGAAGAACTGACATCAGCACGCGAGGGCGGCGTCTAAGTAACCCGATGACGTCATCCCGGCGATCATGACGCCGACGACAGACATGGAGTCGCAGACGACGCCTACCGACGCGCAAGGGTACTGCTGACGATAAATCTTTCCGGATCCAGCCTGAACCCTGGGGATATTCTAAGGTAAGGAATCTAACTAACGTGTTTCTTTCAGATAATTCAACTTTTCTCAACAAAGAAAATCAACAATTATCAAAAAGGATATGCTTGAAACATAACTTTAAAACTAAAGGGATTCCGATGAATGCATTATCTCACAATAAACAACACTTATGACACTATGAAGTTGTTAAATGCGGCTTTGCGTCTAAACATACTCGGTAAGAAAACATCAAACCTTTGCAGCTGCCAGCTCCATCTTTTTCAATCACGATTGCACCTGTGAGAACAGTTTTTTCAGAATTCGCAAGTACTGCATCAGAGGATATGCGATAGAATAAAGCACAGATAGGATCAAATTCGGGGTCTGGCTCCAGGTCTCTGCGTGTTCGTGCGTGCAATTCCATGCTAATGAGAGTCAGGTGCTGGACCTAAGAGAAAAAAGAAAAACATACAAACGTGTTCTGTTCTAGTGCGGTAATGCATTCCTTCTGGATTACTGCTGTCTCGTAATTACGTCAGACTAGTTAGTTCCTTATTTTATGTCATACTAAAAACAGGGTAATATTTTACATAATTAATCACCTGATTACATGAGAATTAATTTAAAAAAATGTGCATCAAGGTTTGCAACCAAAATGCCTATGATGGTCCAGTTATGCACATCACTAGTAGTAGTTATGCACATCAATAGTACAATAGTAGTAGTTATGCACATACTTTGCTCTAAAAGCAAACAATTCATTTTTTTTTGGGTGTGTTAAAAGATGGTGGTCACAAGCATTCCACATTCTTTATCAAACCTCCTATTACGCCTACAGTGAAAGGAGTCATCAAAACGTTTAGATTACAGGTCTTAAGTGTGCATTATCAGAAAAGCATTGTGAGACTTGTTCTAGAAACCAGTGCACTACTGCGGACAAACGCTGAATTAGTTGCACTTAAGAAGGGAAAAACAACTTGTGAAGGCCGTTTGCGCTACGATGGGAATGGTCGCACGACAGCTACACTTGTGCTCAATTGTCTCTCATATAAATACTATAAAAATGTGGAGAAAGTAGAAGCAAGGTATAGAACCAATACAGGAGGAGAATTCGGACATTTGTAAACTTATATAGTGCGCGAACAGACAAAGTTAGTTTGCTAGGGTCCTTCAAGAGCAAACCCTGTGACTGATGGAAGAAATGTGCACTGCTCTGGGTAGATTCCAATAATTTTTTGGGTCGACCCTCGGCAGCGCATGCACTGCTCTGCGATGCCTGCTGTATTCAGGTAGGGACCTGAAGCTCCGCCCACTCACCGTCCATATTTTTCATTGGCTTGTGTTATTGTCCACTGTAAACTGTGGCTGTTCATTGGTCAATAGGCTTAGCAGTCCCTCCTTAGTACCGCCTTGTCTCATATTTCAACCTCCATGGCGACACCCCCTGTTAGGAGTGCTGTTACTCAGTAGGCTTCAATTACAGCCTCTGAGCACTATTTTTTAAAATAGCACTAGGTCTCGCATTTACAAGAGTTTAAGCTATTGACATTGTAAATGACAATGCCTTTTACTTCTCTGTTTTAAAAACAACACATAAATAAAAGGAATTGCCATTTACAATGCCAATAGCTCACACCCTCGTTAATGTGAGACCAATGCACTGCAAATGCTTGTTTTTTATTCTACAGACCACTAAGAGAGAGAACTAGCCGTATAGAAAACGGTATAGGCCACAACCCATAAGGTAGCAGCTCTGCCAAAACTTTGAGGACACGTCTCTGAACTGGAACAAAAGAACCCCCGGTTCTCTTCATTTACTTATGACAATGTTTTTTGAGATTGGGGTTTGGTAGTAAAAGTACACCTCAATGAGATTGGGCTACAACCAGAGTCTAAGAGGGCTCCGAATTCCACTTGCAGCATGATCAGAAGCCAGTGCAAAGATTCCAAGACAAAACTTTTGTAGAAACTTTTTTTATTATTGAATAAGTGGGCGGTATGATCTTTTGTCAGTTAGCCCAGTGTAGCAGTCAGTGCAAGAAAGCGTCCAGCTTCATCACACTCATCATCAAGACATCTCTCTCATATAAGTCATGCTGTAATGTGCCAGAGATCCCAGTTGATAGACAGATGTTCTTCTCTTTCAGTCGAGGTACGGCCTGTAACTCCTAGAAGACAGTGACCGATCCAGATTTTAGGAAAACTAGGTTCAGTGTAGTCCATAAGGAGGGGAATGAAAAATCCAGTAATCAGAGGGGTGAAAAAAGTCACACAAAAAACAACTCTACTAGTAGGCAAAACTGAAATCGCCAGAGTTATCAGGGGGCAAAATGAAGAAGCAGCAAAATAATTAGGAAGGAATACAAAACAGTATAAGCAGAGTCAAAGCGGGCATCCAGGAAAAAATCTCAGTAACTTTATACACATCAAGAGATGTTATGTTATAAATTTATACAGCGCACGAATACCAAAGGTGTCTTGGCGCTAGCAAACCGAGAAGCAAGCAGAAGCATTAATCAAAGAACAGCCATGTCTTGATGGCTTTCCTGAACAGCGTCAGGGAGGGAAGATTTCTTTTTTTTTTTTTAATTAGTTTTATTATCATGTTTTAACAGCAAAAGGCAAAACATACAATGGTAACATGTAATCAACTTACAGGTCATGGTACAACAACAACCTTCATCCAGCATGTAGATATATGCAATATCACTGACATCTCATCATACCCGGTGTCTCTTATTATAATGCAGTTAGTCAACTTGGTGCGTTTGTAGATATTGAATCAAATATTTCCAATAGTCCCTAGGCTTAGACCCCGTGGGCAGCTCTTCCTCGTATGTTTGCAGTGTATCCCTGCAATAAGTCAGATCCTGAATCCAGTGTTTCACCTTGGGCGCCATTCTACCACCCCAGCATAATGATATTCTCCTCTTAGCTAATAGCAAAGCAACCATACAAAACTTACGTTTATTTGCTCTAACTCCGGGCAATAAGCCCAACAGACATGTACGAACAGTGCATTCAATGTTTGTGTCCACCATAGCACCCAATATACGTATTACCCTTGACCAGTATTCAGCCACCACTTCACAGTGCCATGCCAGGTGTATAAAATCTGCCGATTCTGCCCCGCAGCGACGGCATCTGGCATACGTCCTCAGCCCATATTTATAAAGCCGTGCTGGGGTATAATATGTCTGGTGGAGGTATTTATAGTGTATCATGCGTAAGTTCCCATTCGGTGTCAACATACCAGTGAGTGAACAAGCCTTAGTTCATTCCTCCATCGTTAGTGGATCTATGAGGCTACAGTTCCATCTCTCCATTGCTTTATGTGTGGTGTCTGCAATGTCTGCCTGCAATGCTGCATATAGTCTAGACACCAATTTTTTTTGCAGTAGGGGTTGTAATCAGCAACTGCAAAGCAGTCAATTGGGGCGGCTCTGCAGGATGCGTTGGATATAATTTCTTCAGTGCTCCCTGCAACCTGTAGTATGTGAATTGAAATAATAGCGTTGGGTTGTAATAAACGTCAACTCCTCATGTGATTTGAAAGATCCATTTTCATACAGGTCCCCCATAGTTTCCAGGCCTATCTGCCTAAGCAAATTCATGCCTACCTTCTCTTGAGTAACTGAAAGCTCAGGGTGATGTTGTATCTGCAGCGCCGGGGCATACAGTGGCAGTTTATGTGCTTTCCCACCCATAGTTTGCCAAGCTTTATTTGTCATGTCGATAGTATTTATGTCCCGATTGTGCAGTGGAGGCCTTTTATGCGTTATGATAGCACTCAGTGGGATAGGGTGCGCATCTCCTTCTTCAATTGCAGCATGCGTAAGAAACGGAATTGGGCGGTACCAGAAGTGCGCATATTGCGCTTGTGCACATAAATAGTAAAGTAAAAAATCCGGAACCTGAAACCCACCCTGCATGTATGATAAGACGAGAGTCCGCAGTTCGATCCTAGCCTGCTTACCCGCCCATATAAGGCGGAGGGTCATGGCCGAGATCCTGCGAAAAACCTCTGACGGGGGCTGAATTGGGATATTATTGAAAAGGTACAACAGCTTGGGAAGGATAACCATTTTTACTATGGCTATGCGGTCGGCCAATGATAACGGCAGTTGGATCCAGCGCCCTATTTTTAATGAATGAATGAATGAATGAAGGAAATCTTATAATGCGCAACTAAGCCCAAAGGCATCAAGGCGCCTAACACAAAAAAATCAAACAGACCAGGAACCAAAATTACGGGTAGGCCTTGGCAAAGAGCCACGTCTTTAAAGCCTTCCTAAACGTAGGGACAGTATATTGAGTTTTAATTTCAGAGGGGCAAGTATTCCACAGTTTTGGGGCTAAAGACGAAAAGGCACTCCCTCCCCATTTGACTCTTCGAAAACGGGGAACTGACAGCAGATTCTTTCTCAAAGAGCGAAGGTTTCTGCCCGGAACATAAGGTACAAGCAAGTCCTTCACCCCTCGGCCCCCACGCCAGATAAAGCCCCGTAGGTCATGCAAAGGATCTTAAAAACGATCCTATCTTGGATCGGGAGCCAATGCAGACTCTACCTGGCAGTGGTAGCCAGGAAGAGTCCCTATTTTGCCCTCCAACACTTCGATCGCTCGTCCGTAGTTTGTTCGAATTACAACTTCTGGGTCACGGTGATACCAAACGCCCAGGTACTTAACAGGCTCTGATTGCCACTCCAGTGGGTAGTCCACAACACAAGGGTCAGTGGTATCCATTAAGGGTATGATCACCGATTTGGACCAGTTGATTTTAAGACCGGAATGTCGACCAAATTTGATATATTCCCTCAATAATGGATTCAAATGTTTCTCAGGGTCACGTACATACAGAGTCATATCATCAGCATATAGCGAGATGTGCAGTGGCCGTTGTGGGAACTGGAGCGCTGAGTAATGGTGTTTCTGTCTAATTTTACAGGCCAAGGGTTCTAGCGCAAGCGCAAATAAAATGGTGACAACGGGCACCCCTGCCTTGTACCTCTTGCAATATTAATCGGGTCAGAGATGTATCTGTTGACCTTTATCCGCGCCGTCGGTGCTGCGTAGAGTAACTGGACCCACTGCAGGAACAACGGAGGAAAGCCCATTCGTTGCAAAATTGTATGTAAGTACGGCCATTCGATCGAGTCAAATGCTTTGGCAGCATCCAGTAGTACTGCCGCCGCTTTGGTATGAGGGAGTAAATAGTGTGATAATGCGAAAAGTGCCCTGGTGTTATGGGCCGTAGATCTGGAGGGGATAAACCCCGATTGGTCTGGTAATATCAATTTAGGCATCAGAGGCTGTAGCCGAGTTACGAGGAGTTTAGCCAGATACTTGGTGTCCACATTAATTAGGGACAACGGCTGATATGAATCGCAATATTCCTGGTCCTTGTTTGGCTTTAACAATGCAATCAGCATGGCCTCACGTAGTGTTTGAGGCAGGTGTTGTTTTTCATGGGCGTCCCCATACATCTCGACTAAATGTGGTGCCAACTGATCAACAAACGCCTTATAGAATTCACACGTGAACCCGTCTGGGCCCGGTGCTTTCCCATTCGGCAGGGATTTAATCACCTCCGTTACCTCCTCTACCGTGACAGGCAGGGACAGATATTCTCTCTGCGTGTCCGACAGCCACGCTACTACCACATCTTCTAGGTAATCCATTATCACTTCAGGCGATGCCGTATGTCGTGAGGCATACAGTGTTTCGTACATGCTCATGAATTCCCTCAGTATACCCTGCATGTCGTGCTTCAGTGTCCCCGTGGCATCTTTGACCGCACGTACCGTGTGTGTCTGGCGACCAGAACAGATTTTATCTGCCAAGCTCCTACCCGGTCTACCACCTTCACCGTAGTGTCTTGCTGTTGTGCGCTTGGTTACGTATTTAAGCTCATCCTCGGCATAGGATTGATATTCCGACTATACTTCCCTAATGTCACTCAGTATTTGTGTGTTGTGCGTATTCTCATATTCATTTTCTAGGGCACGCATCCTATCCTCACGTTTAGCTAGCTGTTGTCTGATATCTTTGAGGATACCGGCCGCAGTACCCAGGCACACCCCCCGGATCGTAGCCTTGAAGGCTTCCCACAAGAGCCCCGGATCATCCACCGTGGATGTGTTAATGTCAAAATATTCCTTAATGGCCTTGGCATTGAACCTCCAGCTATACGGCGGTGGTGTATAATATGGTATGTTTAAGGACAAAAGCACGGAGTTGTGATCGGATAGTGTCCTGGGGAGATGGGCAATGGAGTTCGTCCATAGCAGCACCTCGTCCGATCCCAACCAATAATCTAGGCGAGACCAGCTACCATGCGCAACCGAGACGTGTGTGGCTTCCCTAGTCGCAGTGTGCCGGCTACTCCAAATATCCGCCAAATGTCTGTCAATCATGACATCCTGTAGTGTACTTAATGCCCTTTTGTGTGGTTCAGAGCTTGAGTAGGTAAAAGGGTCGTTTTTTTGGGCTAAGGCAACGACCAGCATCTCTGGCGCTCGGCGCGGTCCCGGCGCGGACAGGCGCAGATGGGCTTGCCATTGGCGTGCCAGCGGCACGTCCGCTGCACGTCCGACATAGCATGCCTGTTAAGTAGGAAGCTGCTGACCACTAGAGCATCACCCTCCCAACCGGAAGTTAGTGCAGCCCGTGGGGGAGGAGTTGCGTCCCTCTGTTCAAATGGGGTGAATTGCTACGGCGGACCAACCCGTGAGTAAGCTGTGCAAGAGGCAGGTAACATAAAATAAAAAGGAACGGCAGTTAATATATGGTGCAATTTTAAAAGTAATTTACTTAAAATACTGGTGGGAGTAAAACAACATATTAAGATTCAGAATGCCAGTGAGGTAAAACAGAATGCAGGCGAGAGACCCTCACCGCGCTAGTGCAAGCTTCTGGTATCATTAGACCCGCATTTTCTTTGAGCTACTTTAGGTTGTGAATAAGATACCCTGTAAAGTAAAACAAATTCAATCTTCTCCAAAACTATGAACTAGATTAAATGGGTTTCAATACCTACATAAACTATCTTCTCAGCTACGCTCAGACGCCCACTGCAATGGCCTAAGAGAGATGGGCCAGGAGCACAGGCATGCAACCATGGGAAGACATCACGATTCCAGCAGCGAACTAACAAGGTAAGAAACTTAGCCTCTACAACACTGGTCCTTACATGTGGCCAACGCACTCAATACAGACAGGGCTCCTCCTGAGCCATGTTCACGTATGCACACACGCAGTAACTCAGCGTATAAAGCTGCTGCAGCCACTAGTTCTATCCCTACACTGTACCACAGCTCACTCTTACAGGCTCTGACCTCCCGTAGGCCACTTTGGCCTTAACCCAGCATCATGGGGGGGGGGGGGTCAATTCTAGCAGGAGCGAGGAGTGGTTAAGCTGCCCAAGAGGGAAAAGCAGCATCAGGCAACACAAGACAAAGATGGACTGAAGTCTTCTGGCATGTCGGTCCACTCCAATTCTTGCTGTGAGAATCCTTTACCACGCACACTGCAACCAAAGAAAGCTGGGAATGCACATCACGAAGGAGAGGGGTGGCAGCTTGTTGCGTGTGCCGGGGTTGGGGGTGGCAAATGTTCTGGTGAAGGCGGACCGCATGCAGCTTGTTGCAGGCACCAATAACTCTACCCTTACTGCATATAGACAACCAGTGCATAGCAAAGTGCGGCTGTTTGGCGCCCTCAGCTGGCCATTTAACGAGGCCCGCTACAAAAGACTATCAATGTATCATTTACAGCCATCAAGGAGGATTAGCTCATTATCTAAGAAGGGGCCCGTCAGCCAGCTTCTGTCTACAGTTGCCAAGATGAATTGTACTGCTTAGGGGAAGAGGACTCCATTGAACCTGGAAGGCCAGGTGGGGGGAGGGGGTATATTCTAGGCTCAATGGATGCCACACTTTACAGGAAGGAGTCACTAGGCGAGAGGGGACCGGGTAGCCCCTTGGCTAGTTGTCACAGCATCCCTCAAGGGCACAATCTGGGCATAAAAGTAGTACCCAGCCCTCAGATCACATCTGAAATGGAGAGAGGACCAAAGTAAGACTGCCCTGTGGCTCCTTGGACCCAGCAAAGAGAGGTTGCACCAAACACTAGCCTGTACCTGCTGCTCCTTGGGCTAGCAAAGTCGTACCTAAGCCCCAGACAGATGAAGAGACTCAAAGAGTCAGTTGAGTGACTTCCTACTACAGTTAAAGGGTCACGAAAGCTAAAGAAGCCTGCCTTGGTGAGTTGGTAGCCAAGAAAGCCTGACTACTGAACCGCAGCCTGGGCAGAGGAGTCCCGACGCTCAAAGGTTGCACCCAAGTCTGCTAGATCAGGAAGAGTCATCGGAGTACAGTTTGGTAACCCAGCAAGGGCATTACGGGCAGTTGAAGGGAACTGCTGGTTTTGCTGTAAATAGAAACCAGCATCATCTCTCTTTTTTTTTGCTAGACTTCACTCTGAGTTTGAGGAATGGTGACCCTGTGGCCAAAGTCTTCTCACAATGTTTGTGGATCGTGGAGTGTGCCCAGGCAGACCCTGTGTCACGGCTCAGCATCCATGAGCATCTTCAGCATCCTGCTTCCCTTCCATCAAGACAACTTCATTAGAGTCTATGACGGTTCGCCTATAGAACATGGAACTGGACTGGAGATGGTCTTGACTGTGAGGTAACTGGACCCTATTGGTGCATGTGACTAGCTCCTGCCGGAGTTGGTCACCCTAACAGTGCCAAATTAGTTGCTTGCTAATTTACAAAATTTTAGGAAGTTTTCCGCTATCATGCTCGATTACAATAATTTACTGTGCCAAGTGAAAATCATTGATTCATTTTTTCTTTAAAACTTAATTTCTACAGAACCATCCAATGTACTTTTGTTGCTAATGTGTCTTTTTTAAAGGTAAAATACAACCTATTTTTATAAATTGATGTCAGATTTTTTTATTGTGTTAATTTTTTTCAAATGCAACTGTTTTGGTACTTTTTAATGTTTTACAATTGTTCCTTTGATAACGTCTGACCGCTCAGAGCAACAGCTACCCAGGGTTAATTGCGCTAAGGTTTTTCTAATGAACCTGACTAGACCCAATATGGATTGGTGCTTATATTACACAGTGAGGTCACACGGCTACAACATATCATTAACGACTTTCCTCAAACAACAGATGAATTGGAAACAATCATTCATGCAGTCAAATGCACCACTAAGCAAATCAACAACAAGAAACTACAAGGGAAAGAGGAATATTAAAAAATTCAATCTACACTGCAAACAGTGAAATTACACCGATGTAGTTAAATACAACAGACTCGTAGCAGCTATATTGCGTAATTGTTTAAGATCACTATTAGGGACAAATCAAAACACTAGCCTTGAAGCAGAAGTCCTTTTCAGGGAAAGCACATCATCTGTAAATCAAGGCTACATTTAACTGAGCACAGGCATAAAATGGAAGTTCAAGTTGGTCTACTGCAAGCAATGGCCTTGGTAATTGTTGAATTAGACACCAAGGTTGTAGTCATATCAAGCTCAATCAGCTACCTAAATTTGAACCCCCCAAACATGGCACACTGCTCCCCTGTCGTGGTCAAATTATAGTCTCTACCACATCTACTACACATATTTATTGATGACCGAAACACTGCTATCCTTTCAACCCAAAAGTAAAACAAGCATTGGCAAAACCAGGAGGTCTCGCCTATGAGTGCTACTGGCTTTGGCAACGTTTTGTAGTCATGCTGTACAGAATTGCAAATGTGCTGCAGTGTGACTAGAAGTAATTTTAAAAAGCGCTATTACACAGCCAAGGCTAATTCCTTTTATTTTTAAAGTGCATTAGCATTGGATGCATCGCAGTCCTACAAATCACTACCAAAGTCTGGAATGCCCATGATATACAGCATGAACAGAAGGTTCAAAGGCGAGACCTATTGGCTTTGGTAATGCTTTTTAGGTCTCAGCACAACACTCCTGTGACTCTGAGCAAATCAGTTAACCTCCCCATGCATGAAAAAGAAATGACATCTGACAAAAAATTCTATCACATAAAGAAAGCAATTGTGCCCATGTATTAGCTATAACACATTTGGAATCTGATGACTTCTGCTGTCACAATAAAAGCAGATAATATCTGTTGCCACAAACATCCATTTCAAAAGAGAAAATGGCTTCTTTGAAACAGGTGTGGCATAGTAAAACACAGCTACAAATGACATGAGGTTCAACAAGGACATCAAAGAAGAAGAAAAGCAAAAAGTAGCGCCTCAATCACAAAACGATCAGCTGAAGGACAGCAATCAATCAGTACTTAGTCCATGCTCGAGCCAAAAGAAGAGGAAGTGAAGCCAGAACATGTTGGTCAATTAGAAGGCTTCAAATAAGAGTGAAATTAACAAATGTTAAGCAATGGCCAGACTGCAAGCCTCTTGTTGTATACAATATCTCTCGCATCCCAATTGAAAATTCAAGCTCAAACTTAACGTGGAACCACATGGACACCAAAGGCATGAATGAAAAGTCTCCAAACCTCTCACCTCGAACGCGCTGAGCAACTTCAAAATAAGCTCAGATGAAATTGAACCTGAACAGCAAACCAGCACCTTTGGTACTGAGAAGATTGAGAAGTATAACATCCAGCCAAATTAAATTAGTTCTGTTCAGGAACAATTGAGCTTTAGCCATAAGGAAATCGACACACACACAACTCCTGAAATATCTCTTACATTTGAGGTCGTTCTTTCTAAAAAGAATCTTAAATGACAGAAAAAAATCAAACCACTGTAATCTATCCTAATTTAAAGTTGGTCCATTCCACATCCCTCTTCCATCAGAGTACTACCACTGGTAGAAAATTGTTTAGAATGTTCATGTTTAAGTGATTTCTCATGAGTGAGAGGGATGTGCGGCGTCATTACTTCACTGGTGATGAGGAGTTGGTGTGACAGCTCATCGTCTCTCCCCTCGCTGTTTTGCTCTCTCGAGAAGCCTGATATCACTGAAACAGACATTTGTGCAAGATTTTGGAATCAGTTTCTTAAACAGAGAAACTTACTGGCTGAGGGCCGAGAATGTAGAAGGAACTCATATTGATGGCATTCCCTGGACGTGATGAAGAAGGAAGCAAGAGACTTTCTGTCGGACGCAGCAGGCGTGGTTTGCTGCACAACCCCAGTCTTCATCCTGGGGGATGGAGCTATTGCATCTGGCGCTCCGGATGAGATCCCACCTGCACCTCAGCAGGCGGGCTAGTCACTCGAGTCTCCACTCAGTGGGGCTGTCCATTTCTTTCAGCCGCTACTGGCAAGAAAGCACCAACCTGCCTGCATTGAAGTAGCAGTGCAACTCAAACTGTGGGACAAAATGTCTACATCCCATGCCTCTGTATCAAGAGGAGCTCACCAGAGAAAGGACAATTTGAGGCATTCACAACCTGTGTAGTGGTAATACACACACCAATACTAAACAATAAATCAAACATCTCAAGAGAGTGGAGTGTCAATGTTAAGATTATTTCAGAATATTTCAGTGATGCCAACTTCTAGCATTTGCATTTAAAGAGAACTCACCCATACCTATATGTACTATAATATTATTACACTATTATAAAATGATAATTGAATTAAGGCTTGAACATCCTAATATCTTTAGAAGAGACTGGCAATACTTCTACAACAGAGCCACTCGTCACCAGCCACAAGCTACCTCAAAAAATGTTTGTGCAACACAGGGCTATTTCAACTTTGGGAAACATCTATCACCAACACCGCATTCAAAAAAGCGGTATGAAAAACAGTAAAACTTCTATCACTGATTAAAGGCAAAGCTGCACTATCGAAGACGGCTCATGGCTGGATGAGCTAGGGCACCTATACTTCTCAGGTTCCTCAAAAGTAGTTCAATTTAGAATACACACAAGCCGTCAAAATCCAATTCTTGAATCATCATCTGGGGCTGCTACATTGCACACAGCACCTCCCGCACTGGGATATGAACACGGAGGCAAGCTGTGTTGGCCTGCTTCTCAGAAGAGGACCCACAGTTGAACTGCTGATTGGTAAAATACTTGACATTAGCGGCCAAAAAGATGACAGTTCACTGAGAGAGGGACACATGGCTAAAACAACCCACAGCAAACCTAAAGCACTTATGAGGAAATCTCTGAACCCACACTACACCTTTCGCCCCTCTAAGGCCCACCAGCTTAACAACATCAAACAAATTCTAGTAGGAATTGGGGTTCCCATTGATGGCCACTCCTCCAAAGACGTGCAATTTGAACTAAACAACTCAATCCAAAACTACTACGGTATATGCTTTTCTAAACAACATTTTTTCTATCTTTCTTTTTTTATAAGATTTTAATGCTGTACATTTTATGTAATGGTGTTAATTAAATATGCTAATAATAATAACCTAACTAAACCTACTTCTGTATTACTGTCAAAATCTGCAGTATCACATCTGTGGTAACAAAATAATTCCACAGAAGCTATATCAGAATATCATACAAGTTATATGCAATACATGTTGTTGAAGCAACTTTGGTACAGATCTAGATGTGTTTACCAGGAATTAATATTTGGAACAGTTTTATTTATAATAATATTCTTAGTGCATTTCATACTCAAACATATTTATCACTATAAAATGGCTGCAGGGAGTATGTCCCAAACTTCTTTCCTGAATGAAGCTGGGGACCCAGTGTTGCTGTGGAAGAGTGGGTTAACTTGTTTTAGTCTTATTGCAATTGAGGGAGAAAAGTTAACTGAATTTAGAAAACAATATATTTTTATGCATAATTTAAGGATACCAGGCCGTAAAGTATAGGAGACGTTACCCTGAGGGGCGGTGGAGAGTAATTTAGATGTATACAAAGTAACATTCTTAAAACTCAAAGCCCAGTTTGGGGATACAGTAAACATAGTTCTAGAGAGGCATAGATTCTTTTGCAGAATTCAAGTTAAACAAGCGAGCATTACGAACTATATCAATATTCTTCAAGGAATGAGTAAACTGTGATTTTGCAATAATGATTCATTCATTTGTGATCAGTTAGAATGTTGCACAAATAATGAAAGAATACAAGAAAAATTATTAGCTAAAAATCTTGGATTACATGAGTCCATAGAGATCGTAAAACCTATAGAACATATCGCCTCATGCATAAAAAAAATGAAAAATCCTTCTCAACAAGTGAAGGAAGTAAATGAAGGAAAACATGGCAATGAAGTATGCAAGAAAAAGTAAGTCATGACGATCCAAATAAACCAGACACCTTAAACAACTAAACCCAGATATTATCAATGTGGCAGCAGCAATCATTTAGCCAACAATATCAAATATCAGGCCGGGGTGCTACTTACAACATTTTTAATAAAAGAGGACGTTTTGCAAGGGGTTTTTAGAGTCCTGGGAAATCATCAAGTCAATTGTATAGACAAAGATAGCCTACATGCAAGGGACGGAAAATGTTAATTACTCTGTAACCATCTATTCGTGGCATGTGTTGCTGTAAATTCACATGCTGTGCATACTTCCGCCATCTAGTACTGGGCTGAGAAGTGTACAACTTATTTTTCTTTGAAAGAAGTCTTTGAGTCACTGGAACAGATGACTTCACCTAACGCACAAGTTACTTACTTGTGTAATGATATATCTGTAAGAGACATTAGTTAGTGATAGATTCCTTACCTTAGAATATCCCCAGGCGTCAGACTGGATCCGGAAAGATTTCGTCAGCAGTACCCTTGCGCGTCGGTAGGCGGCGTCGTGCGGCTCCGCGTACGTCGCTGGCGTCGTAGTCGCCGAGATGACATGGTCGGAGCTACTTAGACGCGCCCACGTGCGCTGACGTCAGTTCTCTACACAACTTTTCCGCGCCAGGAATGCAGAGCCATGTCAGAGACCAACTACAGGTGCAATAGAACTAGGGCCCTGAAAGGGATCACCTGAACCCTAGAAAACAGTTCGCAGAACGGGGAGGATGTCTCTTACAGATATATGTCTAATGTATATGTCTCTTACAGATATATCGTTACACAAGTAAGGAACTTGTGCATCTGAAAGAGACACGTTAGTGATAGATTACTTACCTTAGAATACATACCCAAGCAATACCAACCTCAGTGGCGGGTCTGCGAAGTGAAATCACACCAGAAAGTCACAGAGAACCGACCGGCCAAAGACGCCGTCTCTCCGGACTAGACTGTCAAGGCAATAGAGCTTAGTGAAAGTATGCAGTGAGGCCCACGTAGCTGCCTCACAGATATCTTGCAGGGGGACACCGCGCCCTAATGCTGTAGTAGCTGCGGTCGACCTGGTAAAATGGGCGTGCACCCCAACCAGAGGTTCCTTTTTAGCCAGAGAGTAACAGGCTTTAATGCACAAGACAATCCATCGGGAGATAGTCTGCTTGTGCACAGCCCGACCTTTCTTGGCACCCACGTAGCCAACAAAGAGCTGGTCATCCACCCGGAACTGCTCTGTGCGGTTGAGATAGAATGAAAGCGCACGTTTTGGGTCCAGACGGTGGAGCCTCTCTTCCTCTCTTGAAGGATGCGGAGGCAGAAAGAAAGTGGGCAGAGTGACAGTCTGTCCGAGATGAAAGGCAGTGACTACTTTCAGTAGAAAGGAGGGACGTGGTCGAAAGCACAACCTTGTCAGAATGAATCGCCAGGAAAGGAGGTTTACATGAAAGAGCCAGAAGCTCACTCACCCGCCTGGCGAAGGTGATGGCCACCAGGAAGACAGTTTTTAAAGTTAGTAACCTCAAAGGACAGTTATGAAGAGGCTCAAAGGGAGCACACATTAAGTATGTGAGAACCAGGTTCAAGTCCCACTGAGGCATCACAAAAGGAATAGGAGGGAAAAGGTGAGTAATGCCTTTGAGAAATCGATTGACAACAGGGGACTTGAAAAGAGAGGGCTGATCAGGCATCCTGAGAAAGGCTGAAAGAGCAGAAAGGTAGCCCTTGATAGTGCCCAGAGCAGAGCTCTGCTGGGCCAGAGGGAGAAGGAACAATAGGACCTCAGAAAGAGGGGCAGAAAGGGGATCTACAGCTTTCGCTGCACCCCATGCCACAAACTTGTTCCACCGACAGGCGTATACAGTTTTAGTTGAGGGACGCCTGGCTGCCAGAATCACATTACAGACTTCAGGAGGCAAGTCGAATGGAATCAACTTTTGCCGCTCAATCTCCACACAAGGAGGTGGAGGCTGGACAGGTTCGGGTGGAAGACCGTCACCTGGTGCTGCGACAGGAGAGCCTCCCAAAGAGGCTGTCGAATTGGGGGGATCAACGCTCATACTGAGTAGCTCGGGATACCAAAACCTTCGAGCCCAGTCCGGTACCACAAGAATGACTTGGGACCGGTAGCGCCTGATCTTCTTCAGCACTCTGCGTAGAAGTGGTATAGGCGGAAAGGCGTACAACAGACCACAACTCCACTCGCGACAAAAAGCGTCTCCAAGCGAATGCCGCCTTGGAAACTCCAACGCGCATAACAGCTGACATTAAGCGTTCTCTTCGGTGGCGAATAGATCTAACCAAGGTTCTCCCCACTGCTAAAAGAGACCTTGCGCCACGTCAGAGTGTAGATGCCATTTGTGATTCAACATGCACCTGCGGCTGAGTTCGTCCGCCCTGGCGTTCAGAGAACCTGCCAAGTGTTGAACCACCAAGGAAATGCCTTGACGTTGCTTGTTGTAGTACAACATGGCGGTGGAGTTGTCCGTGAACACCTGCATTACACTTCCCTTGACAGAGGAAAGGAATGCTTTTAGTGCAAGTAGGATAGCTCTGAGCTCCAAAAGGTTGATATGGAGCTTGGACTCCGCCGGTTACTCCTGGCTCAGGACAACTGGCTTCTCTGGGGATGTCCAGAACACTTTGTTGGATATGCCTTTTGATGGCACATGCCTCTTTGGTGACAAAGCGGATAGCACCTTGGAACGCTTTAAAGACTCCCGGGCTACGGCCCAGTCCTTGGGTCTTGCCGCTGTTTCAGCGCAGCCGGGGTCGGTGTGCCCGCCAAGGTGGCTCACGGGGCCAGCAAACGGGTCAGTCCATCACCGCCGGAGGGACCCGATGGGGCAAATAAACGGCCCATGGCCGACACGAATACCTGTATCTCCTCCGGAGTCGCGTACGGCCTCGGGAAAGGCAGGTAGGTCGCAGGCAATAACGCAGGCTCCACCAGAGCCGTGGGGGAGTGATCCCCCGCCCCCAACACCGTGTCCCGCGACCGGCCCTTTGACTTACCTGTCCCTGATTCTGACGTACGGTGGTGTCGGCCCCGCGACCGGTCTCTTGACCTTCCGCGGGATCGTGAGCGCCGGGGAACCGAATATGCCAGGCATCTAACAACTTTCGGGAACACTCCCGCAAAGTCTTCGGAGCCAAGGCCTGACAATCGGCACACGCCTCGGGGTCGTGGGTGTGCCCCAAGCAGAAGAGACACACATGTGGGTCAGCCACCGACATGTTCCGACGGCAGGCCCGACAGGACTTAAACTTGGGCATCTCTACTGCACCAGAAGTCGAGAACTCGACAAAAAAAGAGAAATAAGTCTCTCGAAATAAAGTTAAAATATGAGTACTGCTCTCTCTCGGATCTGCGCTTGCTGGCACGGAAAAAGTAAGAACTGACGTCAGCGCGCGTGGGCACGTCCAAGTAGCTCCGAGGACGTCAGCTCGGCGACTACGACGCCAGCGCTGTACGCAGAGCTGCACGACAACGCCTACAGTCGCGCAAGGGTACTGCTGACGAAAACTTTCTGGATTCAGTCTGACGCCTGGGGATATTCTAAGGTAAGGAATCTATCACCAACGTGTCTCTTTCAGATAATGGTAATGCGCATGGGCATCGGCTCCATTGTTAGATTGTTTTTTCCCTCACGGAGGGCGGGACTGGAGATGAAGCAAAGGCATGCAGTAAACTATGACTTTGCAAAGTAGAAAGTATCAATATGAGTGAAAAAAAGAAGAAATAATATCTGTAACAACCGTAGGCGTGCAGGGAGGAGGGTGGGCCCATGTGAATCTACAGTACAACAGGCCACAAACAGATGCTTACAGGGTAAGTATCAATTTCCGTTCGTGGTATGTGCTATTCGTACATTTTAGTTTGTGGAAAATACGGACTTGTGCTGTTTGATTATAACATGGATTGTACACAAATTTCCACACCAGCTTCACCGGGAAACTGCAGGGAAATCCCCTTTTCTGCATGGTCACTCGAGATTTTCTGCCTTTTGCTGGACCCTACATTTTTGCTGGCTTTAGACCTCTATGCATGTTACCCCTAGTACCCAGCAGTAAAGTGCTTGTGCTCTCCCTTTTACCCTGGATGAACTGGCACATTCCTAATTAGTATATTTAACCTACCTATATGTCCCTATAGTACACAACTACCTAAGGCCTAGAAGTAAAATGTCGCTAGTGGACTGCAGCACCTTTTGTGCCATACACTATAGTGGCAGTGCAAAGATGACCTCGAGCCTCCCAGCGTAGCCTGGCTGTAGCAGTGTAAGAAATGCATTTCAACCTGTCAAAATAGACCCGTTTGACAGGTCAAAACCTCCCTTTGCATGTTCATTTAAAAGTACTGCATGTAGATATTTAATGTTAACATGTCTTGCAGCAACTGGCACTCAAAAGCTCTTTTTCACTGTGGCAGGTCTAGCTGTCCTATGCAGAAACCCAGATCACAGATTGAAATCCTTATACTGTATTTTGGGAATGGGACTAGCTAGACAAATATTAAAACAACTATTTGTAATAGTTATTAAAAATCCAATTCAGTGGTGAAGACAGTTTTAATAAATATTAAGGAATAATAACTATTAGAACGTTTCCCTTGACCTGCCTGAATTGTCAGAAGGTTAATTAGCATAATCCTCTGTCAGCTCCCAGACAGTAATGAATCTTTGAAAAGGTGTGAAAAAGGTTTGAAATGCTTTCCAGTAGCAAACAATAGGCTGACCTGAATGGCAGAGGTAACTCGTCAGAGCTTGGCAGACTAAGGATGTGTTCCTCCTTTTGACAGCACAGTGTCAAATCCAGCTTGATAGGTTGCTGAGCAACATACAAAACCTGGGGTGCACTTGAAAGGAATTTAATAGGTTGTCAAAACATTTGTTGTATATCCAGTGTCTGATTGTTGAAGAAACCTACTTTTGGCCCACCAGACTTTTGGCTCTGGGTTTATTGTGTATACAGTGGCTGCCCCAAACTGGATTTAATGTCAGATGAAGGTGGACGCTAGTATTAGTACACTCTTCACACACCCAGCCCTCAGAGCCCAGGTTTAGTGTGGCAAAATACTTTTGCCACCATGTAAGTGCCTAAAGTAAGTAGGGCTGGCCCGGGACTTTTACCCCATGGATTAGGGCATGCCCAGGAGTCAGTCCCACCCACTAGCTAGTACCAGGCATAAATGGGGTACCTCTAGGCACCCACCTCCTAACACTGCTGGATCTGAGGGAGAACAGAAGAGGAATGAACCAGTCTGTGACATGAGAGTAACCCTGAAAGAATGGACCGGCTCTCTTGCAACCAGGACAAAGAAGTGGACTCCAAGGATTACACAGCTGACTTCATGTTTAAGCAACTGAGACACCTGGACTGGATAATGCGGATGACCTCTGTGTAACTCAGGCGGAGTTTCTATGGGCTTCACCCAAGGTCCCTAGGGACTTTTGAAGTGTACTCCTGTGGTGGATTAGGACTTAAAAGACTAAGTCAGAAGATAAAATCTTTGACCAGGATGAACCTGGTGGCTGTATAGGACACCCGCATTACTGAGGTCAGCCTCAAACTGCGTCTAGGTCTCAGTAGAACATGACCAGTGACTATCGTTGACTCTTGTGTGATCTTTTGGGGTTCTTTCTGCTTAAGACTTTCAAAAATAATACCTCTAGCTCTCTCATTGTATATTTGTGATTTTTGTGTCATTTTGTTTATTAAATTAGTGGGCTTTTTACTGTTTTGAATTTTGCTTTTATTATGGTATTGGTACTGCAGAAATACTTTAGATGTTGCCTTAAGTTAAGCCTGTCTGTCCCGTACCATAGCTACCAAGCGGTTGCGCAAACATTCATTTAGTGATTTTGGGTGTTCACGGTACCATGGGTTGTGATTATCTAATTTCATACAGTAACTTTGTCCTGATGTCAATTGTAAAGTCACATTGTATTCATACTAGTCCTATGGAAATAAGAACCAAACTGAATAATAATACACTCAAAGGAAAAGAAAACTAGTGGGGCAGAGCCAACCAAGATCACAAAACAGCTCTGTGCACAGCTTCAGTGCAGTCTTCATTTCTAGGTCTTTTGCTCCGAAACAAGAACCACTCCCTGCAGCCAGAATGCTGGAAGATAACCAATGGAGAGTTGGAATATCTTCTCAAACCTGCCTTCTGAGGGTCAGAAAGGTAAGAAATGAGGGCATTCAGAGCCCCCGTGACACACTGGGGTCAAATTAGATGGAGGAAACAGCTTGTCCACACTAGTAGAGTGCAAACTAAAAACAAAATAATAAAAACACATGATTTACAAAAACACAGGAAATGGGTACTTTCCACACTGAAACTATTACGTGTCTAACCAATCCCTTAAAGGATGACCTGTGACATTCATGAAGTAATCACATGTACTTCAGTGATGCAGTCAATATTCTTTACATTTTAAATCTGTGATGAAGACATCATGAATTTTAAACTTTCAGCAGCTTTGCTGTGGATTCCTTCAAAAATTTGTAATGCAGTGCATTTTTTACCTCACATTTGAGATGCTGTTGCATTACTTCATATATTATAAATGAGAAGCATTAGATGGTCTCATGAATTCCACAGCGGTCATGCAGAAAAAGGCACCCTGAATGTAATAAGTGAGCAGCACAGTACCTCATTAATCGAACATTTGTTATGAACTACATGATCCCTCAGATTCAAATTTTGAAGTTGCTTACATCATTTTCGCTTCACCTTCTTGGATATGCTGCTTTACCTCACATAATACAACATAATATACAACAGCCATATTATATTATTCATGTAATGCTCTAGATTAGCTAATAAAATAAATGTGATGCAATGCAGTGCATCTTAACAGCAATTTGTGATACAGCACAATTCAAGAATTCCCTATTGCTGGATACTCCACATTATCCATTGAATATCATCTCTGTGGTACAGTGCACTTTTTCTTGCATTTGTCATGCAGCGCATTAACACAAAAGTCTCACATATATAATAGAGTGCAATAACCCACAAATTTCATGTCTCATAATGAATTACATACCTCGTGTAATGCTTTGGCTTCCTGCAGGTTTTGAGCAGTAACTTTGAAGCCATAGGAATTATTCAAAGTAGGTCCTTCGATCTGAGAATTTTCTTTTTTTGTGCAATTCACAGCAGCAAATTGATTCTATTGAGGAAAAATAAGAGCAGAACATTAGACTTGTTTAAGATCTAGTTTAATGCTGTCACTAGAGAGGCACTCAATGCTGGATCATAAATGTCGAAAGACGTGATAGCCCACATACGTCCAGGAAGGCCAGATCAATACCAGATAGTCATGGTATACAAAAAAGGTAACTTTACATATTATGCATGTAAAGGAAACTCATTTATGTGGTGAGTGGTTGTCAAGAAAAAAAATTCAGCTTTGGCCACCTTGAACTTAAGCTGGAGAACACTAATAACATGCAATGCAATATCTAAAAACGACTCATGTAGATTATCTAGCACTGGTTGCTGCAATTAGCCCCTTAATCACTTCCACAGTTGTGGTGTAGGATTAACTTTATTTGGCTTCGTGATAACTTAGGATTTTTACCTCCTAATAATCAAAGATTCTATAAGAGTTCTAGCTTTTATTGGAGGGTTGCTAGGCAGGTACAAGGATGCAGTTGTACTGTCTTTCTGAGTTGGTATCCTATAGTTCATCTAACTCAGTATCCTGTTAGATAAACCCTTCAAGCAATCACTGAAGTTTTGATTTCAGCTCACCATCTGATTTGTTGATCTCGATAATTAAGCATAATGAGCTTGCCCTATGTTACCCTATGGAAGAAAAGTGAGTTATCGGCTTTTGGGTAAGTACTCGACTGGCAGAGTTAAGGTTCTGGGCACAGACTCCGGGGTCTCCCAGGGTCAGGTTGGTACAGTTGTTACACCCTCAGCGGCACTGGGGCGGCTGGGTGCAGAGTGAATGTTATCCTATGGGAGGCAGGGGGGCCTTGGTTGGTGGCTGCTGACTAGCAGACCACGCGGCTGTGGGAGCTGGGCTCCTGGTCACTTGATCAGGGCAAATGGGAAGAAGATAGGAGTAGAAGTTGCACTGCCAGGGCCACTCGGGCAGCTAGGTGCAGGGTGCTTTTGAGCCTTCGGGCACTCAATGGATTTCAAAGGGAAAGCTCAAGGACGAACAAAGGCTGCAAGCTCGGGGACGAAGATTCTTCGGGTGCCACCACCACTTCGAGAGGTAAGTTGGGTAGTTGGAGGATAGGTAGGCACCCAGGAGTCGGGCACAGGGGGCCGCAGGGCGCCGGGTGCAGGGGTGCCTTTTGATGTCGGGAAATCTTACCCTCTGTTGATCGTGGTTGGGGGGGGTCCCTGGTTCTGAGGCTGCCGGCATCGCCAGGAGTGACGAGGTGAGACCTTGGGTGCTGGATTTGGCGTCACAGTCGCCGGGGGGACGTCCTTGGAGTCTTTGTCCACTCCGGCAGAGGCCAGGCTTGGCAGGTGAAGAGTGTGCAGGGTTCGCGGTTCAGGGCTGATGCCAGGGGTTAGAAACTTGCTTTGAGTAGAGCCACTGCCCATGGGAGTCCCAGATGCTCAGAGTCACAAGGTAGCCAGGTCCTCCGGGGTTTGTGAGGTTGTTGGCCACAAGAGGTGCCGGGATTTAGCAGGAGCAGGTTCGAGGGTCGACAGGCTGGTAGGGCTGGGGCCAAAGCAGTTGGTGTCTTCCTCTTCTTAGCAGCTACACGGCAGGTCTTCTTTCTTCTTGCTCTTCTTTGCTTTTTCGGAATCTGGAATCTATAGTAGGAAGGTTCAGGGTTCCCCTAAATACTAGATTTAGGGGCGTTACAGGTAGGTACACCCCCTTTCCTGCCACGCTCCTGTGGGAGGGGGGCAGTAGCCTAGTCCTGATTGGGCCGGGCTTCTCATCTTCAAGATGGTGAGCGCCTGGAGATGTGCTTCACCTCGCGCCCCCCCCCCCCCACCTGAGGGGTGGGGTTGGCAGGCTGGCACATCCCCTGTACTTACTTGGGGTTTCCCGCCAGAGTGGGGGTCAGAACCGGTGGGGGCCAGTTGCTGGGTACAGCAAGTGGCCTGGTGAAGCTCACAAAGGCGGCATGCCTTTGAAGCTTCCCCCTGCCCATCCTGGGGGAGGAGACCTAGCACCTCGCCCAGGATGTGCATTGTTGCAGGCCCAGGAGAGCGGGGGCTCTCCACCCAGGGGTCCAGCAACATGTCTGCTGTGTGGCAGCCTAGGCAGCCTCCCAGACAAGACGTGGATTGTAGGTTACGTTTCAGGGGGCATCTCTAAGATGGGTGCTTTGTACATCATGTCGACTCTTTGTTTTGTCTTGTACCCAGACACTCAGCCTGCAAGGACAGTGTGGTTGTGTTAGGGTGTAGGGCCTCTAAGGGTGGCACAATAAGTGCTGCAGCCCTTAGAGGCCTTCCCTGATCACAAGGCCCTGGGTACCTAGGGTACCATTTACCAGGAGCTGACATGTGGCCAGGGTTTGCCAATTTGGGGTTTTAGGTTTTAGGGAAGGAACATAGGCCCTGGGCACCCGACTGGCAGGAGCCCAGGGCACACTCACTCAAAGTACATTCAGCAATTCAGCAAAGTGTGGAGGCATACCATGCAAGAAAGATGGCACTTTCTCACAACAGAGAATCAGTAATTAGTAGTTGCTTAGCCAGAAAGCAAACCCAGAGTAGCCTGGGAGATCCTGAATGGCCAAAATTACATATCAAGGCATTTCATTAGCAAAGTTTATGCAAAGCTTCTAATGAGTGTGAAATCAATGGTCTCAGTGTTTTAGGCTGTCACCTCCAGCTAGGACAAGAAGAGAAGACATTATACCGGCACTTAAACATCTGCCACAGGTTCTTGAAACATAAGGATCATACCATAGCAAGAACCCTTCCAGGCAAACATAACATTAAATTCAACTCTGACTGACATCTTCATGCTTGTTGTATTACTAAAGGAATTATAAACTTAATACCAGAGTAATTCCTGCAGGTATTTTCTCAATTCCTAGCTTGAATCCTAATCTTGGGTTGACCGAATTTAGTGAACTGCTGAATACAATTGGCTTAAGGAAAGTGGATACATCTGCATAGCTACTTAGCACCACTTTTTCAAGAATTACGTTTTCTGGCATCGTTTTTAGGCACAGAATATTTATATTTTGTCAATAAGTGTGCTAAAAATTATAATCTTACAGGGTTGAGTTATGGGCTCTTGGAAATACCGGTTCATTGTATTTCCTTCATAGGGAAGGGTACTGACAAACATATTGCCAGAAACCTAAACAGTGTTCAAGTTGTAACAAGACACATTGATCATTACTGAATGGGAAAGCAGGCTGACTAGGGAGAGGGTTGTTAGAAATGACATCGCTTGGGCAGTGGTCAACGCTACAGGGCTTCATGGCCGGTAAAAAATGTACACATACATACACATTCAGAAAACAAAAGGTTAAAGTGATGTTACAGTAAGGTGTTTAAATAAGACATAAAAATAACATTTAAAAACCAAACGTCACTGAAGTTACCCAGTTACAATTTACTATACTAAGTAAAACTTGCACCCCCAGTATGAACTGCTTATGACCTCACATATTACATAAAAAATTACATTTTAATTGATGGTATCTCAAATGGCATCAGTGATGACACCACACACCTGATGTGACACCATTGTATACGGTTGGTGGATTTAAACTAATTCAATATGCTACACCTGTGGCCATTTCTATTCACCTTAATGGGGCTACACTCTTAAAAACTTCACACGGCCAGCAAATCTGACAGTTGCCACTGAAAAGACACCTTCCGTCAGGCCCTTTGTACAACCCACCGTAAGTTAGTAAAGTACACAACAAATTACTGGGATAGAGACAATGGCATACAACATTAGAGCCATGCTTACAACACAAGTGAAAGAAACCACGTCTAAGTGGGACACACCTACTTTCTACATTATTTAACAATTAGCAATACCTCCAAATCTTAACTAACGTTCTGGAAATAAACAATCACGCCTTATAAACATCCTCGTTACATAGAATTTGTCTATAGCACTGTATTTCAACTACTTAACATTGGTACATACCCAGATATCGGCTGTTGAATAATCTAATGTTAACGTAAGATTTGGTCTTTCTTACAGATTGCTTTTGAAGAGGCTTTAAGCCACAAACTACTTTCAAACATACCTCTGCAACCCGCATTAGGTGCGCTTAGCCTTTATGTAGTAATGTCTACATCCGAAACTTAGGTGATTTGTAAACAGTGCACCATATAACATTTCAAAATGCACAGTCAAACTTGTCTCCTAGACTTACGCTTTTTTCACATTACGGACCCACACGTGTACACTCAGTAACTAGATGCCATATATGACTTTGGCGTTATCAGTGATGTCACCAATTATGTTATTAATGTCATGAGTACGATAGTATGTGAGGTCATAAGTAGCACATGGGGTGCAAGTTATAGTCAGCTCAGTGAACTACAGCTGGTGAATGTCGGCTATTTGTTTTGTTTTTATAAATGTTAGTTTTCATCTGATTTCAACCACTATATATAACAGCACTTTAACCTTTGTGCTTTTCAGGGTATTTCTAGGGTCTTTCAACATACGGTAAGCTCTTATTACCAGTCCCAACTATAATGCCACTTTGACCTTTGACTTTAACCTTTGTTTTTTTCAGTGAATATATATTAATATATATACAAAGGTAAAAGGAATATTATAGTTAGGCGAAACTGTCATTTAAAACATACCATTTTAAATTAACAAAACTATTGAAATTCATCAGTTCTAGTTATCTCAAGTAACTATAACGTGCGAACCTCTCCATGCACAGTGTTGTCATCAATAATGTCATTTCAGATGTTGCAGTGATAGTATCTATGTCAGCGAACGTCATGAGTGATACAATATGTGAGTTAATTAGCAGCGTATAGCAAGGCCACTCGTCGTCGACACCGGCGCCATCCAGCTCACATCAACCCGCCCTGGACTTGCCACCTTTATGCAGCCCTACCTTCCCGGAGCAGGGTGATGATGAAGAGAGCTATTGCACCCCCGGTGGACGATCCTACAAGGAGGAAAACTGGTATGAGAAGCTGGGCGAGGCTAGTGGTCTGAACCCTCATCATACTCTGGCCTAGATTACTCCTCAGGTGCCCTTCCACTAAGGAAGGAGCGTCTTTCGTCACGGAAATGCTCAGGGCAGCAGAGGTCCTTGACCTACAGCTACCCTCTATCAATGTCAAGATCAACGTCTTGATCGAGGTGCTTCAGTTGGGGGTAAGTTCTGCGGCTCCCCAGCTCCCATTTAAGGAAGCCCTAAACTACGTTGTTATGGTGGCCTGGTCTAAACCCTGCATGGGGTCTACCATGCACAGCATGATTGCCCGTCAGTTGCACTACCCTTCCCCCAGAGACCTGGACTTCCTCAGACAACACCCCTCTCCCACGAGCCTGGTAGTGCAGGTCTCAACAGCCAAGTTTAACCCAAGCACATTCCCTACCACTCCCCCAGATAGGGAATCATTGAGACTGGATACCTTTGGGAAGAGGATTTTCTCTTCCACCAGTTTGGCATTCAAGACGGTGAACACCACATACTTCTTGGGCTGATCAACCAATACATTGTTTGGACTCTGTTGCGCAGCTGCTGCCCATGTTTCCTGAAGAGGGCCACGCAGTATAGACCCATGCACTGGCAGATGGCTGGGATGCAGTGAAGCTTACCCTTCAGTGCGGCATGGTCACCACCAACTCACTAGGATCCCTGCTGCCACTCCTGGCTAACGTCAATGGGGTTTTCAGGGGATGTCCAATTTTCTTTTTACAGACACGCCCTTTGATGGCTCAAGTCTATTCAGCGATAAGAGGGACATGGCGCTCGACCGCTTTAAGGAGAGTTGAGTCATCGACAGATACCTAGGCCTTTCGAGTTACTGACAACAGAATTGTGTAGCTGGGTTATGCCCTTTAGTATCTGGAAACCCCGCCTACCTTGCCACCGTCCATACAACTGGTGAAAGAGGGCCATCTATTTTTGCTCCGTCAGAGGTGCAAGCCATGCTGGCCAAAGGAGCCACTGAAAGGGTGACAGCATGAGAAGTAGGGCATGGTTGTTACTCACACTACTTTCTCGTTCCAAAAAAGTCTTCGGTGAAATCTCAGCTCCAAATCGATCTTCTGGATCTGAGGGTTATCCGATGGCACTGAAAGCCTTGCTCCCACCCTTTAAGCGAAGGCTGATTTAGGTGTTCATGGACACAACCGTCTTAAGGGATTGCAACAAACAGGGCAGGGTGGGTCATGGACCATGTGTCAGGAGGCTCTGCACCTCTGGATTTGGATGTAACGCCAGGACATCTTTCTGGTCATGTAGCTCCTGGCAGGATCTCTGAAAGCCAGGGCAGACAAACTAAGCCATTGATGTCTTGCAGGTCACGAATGGCATCTAAATCCGGAGGTGCCAAAAGTTTTGAACCATGGCGCGATCTACTCGCCACCACAAATGGTGCAATTAGTGCAAGATCAGTACTTCTGTGTGCTGCAGTTTGCAAACACAACATGAACAAGGGACTTCTGTGTGCCTTTCTGACAATACCGCTCCTGCCCCGTGTACTCAAGAAGATCAGGAACAACTGGGCCCAAGTCATCTTAGCGGCTTGGGTTTGGACGTAGAGAGTTTGATATACCAAACTCCTGAGCATGAGTATCTGCCCTCCGATCAAGCTGCTCTTTTGGGAGGAACTTCTTTCACAGCAGCAGCACGGGATCCTGCACCCGAACCTGCACACACTCCACCTTCATGCGTGTTCCTGAGATGTGTCCAGACCCCCTTCCTTGTGATCTATCACTGAATCAAAGAGCAGTCCTTTGAAATATAAAATGAGTCTCTTCCTTGCCCCTCCAGTATGTCCCATTCAGCTCATAGGAATGCAGCAATACATAAATCTGTCTGGGGAGATTCCTCTCTCTTCATGTTTTTAACAGGCAGGCCTGGGCTTCCCAAAATGGGACCCAGGGTCCTCCATACAATGTATTTTTGCAGGCACACTCAGTGTGCATTCATAGCACATTTTCTGTTCAGTACTAACACCTCTATGAATTGACCCTCAATGTGCACATGCATTCAGCACACGTACTAAGTTTGCGTGCACTGTTCAGCATTGATGCCTTTTCATCTTTAACCAGGGTGTTATTTTAAAACACAAGCACTACCAGCACTCACACTCACTGTGTGCACGCTGCACAACTGTTCACTCTTCATGTATTGTACTCCACGCAAGCACACATATACTCAGCGTGTGCTTTATCCACACATGCACTGCACAGCACTAAATCTCTTTTGTGATGTATTCCTCTCTGCATACATAGACTCAAGTACATGTATTAAACAAACCTGCACTACACAGTGCTGCTCCATCCTTATACTGTACCCCAGGGACACAAACAACTAACGCAGATTCATTACTCCTGCGCTATGCAACAGTCCACATCTACCTGATGTAGGCTAAGGTGAGCTAAACACACAGCAGCGGACTTTTAAAAAGGTGAGTAAGCCTTTAGGCCGCACTCCAGTGACACAGGGTAAAAAGGTTCTGTTCACTCTGACTGATCACTACATGGTCTGCTGCCATCACCACGCTCATGCTTAACTCCTGGTTAAGAGGTAGCCTTCCATCACTATGAGAGGAGCACTTTGATTGCCCCTCCAGGTCCAAAAGTATCGCATTCTGTGAGACAGGCCTATGTCATGTGAAACACGCAAGTTCCGTGGTCACCTATGCCACCCAGAAAAAAATATATATATCTGCATTGGAGATCCAGACAACAGTACAGTTGGGCACTCAGGGCAAGGGTACACATCGTGATCATGCAGAGGAATTATTTGTCCCAACATCGATCAGCCCTCACTGTTTAAATCATCTGTGACAAGCTTCCTTTAGGGATAGCAACATTTGTTCCCTCCCACCCTTTCATCATGCCCTAATGGGATCCTAATTTGGTTCTAATGTTTCATATTGGCTCCTCATTCAAGTCCCCCTGAGACTTATGACTTTTAAGACTGTTTTCTTAGTCGCCATTACATTGGGCAGGAGGGTCAGGGAGCTCCAAGCTCTTTCAGTTAATCTTCTGTACACCAGTTTCTACCCAGACAAATTGGTTCTTCGGACTTGCGCCTCATTCTTACTGAATGGTGGTGATTCCATTTCATGTCGGCCAAAATACCACGTTGCCCACATTTCTTGTTCCACTTCATTCTTCCACCGTCTGGATCCGAAAAGAACTCTGTCTTTTTACAGTGATCATACCAAAGAACAAAAGGTGGGCGAGCATCTCTTTATTAGACTCACAGCAGTGAAAAAAGGAAAGACTGTGCCAAAGAGAACCATCTCTTGATGGTTTGCACTTTGCATCAAGATCTACTACGTACTAGCTAAGAAGCAGCCTCCTGACGGCATGATGGCCCACTCCACCAGGGCCAAGGGCGCTACTACTGCATTAGCATGCGGATTACCTGTCATGGACATCTGCCAGGCTGCTATGCGAGAGCCACTCCACACGTTAACTAAGCACTGCTGCTTGGACAGTAAGGTCGACTGAGACGGGCACTGCTGTTCAGACCTGCTGGATTTCCTAGTTTGAACCAGTTCGCAGACCCACCTCTGTGGAGGTATTGCTTAGGCATCTATTCTAAGGTGAGGAATATGCAGTGAAAGGTCTCTATCAGAAGAACAAGTTCTGTAACTCTTTTTCTAGTGGAGACTAACTGCAGATTCCTCACCACCACTCCCATCCTCCCAGATCTGCGAAATTGCTCTTCTCCAACAACCTCCTGTTAAATTCTGCATGCTGGTCACACATCATTCAGTCGTGGTTCTGCGTTTTTGTCATGGAAATACTCACAAAAGAAACTGATGTCAGAGCCCCGGGTGGTGTCTGAATAGGCAACGAGCACCTCACTTCCAACGGAAACGTTGACGCAGAGCCACTCAATGCCACCTACTGGCGGCCTGAGTTAAACACTCAAGATTTTCCGGATCCAGCCTGACGTCCGGTAACATTCTAAGGTGAGGAATCTGCAGTTAGAGTCTCTACCAGAAAAGGCATTACTGAAGGTAGTAACTTGTTTGTACAAACCTCCTAATGCATAAAGTGAAGGAAGACCATGTAGAAGCACTGGTTAAATACCATTCCAGGCTCCGCAATGTGCACATCATCCAGATGGGTGAGGCACCTTCTTAAGGCTATGAAAGAAAACAGAGGGCTTTGTGACAAAAAATGTTAGTGACTGGAAATAGATAGATGTACGTGCAAATAATACACACAAATGTAAGAATGCAGTCTCTACACCTATTCGAGAACCCACCTTGGTGGGGGGCAGTGAAAGGAGAGGGTGTGACTGTGTGCATATGTATCTCACTCACACAAAGGATTGAAAAACCTATTTCAGGGCAGCATTTTATACAAACACTATGCATATACTGTATGTTTGTTTCCAGTTTCCAAAGCCATGAGAACGTTCTGAGTTAGTTACATGGAAATGCACACAAATTGACAAAAAAGTTTGAATTCTGTACATATGTTAAAAATGTACTTATGTTCATGTCTCACTTGTAGACAGTTTCAGCTGTCTGTTTTCCAAGATCTATTGTCTACAACACAATATATAGACTGAGCTTTGAGTCACACTCTTGCTAATGATTGGATGGCTTTCTTGTCCATCTCAGTTCCCTGCCCCTTACTGAATCAAAGACTTTTCCCATTATTCAAGTGTGTGAACAGCCCTGGGTTATTTCTTTTTTACAGTGCTTCTGACAGGAGGATTTTTATCCTTCAACTACTGAAGTAAGGGACTCTTTTTTTTCCCCATTCATTAAGCACATCTTGGAAGAATGTCATCTTTTACTTCTCAATCACCCGTTTACTTCTCCCTAGCTTCCGCCCCCCAGTTTTACCTTTCTACTTTCACTGCCCTATTCGTCAGCTGCTCCTCACTTCAATAATTGTTTTATTCCCCTCCGTTGAGAGGGCTCTCATCTCGTATCCATCTGCTCAACCCCTCAAGGTTGCCTGTTGCTCTCCAGTGGCTCCATTGTCCTTATCGCACTCACCCCTTCCTATTTTTTCCAGGGCCACTAACTTTTAGGCTCGCCAGCGCACTTTATATTTATTGTAACAACAACAACAAAAATCGAAGATGATCACCAAGTGCATGAAAGCATCATGATTCACTGGCTACCACTTCGGTGTGGTTACTTTGCAGTTGCAACATGGCTGATGGCCACTTCAAAACAGCACAGTAAAAATGAAAAATTAAAAAATAACGCGAGCGAGCACCAATGCACAGAAGCACTGGCAAAGCCAACAGGTTTGCACTCGCCTTTAGAAGGTCAGACCTAATGACTTTACTAATGCTTTTTCATCTAAGGAGGAAAATAAAAGATGTGATCTCACATACCATTTAAAGTATGCAGGACTTATCAGTTATGGAATAAATTTGGTAAACAAGATGTCACAAATATAAATGCTTCAAAGGTATTGTAAACTAAAAGAATCAACAAAAAACGAATATAGGCTTCACTGGTTTCTTATACATCAATCTAAAGTGAACTCATGCACTAGTAGAAACAATGATGTCCACAATAGAGAGAGCCATTTGCCCACCTTCAATTGAGTGGTTAACAGTACTCTCCGAAGTCTGTCGGGGCCATCGCCTCGCTTGTGTTTCAATCTTTTTAATTTTGGTTCTGGAAAAAAGAAAAAATATGTACGCAGACGGAAATGTACAAATATATAGGCATGTTAAAACCAACATATGTAATCCTTCGCTAAAAAAAGACATCTCACCCAAACTACAGGTTTTGCTTTACTACCGCCATGTGCGGCATTCTCTTCAGAATTTACTCAATTGAAATCTATTCTCAGACAGACGCCAGATGTCAGTAAGACAATGGGGTAATATACCCTAGTATTAAAAAGACTTGAAGGATAATTAACAGTAGGCGTGTGATTAATAAGAATGTGCCTATTCAGGTTTGGTTGATAATGCTCAACTGTTTCGATATGCTAGGTTTCTAATTTTTGTTGAAATTAACACGATCTCATAGGACGAACACTAAACCAGATCATTATACAAGCTCAAGGTAAATTGTCCAGCACGAGTATGATTGAAACAGCATGGTCCTGAGTGGGTTTCTGAAGGCAGAGTTATAATTAGTAAATGTAGCTTGATAGGCATGACGGGCCAAATATTTGTGGTATTCACTGAAAAATTCTTCCTCCTCCACGTTTGCTTCTCAAATTAACTAAAACTAGCGTAGGGATGGTTTACTTCAGAAAACATGCAGGTTGGCAGGGTTGAAATTTTGTGCAACAAATGGGGATGGCCCAAGTCCTTAAAGACCACAATATCATTAAAAAATACCATGGTGTACAAAAAATCCCAAATCTTAGAGTTCATGCAGTACCAGGATCTATGGCCACTTCTACAAATCTATAATTCATCCACCACGTTACAAACAGGTCTGGGGAAAAGGACATGTGTAAGGAGCAAAGAAGAGGAGAATCATTTTAGCCACATAATCTTCACTGAAAAATCAAAGCCTACTCATGACCGTACACTTGGCACTTGAAAAGATCCCTTAATATGTCATGAAAGTCAATAATGGGCACAAGTAAACATATTCAATACTGTACACAGATAACAGTGTCGTCATTAAATGTTGTAGATTGTTACCTGCAGATACTGGGGTACAGCACAGGGACTCAGAACTTGATTTTCGACGTCGTCTTTGTACAACAGGTGTACTGTGCAGACAAATCGATCTAGATTTCCCACTACCTTCATTAAGTTGATCCACAGATAGAAAAGCTTCTTTTGGGTCCTCCTCATTATGGTTTTCGCCACTCTTCAGAAGTACAGGGCAAAGCTCTTTCACTGGTGTTGTAGTCAGCTCATGCTGTCTTAAATGGTCATAATCCAGGTTACAATGTTTAGACTCCGGGGAGGAAACATTGTTCCGCCAACATGGCAAGATTGGAGACTCTGGTGAATCACAGCTTTCATAATATCCATTCTTAGCCTCACCACTAAGCTCAATCACAGGTTGCGTGTCTGGAGCGGCTCCACATTTGCTAGGTGTTTGAGGGGAGTCTGTAGTGCATGAGGATAATTCATGCTCTATGATCTGAGGGATGTCCCTATTTTCAATTGTTTGCGTTGCTGCTGGTTGTGAATATGAATCAGTCATGTCTTTTGAAGGTGCCATAGAGTCTCCATCATGCAAAACCGGACAGCAACGTTTCTCACTTGCACGCATAACCAATTTGCTTTTGTGGGTTCGTTGAGAGCGCTCATATTCTTCTTTGGCTTGAAGCCATACTTGAGTCCGCTGGCGGGTTGGAGCACTTCTACAGGGCATGATCACTAATTTTTTATCATCCAGATCTTTAGAATCATTACCTCTACTTTGCACTGAGGTACTCTGGCAGTTACGTGTGGGTGATACTGGTCTATGGTTTTGTGTCATAACAGAGAATGCAGTCTTCCACAGTCGCAAACCATCCAATGAAAAATCCCCTTCAAACTCTGATAAATTGTTTGGGAGTCTAGTCTCTACGGTGAGAAGACGACCTCCAACCTCTCTGCAAAGAAAAAAACGCTTGTAAAAAGGCAGCATCATCTTAAGGAGCAATTATTACAATAATATAGAAATCAAAGGCCTTTATATTATCCTCTTGCTACGCTTTCCTTGAAGAGGCACCATTCAACTAATGCATTTATGACAGATCAATCACGATGATTGAAAGGCAAGTGGCTTAACGTCATAATGTGACAGTTATAAGGCTTATTAATGGGGCACTTTTAGAGGCGACTGTCAGGCTTTGGAATCAATGGAATGTAAATGAGCTTGCTTTTCATCAAAAACTATCAATTTAGAAACTGGCAATAGACTGCAGATCTTCCAGTGATTTTGGTTAGAGTGGGCTGAGCTCAACCCTACACAATTGTGCAAATTATGAGTGACAAACCTAGACCTAGGAGGATAACTGTAGCTCTACATTTCAGGGAGAGATGGTGGAAAATGCTTGCATTTTTATTATTAAAAAAATAACATGGCAAAGGTTTAAAACAGCCATTTTGCCGAAGCAAGATATATTTTAGCCAGTTTTAAATGATGTCCTGATTTGCTTCCTTAAACAAAGTGCACAATGCACACAATATAAATTACTTAAGGCTAGCTCATATGAGCCATCCATTATTCATTATTTTGCTGAATTTCGCTAGGATGAGGAAATCCTCCCTCTGAGAGAAGGTCTGATGTTAATCATTGGTGATTCGGTTATTCAAAGGAAGGAAAAAAGTTTCTTACCTGTAACTGTAGTTCTCCAGTTTTGGCATATTTCATAGATTCACATGATTGAATCATTCCCCGTCGATGTGAGAGTCCCACGGTACAATTACAAAGCAGTAATGTGTTATAGAAATGGCAAATTAATATTGTTTAAAAAGAACTAAACTTCAGCCAATCAGGTTATAGCACCCTGTTTCCCAACTCCCTCCTGGGGCTGCCATACTTCAGATTTTCAAGCACAAGTGATTATAGTAACTTACTAGGAATGAATGGTGAGCCTCTTAGTCGCATGTGAATCTACCAAAGATACCAATATTGGAGAAGTACAGTTACAAGTAAGCAACTTTTTTCCTTCTCCAGTATTGGAGCTTTCATAGATTCACTTGCCTGATTCAGAATAGTAAGCAACTGATCAGACATACACTAATATTTTCTAGATACACTGAAAAGTGGATGGTGGTTAGATATGAAACAATATTCCTTTTCTATATGGCTCACCTTACTGGAACAGATCCTTTAAGACTGCTTGGCCCAGCACTGCATCATTTTGCACCATTGAAACCAAAAAGTAATGCTAGGTGAATGTGCGTCTATTTTTCCAAGTTACTGCTCTACAGATCTCTTGCTTAGACACACAAGCAAAAACTGTTGTCGACGTAGACATACTCCTGGTAAAATGTGCTCTCACCAGCTAAAGGTCTTCCTGCTTTATTATGGCCAAAGACTATGACTGATAAAATCCAACAGGCTATGCTTTATTTTTATTTTTTTTAGGGACAAGGCTTCACGAGGGTTGGCATATTCTATCAATAATTGGTCCTTTCTCTTGAAGGCACAGGTTCTGTCAACATAGAATTTTATGGGTTTAACATCTAGAGTATGTAGTGATTTCTCCGTTATGCCCTTGGGGTTGTGGAAGAACGTTTTTAATACTACTGGTCATTCAAATCGAATTGTGACAGTACCTTAGGGATAAATGAGGATTTGTCCTTAGAATTACTCGATCATCCCTAAACTGCAAATAAGGCCCCTTGATGGTGACAGCTTGTATCTCACTTACTCTTGTGGCGGAAGTGAGTGGCAGAAGCAACGTTAACTTCCATTAAACATATTTAAGTTTAGCTTTATGAACAGGTTCGAAGGAACTCTTCGCTAGCTGCAAGAGGACTGTATTGTGTTTTCCAAGGAACTGGAGGGTTCTTGAAAGGGGGATAAACACTGAAAAGATCTTTTGAGAAATCCATTCTATTTGACCACAAAGAAGAATTGTTCGAAGATCTCCTATACCAACATATGGTTGCCGAATGGACTTTAATTAAAGACTGAGCAAGGCCAGATTTTGATAGATTTAACGGATATGGTAGTATCTCCTGAGGTTGCTAGGAGAGTGAATGCACTTTGTTATCCATGTACCATAAACCAAATTGTTTCCACTTGAACTGATAGGTTGCATTAGTTGAGTCTGCTCTGGCTTTAGCTAGAATTTGTCTACACTTCAGGGGGGAAGTTTAGCTATGAGAATTAGTTGAATTCAGAAGCCAAGCCAACAAGTTCAAGGGTTCCAGGTCCAGATAAAACCTGCAATTGTTGTTCATTGAGAGAAGAGTGGGCATTGATGTTCATTTCCAATCTTTCACCACTGAGAAGTAGCGTGGTGAATGAGTATCGTCTGGGCCATCTTGGGGATATTACAATTATTCTGCATGGTCCCCTCTTTATCTTGTGCCAGACTTTGGGAATTAAAGGTATTGGAGGAAAAGCCTAAGCAAATATTCCCCTCCATGATATTGAAAAATAATTCCCCCAGGATTGTGGTTGGTGGTGCTAGCTTGGTGAGAATTGGCACTTCCGGGTCTGGGCTGTAGCAAAGAGGGTGAAATTTGGCTTTCTCCCTCTTGCAAAGACTTTGTTGAGAACATTTTGGTTGAGCCCCCATTTGTGACAAGAATTTTTCATTCTGCTCAACATATCTGCCCACTGACTGTGATTTCCAGGAACATAATCTGCACTCAAGTGAACTTGATGCTTCAATGCCTATTTCCAAATCTTTTGGGCTTCTCGAGGTAAGGGGAGAGATCTTGTTCCCCCTTGCTTGTTTATGTACTGCATTGATGGAGTGTTGCCCATCAATATCAGGACTGAAGACCTGGCTATTCTAAGAAAAAAAGCCTGCAGGCTTAATGCTATCTCTCTTAATTTCAACAGATTGATGTGAGAACTTTTTCTTGAGCAGGCCATTTTCCGCTGATCGCCAGGTCCTGCAAATGAGCTCCCAAACCCTCTAGGGAATTGTCTGTTATCACAAATGATTGTACTTCAGCTAAGAAACTAAGTCCTGTCGACATGTTTGACTCTTGTGCCTGCCACGGGAGAAGAGCTTTCATTTCTGAGGTGATATTTATGACTTTGTGGAAAGAACCTTCAGTCTGAAGCCACTGTTTGTCTAAATCTTGCTAGAGACGTCTTATCTGTAGGCGTCAGAGAGGAATCAAGGGGATGCACGATGACATAATTCCCAGCAAAGATTTGTAAAGTCGTACAGAAACCGACTTTAAAAAAAAAATTAAATTGCTTGCTAATGTTATCAGTTTGTAGCATCTATCCACTGTTCGGTATGCTTTGTCCTTTACGGTGTCTAGATCTGCTCCCAGAAACATAATGTGTTGTGATGGCTGCAGGGAAGACTGAGTGTTTTAGGTGAGACCCAACTGGCTGAATGTTTGAAAGCAGGCTTCTGTTGACTGTTTTGTTGCTCAAGAACACTGAGTATTTATCAGCTAGTCGTTCAGGTAACTCTTTGGTTTCAAACAGGCTGACACGGGAGTTAGCCACTTTGTGAAGATGCGGGGAGCAGATTTCAATCCGAAGGGGAGAACTTTGAATTGTATTGGTTGCCGGCCTCATGGAATCTGACGAACGTCCGATGCCTTGGAGGTATAGGGATATGAAAATAGGCATCTTGGATATCTAATTTTGTCATATAATCTCCGTAAGGAACATGTAAGATCTCCTGCAATGTGATATATGAAAAGACTGCTTTCTGAGGTATTTGTTCAATTCTCTGAGGTCCAATATCCATCTTAATTCTCCAGACTTTTTTCTTATCAGGAAAAAACAGGAATAGAAATCTACATTTTTCAGAGAAAATGGAAGTGTTTCTAAAGCTCCTTTGCTCAATATTGTGATAATTTCCAATCGCCGTAGACAAAGATGAGCGGGTGGTAGTCATTGAGGAGGCGCATGGGGGAGGTTTTGTATAAACTCCAAAGTTTGACTGGTCTGTTGAAATAAGAGTTCAATGTAAGTAAAAATTGGTCATCTATCCTCCTACTGGCTGCTGTTTCAATGGGCTTGTGACCGGCACCCGAGTCACATCATAGTCTTCTATTTGAGTCCTTCGCTTGAGATCCTTGCTTTCTTTGCAGTGTTCGCTTTGTGCAAGCTGCTGAGGGAGGCGGACGATATTGATGTTGTTGTGGATATGGATATTGCTGTTGTTGAATCTGATGTGGATATCTGTAAGATTGAAATCCTCCTCATAGGAAACTGTCCTCAATCTCTGATCCCTCAAAAGGGCGGACACCTTTCTTGTAGAATACCTAGCGACCTAGCTGTGTCAGTATTGGCTTTAATTGTTTGAAGCGAATCATCGACGTCTTTCCTGAAGAGTGTCTTTCCATCACAAGGCATATCATGAGTTTTGCTTTGGACCTCAGGTCTAAAAGATGTTGACTTCAGCTATCCCTGCCTTCAGAGAACAGCTGCTCCTGCTAGTTGTCTAAAGTCTGTAGATGTGATGTTTAAGGCACAGTCAATTTTCTTGGCTTCCGCCTGCTTATCTTCTTGCAATAATTCAAGATATGCACTGATGTCTGACCACATTTGTTGGTTGTAGCATCCGAGAATGGCTAACGCGTTAGTTGCTCTCACTATGGTTGATGCTATGGTAGAAAACCTCTTACTTCTATTATTGAAAATTCTCCCCTCCAGATCAGGAGCAGTGCACTGTGCAGATGTATTTCTGGCGTTGGGCTGCTTACGCGCCTACGGAATCAGCTTAAGAGTGACCAATAAGACAAGTTGGAGCGCTGCCTGGTGCTTTATATTTCTTGTCTAGATGAGGGATGATTGCTGACACAGTGGTTGGGTTTTTCATTATTTAATTCCCTCATTCCATATGAAGTCTATTATGGGAATGCGGCTTCACAGGGGACTTCTATAAGTCATACAAGGACATACTGGCGCCGCAGTTGATAGAAGTTTATGCCGAAGCACTTGAGAGACAGATACTGCCCCCCACGGTCCGAGAGACGGTCATTATTCTCCTCCCCAAACCTGGCAAAGACCCATCCATTTGCAGCTCCCACAGACCCCTCTCGTCATTAAACTTAGATTATAAAATATTAGCTAAGGTTATCGCCAACCGCCAATCCAAGTTGATGGATTTTATCATATCACCGGCCCAATCGGGCTTCGTCCCCCACCGTTCCACCTCATTAAATATCAGAACACTCTTCTCTGTTATTCATAGAATTGATACGAAAGTTCCCGTGGCCGCAATTTCTAGATGAGGAAAAAGCTTTCGATTAATTGGAATGGCCCTTTTTCATCTCGGTTATGCGCCCCATGGGCATGCCCAAGGGCTTTATAGCCACCACCGCACTACTATACAGCCGGCCCATGGCGAGACTCCGCCTGAACGGCACTTTATCCCGACCCTTTTCATTTTCCCGTGGCACGCGTCAGGGCTGTACACGGCCCTCCCTCTTGTTAATCCTGGCCATGGACCCTTTAATTTGCCATTTCCAGGAACGACATTTACATAGAGGCTTGCAATTTAACACTGGCCCCTTACTAGTCTCGCTGTATGCGGATGACACTATTCTCTATGTCAGAGATTCCCAGGAAAACTTAGATCCGCTCATTAGAGAAATAATTAGATTCACCAGCTTCTTGAGCCTAGGCATTAACTGGCACAAGTCAGAGATCTTCCCTTTAACAACCAGTACAATTCCGTGGGACTGCAAATTCCCTCTCGAGTGGTGCACAGACTCAGTGAAATATTTGGGCATTCATATCCACCTGGACACTGCCCAAATCCTCAGCTTGAATTATGGGCGAGCAGTTAGCGCCTTAGAGGGTCAAGTGGAAAGATGGCTGCGTTTACCGCTGTCTATAGTAGGCAGAGTCGCGATACTTAAAATGGTAGTGCTCCCAAAATTTTCATATCTTTTTAACAATATTCCCATTCCACGCACAAACTTTTTTTTTTTTTAACATTGCGCACGCACCTCATCAAATTGGTGTGGGGAGGAAAGCGGGCACATGTTCACTGGCAGGTGCTTACCCTCCCGTGTAAGAGGGGGGGGGGGGATATGGAGTCCCAGATCTCCAGTTGCCCAATGTTGCTACGCCTATGCCTGGTTCCATCTGGAGGCAAGGATCCCATTTCTACGCCCGGAGGCGGATTTTGTCTTACCGGAAAGGTTGGCCACTGTACTGCCGAAGGGCTTTCCCAGAGACCCGAACGATATCCCGACAGTTTCCACCACCAGTAGGGCATGGGATAAGCTACGGCGGCTCGCCGGCGCCTTTGCATTATACTCATCTGCCCTACACCTCCCCAACGCCTCCTGGCTGCCAATAGCGGGAGAAAAACTGGTACAACGCACCTAAGCTAAATTTGATTTAACCAAAATGGAAGATTTATACCCGGAGGGGCATATCTTCTTGGTGTTGGATGACGCCAGTTTCCAAGCCGTCTCCTTCATGAACAACTTCATACTAGGGCTCTGAGCGCCACACTGCTTACTTACCCAGTTGAACCCGACCCTTTCACACCACTAACATTGATCATCGAGAGCGAAACTGGTGCTCATCTCATATCTAAACTATACAAAGCGTGCGCTAGCATGAGGCCAGTGAACGATGACAAGGTTCGTAATGCATGGGAAAACGACCTAGGTTGCACCATTACAGATGAACAGTGAGCGAAGTGCTGCGAAGTAACGAGGGAAGTCTCTCTTACCAGTAGGCATAAACTTCTCCATTTCAAATTCCTACGCCAAATTTACTTTACTCCCGCCAAAGCACACAGACTGGATCCGTCCAGACCACATAATTGCCAGAAATGCGCCGCCCCACATGCAGATTTTGCACACCTCATGTGGACCTGTCCCAAACTGCAGGCCTACTGGGAGCAAGTACACCACACACTAGGAGGCATGACTAAATTGTCCCTTATCCCCACACCGGAAGTGGCGTTGCTGGGCTAAACAGTTAATTTCTATAATAAAAAGTTAGAAGATTCGCGTCCCTCGGACTACTGCTGCTGCTGCTGGCCAAAAGAGAAATAGCTCTACTGTGGGGCCGCAGGTCACCTCCTACTCTGCAAGGTTGGCTTCGCAGCCTGGCATATTGTAACACTAATAGCAAGATATATGCCAGCATTATGCCTAGTTCATCCCACCCCAAATGGGGCCCATATCGGTCATATGTGGAAGCACTACGGCAGAACTCAAACTCTCAACTGGAGCGTGGCATAGTCCCGGAGGGTGTGGGGTGACAGATTTATCCTTTATCCTTTAGATGTGATGTTACATATCCCTAGGACTCCACACTATGGCAAAAAAAACTATTAACTGCTTGGCTTTTTATGTATGAGACCTCTGAGGACCCGAGGCGGAAGCAATTACTGGATGTAGATTGAAGGAGGGACAGGGAAACCAGTGGGGACTGTGATCTTAATGATGTACAGATTCTGATAATTTAATACCTACAGATATGTTGTTCTTACAATGCTCAAATATGTGATTGTCATTACTAATCTTATGTTGCTATGTTTGACAGTGAACCAAGATTTATGTATCGTTGATAAGTGGGAAAAATTTGAAAATGAAGTTTCTAAAAAAAAGTCTATTATGGGAATCTCTTTTACTGACTTTTGCGATAGCTACTTGAAGTCATAAAGAAAACATTCAATCTAATGAACTGGAGTTGTATGCTCAGATCTGGCTTTTGAGGAATCCTCCTTTTTGGTGTGCCTTGAAGATGAGCTTTGCTCTTCAGATAGTCTGCAATGTCTATGTGGAAGCCTTTCTAGGATGATGCTCAGTTCGTTGATGTTTTGAAGAGTGACTCTCTGATCTATTGCTCTTCTGAAATCTTTTGGAGGATTTTAAGGTAGTTTCATTTTCCTCACCAGATATTGGTGCATCCTTGTTCTTGAACTTTTGAAGCCACAGCAGTAGCCTACCTTCTCTGTCTTATAAAGTCTTTGAGGAGAAAGTGTGACATATTTTGCAGTCTTTTACTTTATATGTGAAGGGTAAAGGCAATATATAGATTCCTTGTGGAGGTCTTCAGAATAAAGTCATTTCTTCCCACAGGAACCACTAAGTCTGAAAAGGCTCTTTTTTGAAGTGGTCTGTCAGAATCTTTCGTCAGAGTTTGCGAGGAAGACTTTTCCCTATATTAATTGCTGTGAAAGTAAAATCTTGAAGATGCAACACTTTTTTGAAGAAAATTGGGCAAAGCTGAAGAAAACTAACATCACAAGACGTGCGGTTGAAAATCTGAAGAATGGTAACCTCTGAGGGGAATGGTTCACAGGGTGCTGTAGCCTGATTTGACAGAAGTTTAGTTCCTTTTAAACAATGTGAATTGGTTACTAAATATGTTGCTTTACAGCCTGCTTGACATATCTATAACACATTACTGCTTTGTAATTATACCGTGGGACTCCTACTTCGATGACAGAGAATGATTTAAGCATGTGAATCTATGAGACATCTAATACTAGAGAAGTTAAGGAGCAAAATGATCATTGGTTCATCTGCTTATACCTAGTGTTGAAATATGCTGGCTAATAAGTAGAAGCGGTTGAAAAACAAGGTAACATGCATGTTAATTTTATATATCGGAATGCACAATTGTCAATATCACTTGGCATAAGTCACTGGTTTACCTTTGTAGGCTCATAAAAAATAGACTTTTTTAAATTTTGACTTTGGCACAAGTCTTGGGCTAAGGTTTAAACTATATTTATAATATATAGGCTCAAAAAGTGTGGGTGTATATAACTAAGAAGACACAGCAACCATCTACAAATATTTATGTTTGCAGATATTCACAGGTGTGAAACTAGATTTATGTTTTTGTATGAGTTATTAACACATGCACACACACACACACACATATACACACACACACACGTATACACATGTAAATTTGTAAAATGCTCATCACCTGTGACTCTATCCAGGTGCTGGGCAGGTGAGTAGGATGAGCCTATACCCTGCTGTGCCCTAGATGCACTGTGGGGTTAGCTAGTTTAAAAGCCAGGTCTTCAGCTACTTGTGGAATTTGAGAAGCAAAGAGAAGGTCCTGATGTGGTGGGAGGAGGTCATCAAGGGTAGCGATGAATGACAAAGAACGACCTCCTGCTCTGCTTCTTTGGATGTGCAAGGTGCTTGCAAGGGACGCTGAGCACAGGTGTTTGGTGGGTTGATAGAAGTGTAAGCAATAGTTGAGGTAGGCATGTCCTATGTTGTGAAGAGACTTTAATGTGTGGGATAAGAAGCTGGAACTGACTGTTTCTGGATGGGGAGCCAATGCTGCTTGAGGTGAAGTGAGATAGGAGAGCTGCAAGGGAGGTTGAGGATGAGCCTGGCGGCTGCTTTCTGAATAATCTGGAGTCTGTGTATGAGGTGGGTTGTGATTCTGGGGAAGAGTGTGTTGCCGTAGTCTAGTCAGCTCCTAATGACAGCTTGTATGATGGTATGTGTTTGCGGGAGCTCAACTTTATCTGTTTACCTGCCTGCCATTACTCTGCCCAGCCCTGCGGTCAGGAGAGGAGGGGACTTCAACCACCAGCATTCACGCGGCGCGCTCGCCGCCGTCATTTCAACGCGCCTGGAGGCGCTTAAATTGCTTTATCTGTTTACCTGCCTGCCATTACTCTGCCCACTCCTGCGGTCAGGAGAGGAGGGGACTGCAACCACCAGCAGTCACGCGATGCGCTCGCCGCGAAAATCATTTTCAACGCGCCTGGAGGTGCTTAAATTGTGGCCAGGGCTCCTGCAGCGCGGGCCGTGCGCGGGCGTGCCCGGGCCAAGGGCAGGCCCATCTGCGCCTGTCCGAGACCGAAGGAGGCCGGGCTGGGCCAATTCCCTAAAAACTTTGATATTGGGATAATTGCAATTCCGTGGTAAAGTACTGCTTTCAATTGCCTTTTTCACGGTCATTGACCTTGCACATTCAACATGATTAAACGGAAATTAGGTACAGGACAGGGTGTCGTTGGGGCACTTGATGCTTTTTTACTGCGGGGGGAGTCGGCACTTATCAATGAGATTAAACTCACAGAATGTAGATTATCTCTAGAGCCCCTGCCCTCTCAGATCAGACCCCCTCCTGCCCTTGTTCCTGTAGAAACATTTATGCTAAGTAGTCACCAAGTGCTTTCTCCTCGAATTAGTCCGATGCAACACATAGAGACAGAGATAGAGATGGAAATAGCTTTCTTTATATCTTCCGATTTAGAATGTAGATCTGACAGGCCTAATGTAACTACTAGAGGCCAGAAAGCTAAATTAAGTGAGGAAAATACTAATGAACCTCCACCCATAAAAAAGGAAGAGTCGAGGACCCCAGAAAGAGAGTAAACCTGGCCTAAAAATACCTGGGCAGGTATCTAGAACTGTTATTAATGAAAGAGATCTCAATAAGGGACCCCCACAGCTGCTCCACACACTGTAACAGAGAGGATACCTGTTTGCGTACAAGAGGATGATTATTGGGATAGACTAGAAACATTGATATCAGTTTTACTGGATCCAATATTGCAAAATATAACTATGGTAGAAGCCAGATTAACTAAGCTAGAGGAGCTTGCTACTAGCAAACCCCCGGCTTTATCGGTCATTTGTTCAAATATAAGCCCTGATACGACAGATAAAGGAGATGGTGAACCCGGATGTACCTCTGTCAGCAGGCATGTACAAAATTCGACTACTTCTAACAACATTACCCTTAGCACAGCTAATGCCCCTGTTCCGACTGGGCATCCACCTTCAAAAGTGGGACACTCCTCGGTAGATTCCCAGGGACATTTACATCGTATAGCTGAACACACCACGACTTGTGGTCATACTGTCAACTTAGTAAATGGTGTACCTGGTGCTACGACGAATTTCAGAAATGAGGAAGGGAAAGGTAGAAACATTCAAGATTATCAGAAATCTAGTCAGGGAAATTTTTCCAACCCGATACGAAGCTTGAATCTACAGCCAGAAGCAACCCCTTATACGGTTGTTATGGCTAATGTTCCATCCCTATCACATAATGTCTCTCAACACTTGTCTACCTTAAGGAATACGTCGCTGCACCTTCTAAGCACAAGGACTGGCATAAATATTACCCTTTTTTCAGAATTTAAAATGGCCCGGAGAATAGGGTGGGTGGGTAACTCAGCAAAATCCTTAGAGGGAGATTGTGTAGTGCTAACCTTTAGCTCACCAAACTTGGTGCAAACAATCCTGGAAAGGGGAGGTAATCGGTCTGTCAGTGCCCACGGCATAAACATATTACCCCTGGGCTTTTTTTTTTTTTTTTTTTAATCAACCCCACAGACCTCATTGGTTCATACCCACGGAGGAGAATCTCATAGGGAGCAGGCAGACTAGATAAATGGTTCCAGTAAGTAACCGTTATGATATTTTGACCCTACTGGAAGATATTGACTGACTGACTCCGGGGATTGATGCCCACACTAATCTCAAGTCTGGCCTGTCTGGAGGCAGGGGCGACTACGTCCGCATACAGAATAGTAACTCTGGTTTGACCTAGACAGAGAGAGATGACTGCCTTCCCTCTCTAACCCCTAGGGAGCACAAAGAGGAGGATTCAGGGACAATCGACTCGAACTTGGAAGTCTTAACCGAATCCCCGGGATGCCCAAGTTTAGATCACGTACACAAAAACATAGATGTGCCACCAAGAATGGTAGCCCCAACTAATGTTGCAGTTACTAGCAACATAGCCCTTTGTAACATCGTTTCATGGAATATCTCTGGTATACGTTCCAAGCTAAATAACCACTTGTGGTGGGATTTTATTTTAAAATATGAGATATTATGTTTCCAGGAAACATGGGCTAAGGAAGTGTTTCACATGAATGGGTATAGGACGTATCATACCCCGGCATTAGACGGGTTGAGTGGAAGGGCTAAGGGCAGGCTATGCACATATATAGCGAGTAGTCTGAAAGTAAAGGAGATAACTATGCTTGTTGATGAACCTTATTATCAAATGGTTGTAATCCATGTAGATGCAAAACATTGTATTGCTTTGGCTACTTTTTATAATAACATCCCATCAGATAAGGTTGGGCTTACTGGGAAAAAAAAAACTGTCCAGGGATTTGAAGTCTGTTAGTAATAACAAGGCCAAACATATGACGTTAACCCTGGCAGGGGATTTCAATTGCGCATTATGGGCTAAAGTTGAAGATAACTCATGTGGCCTATTAAATGAAGAAGGAGCAACTATTTCCCATTTCCGGCACTCTGTGTTGGGAGAGTTGCTTAATGAACTGATCTTCAGCCTTGATTTGGGTTTTGTAAACAAACCATGCCCATTACCTGCCCCCATGCCCTGGACTTTTAATGGTAGGGGTTTATGTTCTACTGTCGACTACATACTAATGCCCAACAGTCACATGCATAGTCTTCACTCGTTTGGCGTTGCAGATAACTCTTTTGAGTGATCATTTTCCCCTCTGTCTTTCAATTTTATTATCACCAAGTAACTCTGTTAGACCTGATAAAGATGACCAGTTGTTAGAAAATATAGTTATTGGGAGAACAAATGGGTATTCCTTGCGCTGGTCAATGGTAGACCCAGTAAGCAGTGATAACCAAGACCGTGGTTGATAAATGTAAATCTGCTTTCGAGATATACTTGAGCAAAACTGCTGCCCCAGACAGTATTTTAGCCTCTTTACAGCTGATATCTAACGTAATAAGAGAATCCTTGCTTACTCGGAAAAGTAGTAAGGGTAAATCACGTGGATGGTTTGATTCTAGGTGTACTTTGGGATACTCCAATTAAAAAAAACGAGCTACATAAGACACCTAGAAACCCGACTGGAGTGAGGAAGGCATTGCATAAGGCCTCGATAGTGAAAGATAGTTTGGCGTTTTGGAAGGCGGTTAAAGTACCTTTTTTGTCCAATGAAGCCAGTCTGTCCATTGAAATTGCCATTACTGAGTAACAATGGATTAAATATTTCTTAAAAGTATATAATGGCGAGGAAAATTTTGATGTGGCGGGTAATATTGGTCAAGGGGAACATAATTTGGTTTCTTTACTTCATTATTCAGGCCCGGAGTTTACCTAAGGTAAAGTGAATCAGGCACTTTCTCTAAGTCAGGGCGGTAAGGCCCCGGGTCCTGACGGGACACCCGTAGACTTATTTAAGTCAAATATTTATTTGTGGGGGCCAATTATCATCCAGGTAATTTCTGCTAGCTGCTGTACCCCTTTTTTACCCACTTGGGTAGAATCTACCATTGTGCCAATTTTTAAAAAGGGGGATCAACAGGATCCTGGATGTTACAGGCCTATTTCTTTATTGGATGCCCTAACAAAAGTAGCAGGTCTAATAATAATATAACATCTCCAGGACTGGGCGGAGGATAACGCGGTTGTATCTGATCTACCATATGGCTTTCGTGTGGACTTGGGGACGGTAGAAGAGTTTAAACCTATCAATTTTAGTGGGGCAATACACAAGGGTGAAGAAGGGGAAGCTGTTAGCGTTTTTGGACCTCACAGCCGCTTTTGACTGTGTGATCCACAGCAAACTCTGGTCAATATTAGAAGTTATGGGGGTTGATGTTCAGATTATTTATTTTCTTAAGCGTTTTTATAATGATGCCAAGGCATGTGTACGCTGTGGTTTGAATGCAGAGTTCTCTGCCTCATTCCCAATAAGGAGGGGGTCAGGCAAGGTTGTGTCCTGGCCCCGTTTCTTTATAATCTTTATATTAATGGTTTGGGTGAGGCACTCTTGGAAGACAATCAAGATTTGCCTCAAGTAGCCGGACGCCCAATACCAGCTCTCCTATATGCGGATGACGCGGTATTGATGTCCCGTACACAAGTAGGCCTCCAGAGGGTGTAAACAGTTTTTCTAATTTTATAAAAGCTCTCGGTCTAAGAGTGAATTCCTCGAAGACTTTAATCATGCAGTGCGGCCATGGTATCAAGAGGTCTAAGGACATGTTCGTGAAACGACAGAAGATTGGGGTCACCAAGAGATTCTCGTATCTGGGAATTCTCTTTGACCAAAATGACACCTGGGTACAACAAGTTTCAGCGAAAAAACTAGCTCTCTTAAGAACAACAATCTCCCTTACAAATTTTGCAAGAAAACTGGGAAGGAGACCACCTGAAAGAATTGTCATAGTTCCACTTTCCAATAAAAATATGTTAAACAGACATACATTTCCTTTGACTCAATACACGCTTTAAAAAAGTTACAATCCTAAAAAACCTTTGCTCGTATCCAAATGTTGTAATGCAAGAAGAGCATGTCGACATTGGCAAAGCCCCAGAGATTTTAATACTGGTAGTATACAAACTTTCCTCACATCAGTATAAAACCTGCAAAAAAGAACGACATGTATCGTAGACTGTGATGAATAGTTGTCACAAGGACACATTTGAAGGTCTTGAGCCCAGTCGTTCATTTTCGCAAGGGTAACACGTCTGTGAAAAACCCCCAACCTAAATCTAGTTAATAAAAACCTATCAAACACCTGGTACAAAAGTTAAATGGAATTGAATGTTAAAATCAACTGATTGTGCAGGACAGTTGGTTTTGTAATCTCAGATGACATTCTAATAGTATCCAAAAACAGAAGGCCCTCTTTTAAAAAAAAAACTCCTTCCTCGTTATCTTCTGGGTAGTTCTTGGGTTGGTGAAATATTCTATGCAACCTATATCTTGGCAAAAATCTCGAACATATCTTAACCATGGGATCTTTAGGGCCCCTTCCAATTTCAGACTATCTATGAGAATATCTCTGTTGAACTTTGCTTCTTCTTTAGTCCAGAGCCTGTGCCATAAGAGAACAGGCCCTAGAACAGGCTCTAGCTTTATTAAATCCGGAATGAAAGGAAGGCCCAACTCCGCATGACATATGTACGATGAGGTACTATTCAGTACGGATAGACAATATCTTAAACTGTTTTCCACTCGTTGACTCGGAAGCAGATCAGCGAAGCCCCAGACCCCAGCACCATACACCTCAGTGGAGACACACTTTGCTTTGTAGATTTGAATGAGCTCATTAAGTTTAAAATGTTATAATGAACTATGAATATTTTTTAATTGTATGGTATTTTAACTTATTAAGTGACTGATGTGTTTATTTTATGTGCTTTTATGATTGTTCGATATAGCAATTGAATAAAGCTTTCTTTGGTACGTCTGTGGGAGCCACCTGAAGATCTTATGCAGCATTCGCAGGATAAGGAAACATGAGGAGGTGACAGCGTTGATCTGCGAGTCCATGGTGAGTTTGTTGTCCATGAAGAGTCCTAAGTTTCTGGTGTGGTGTGATGGGATGGGATAGGCATGGGTCCTAGTTCCATGGGCTACCAGGAGGAATCCCAGGGAGAGCTTTTGTTCCTGAAGATTGGTACTTTTTTTTGTCTGTGTTGATATTCAGGCAGTTCTCTTTCATCCAGTTCGCCACGCTGGTTATGCAGTTCGAGAAGTTCTTGGTGGTGCTGAAGTAGTCAGTCAAGGATAGGATGAGCTGTGTGTCGTCGGCGTAGGAGATAAAGTTGATCCTGTGGGTTCTGATGATGTTTGTGAGAGGTGTCATGTATATGTTGAAGAGGGTTTGGCTGAGTGATGATCTTTGTGGGACTCGGCAGAGGAGTTTCTTGGGTTACAAGGTGTGTGGTTGGGTCATTATTCTCTGGGTTCTGCCTGTGAGGAATGAGATTATCCATATTAGTGCTGGTCCTTGTATTCCTGTGATGTAGTCTAGAGACTAGAATGTGGTGAGAGACTGTGTCGAAGGGTGCGGAGGGATCGAGCAGAATGAGTGCTGCAATATAGTCTCTGTCGAGGACGGCCCAGATGAAGTCTGTGGCTGAGATGAGGGCTATTTCAGGGCTGTGGCTTCTCTGGAAGCCTGATTGCATGTTGTCCGTTTTGCTATACGCGGATGATGCTGTACTAATAGCTAGGACAGAAATTGGGCTTCAAACTCTGTTAAATTCTTTCTATGAATTTATGAATAATCCAGATTTAAAAATTAACAGCACCAAGTACTATACCATGAGACTGGGCAAACGTTCTAGTAAGGTATTCCAATTTAAAATAGGGGGAGATATAATTCCTAGCACCAAGGTGTTCTCCTATTTAGGAGTTTTATTTGATGACAAGTTAAAGTGGGAGGCCGTGATACAAAAAAAAAAGGGGGGAGTTGGCCCGGGCAAATGCTGCAATTTTTAACTTTGCTTCAAAAATAGGGAAGAAACTGACTGGGGCCATGCTTCAGGTTTATAGAGCCAAGGGTGTTGCCATAGCATGCTATGGTAGTGAGTTGTGGGGACGTGGTGTGATTAAACCTTTACAGGTCGAGGAAAACAAGTTTTTAAAAAGACTACTATGTGTTTCGCAAAGTACGCCGAACCTGGTGGCTCATGAAGAATTGGGAGTACCTTACATAGCCGACCATATAACACTGCGCCCTATGATCTTTTGGCTACAGTGTTGGCTCAACCCGGATATTCCCTCGACTCAAGCTTTACTTAGGGACTGCTTGGCTTTAGAGAACACGGCACGAATCCCTTGGTTCAATTACATTAAAAAAGGATTTGAATCATTGGGAAGGGGTTCACTATTTACCAAGCCTGAAGAAATCCTTAAAAAGGACATCCCATTAATTAAAACCTCTTTCTTGAATCATAGGAGGCAAGAAAGGGAAGGGATCGAGATTATGAAACCCAGTGTCCGGGCATATCTCACTTTAATTACGACCCCCACTGCCGAGCCTTACCTGCTCTCCACCCTTACTTCTCAAAAAAAATTTCTGTTAACCAGGTTCAGATGTAACACATATCATTTCTTACTGGCTAGACCAAAAGGGGGAAACCGAGGGCAGATGTTACCAGTATGTGCTTGTGATGGTCAATCGCCGCAAAATTTAGAACACTCTATGTTTTTCTGCACTTTTTATTCAGTTCCAAGAAATTCTTTCCTGATTCCAATTTTAAAGAAAATGAATTTCACTCAAGTTAAACCTGCCTTAATGTTTTTACAATTATTGCATACGGATTGTATATATTTTATTGTCTATTTTTTAAAATCTATTCTGAAATCCAGAGTGGATATGGATTGTTAAATATGTCAATGGAACTTGTTCTTATCTCTGGGTTGTGTATTTAAATTGTGTCTGTTTGTGACTTTTTATGAATTTATATTCTAAATTCGAAATAAAGTATCTTTTGAACTTGGTGTGGTGTGATGGGATGGGATAGGCATGGGTCCTAGTTCCATGGGCTACCAGGAGGAATCCCAGGGAGAGCTTTTGTTCCTGAAGATTGGTACTTTTTTTTGTCTGTGTTGATATTCAGGCAGTTCTCTTTCATCCAGGACGCCACGCTGGTTATGCAGTTCGAGAAGATCTTGGTGGTGCGGAAGTCGTCAGTCAAGGATAGGATGAGCTGTGTGTCGTCGGCGTAGGAGATAAAGTTGATCCTGTGGGTTCTGATGATGTTTGTGAGAGGTGTCATGTATATGTTGAAGAGGGTTTGGCTGAGTGATGATCTTTGCGGGACTCGGCAGAGGAGTTTCTTGGGTTACAAGGTGCGTGGTTGGGTCATTATTCTCTGGGTTCTGCCTGTGAGGAATGAGATTATCCATATTAGTGCTGGTCCTTGTATTCCTGTGATGTAGTCTAGAGACTAGAATGTGGTGAGAGAATGTGTCGAAGGGTGCGGAGGGATCGAGCAGAATGAGTGCTGCGATATAGTCTCTGTCGAGGACGGCCCAGATTAAGTCTGTTGCTGCGATGAGGGCTATTTCAGGGCTGTGGCTTCTCTGGAAGCCTGATTGCATGTTGTCCTGTAGTTGTTGAAATTCTAGGTTGCTGGACAGTTGCTTGTTGATTGCCTTTTCCATGACTTTAGCTGGGAATGGTAGCTGTGAGATGGGCCAGGATTTTCTGAGTTCACTTGGTTCGGCTGATGGTTTCTTAATGAGTGCGATGACTTCTGTGTGCTTCCAGCTATATGGGAAGATTGAGGTTTCGATGGAGGTCTTGATGGTTGTGAGCCTGAGGCCGACTGTGGGTCCTCCCTGGTTGTAGATGTAGTGGGTGTAAGGGTCCAGTTGGGTGTAAGATTGTGTCCTGTAGTGTGAGTTGGGCCTTGGAGGAGCTGGGAGAGTCTGATGTTGTTGAGGCTTTCAAGCAGGGCGTGGTATTGGGGGTCCGTAGAGTCTTCGAGGTGAAAGTTGAGGTAGCAGAGGAAGAAGTCGTCCTTGGAGCAGATGGCAAGAGGAGCTATGAAGTCTGTGACGAAGTTGCGGGAGGGAGTCTGTAGTCCCGGCGTCAGTACGAGAGGGTCCTTTTTCGACTGATTGCAGTTTGAAGTGCATGTGTGCCATGAATAGTGTGTTCATGTCTGTGGATGTAGTGCAGTTTATGTTGTTCTTGTGAATGATGGCGAGGCCTCTGCCTAGCTTGTGGGTTCTGTCTTGGTGCCTGATCTTGTAGCCTGTTGGAATGGCTGTGGTGGCAATGTTGGGTGATGACTCTGGGCTGAGCCAAGTTTCAGTGAGAAGAGGATATCTGGTCCATGGCTGTCAGTGAGGTCCCATATCTCTGTGGAATGTCTGCAGAGTGAGCATTTGTTGAGAAGCATGCGTGCAAGTTGGTGTAGTGGTGAGCGTTATGGCCTGTCAGGGGGTGGGGATTGAGGGTAAGTTGTTGCAGGTGAAGTGGCAGTGCGCGCTGGTGAAAGGTTCTACCATGGTGTGTGGCTTCGCAACAGCAGTTGTGATGGTGTCTCGGGCTGAGCGGAGGGCATTTTGAGGCTTAGCTGACACCACGCCTTCGCTAGTCAGGCGTATCTTTGCAGATTTGCTTCGCATATTTTGCACATAAAACTGCCTATTTTGCACAATTGAGTTTGGAAATGTCCTCATACTTGCACTTTAAAAATTGAATAACATTTTAATCACCACTCCTTCATCATTTTGGTTTTAACTTACGCTTTTTTAACTTGTGTATTTGTGTGTGACCACTTCCTGGTCCCTCGCTGTGCCGCTGAGAGCCGCCATCTTGGGTCTGGGGCGCTCTAGTCGCGCGCACACGGGACGACTATTTGATGCGCGCCAAAGGCGCGCCTAAGGCAAGCCCGTCTGCGCCCGTTCGCGTCCAGCGCCAGTTACGCTGCCAGTGTCCCTCGTCTTTCGGGGGGCCCGCTGATATACAGCCGCTATGATCTACTGGCACTTAGACTCAAATCTTGCACTCCCAACTTGAATTGGGATGTGAGCTGTAGCCATCCTCTTTCATGTACCACCTGTAAATTCCATCTGAGCCATGCTCCCAGAGGACTACAACCTCGCCTCAGTGGGGCGGTGAGTTCTAGAGCTCGTCCAATTATTAAAGCTGGCCTGATTAACAGTCGGTCGTTGGTAAAACATTACCAGGATATTTTTGACCTTATCCTGGACCAACACTTCGATCTGCTGTTTATCACGGAGACCTGGATGAATGATTCTCCCAATCCTATTGTTCAGATGGCGATCCCAGCAGGCTATTCGATCTGCCGAGCTGACCGCTTGTGTGGTAGGGGGGGGGTGGTGTGGCCATTGTTTACAGAAATGTCTGGGAGGTGACTCAGGGTAATAATCTCTCGCTAAACCAGAGTGAACTCCTCGACTTCACCATCGTTTTTTCGGCCCACTCCACGCTGGCCGGCACCTTAGTCTATAAGCCACCTGGCTACGCTGGTCCTTTTCTCATTGGTCTTGGAGAGGTGCTTGTTTCCCGCGCATTGCGCTTCTCGCAATACCTTTTTCTGGGAGATTTTAATATTCACCTTGACCAACAGGATTTGAGTGACACTCAAGCCTTCCTAGAAGCGGTTGATCTAGCTCAGCTTACCCAATGGGTTAGCTCCCCTACCCATTGTGGCGGTCACATCGTGGATTCTATCTGTTCAAATTTCCCTATCTCTATTGAAAACCCGCTTCCAGTCTCTTGGTCTGATCATTTCCTCTCTTGTTTCGCGTGGTCTATGAGTGAAGGGGCAGCCGACCAACAGGTCAATTCCTGTCCCCCGTCTGCTAAAATTGATCCTATAGCTTTTCGGCTCTGTCTTGATAACTCTAGGGTTACTCTTCTGTCTGATCTAAAAGGGGCCCTTGCATGTTTCTTGGGTTGGATTGGCCGAGCTGTGGACAGTCTTTCTCCCATGTCTTGCCGTCATCGCCACAGAGATTCTCCCTCGCAACCTTGGTTTTCTCCTAATTTGAAATTGCTTAAATGGCACTGCAAAAAGCTTGAACACATTTGGCGTACCGCCTTCTGCCCAACAGCTAAGAAGGCGCTGAGAGATGCCCAGAAGACTTACTATCAGGCCATTCGTCAGGCGAAAAGCCTTTACTATAGTAAGCGGATTGAGTCCGCTAGTAACAACTCTAAAGACATTTTTTCAATCGTTCAGAGTTTCATGGCCCCGGAAGCTATGGCCACCAAACTCCCTGTTTCTGCGTCTTGGTGCGGAAAGCTATCTGACTTTTTTGCTGCTAAGATTCTGTCCATTCAGGCGACGTTTGCCTGTAATAGTGGGCCTCTAGCTGGAGGTCCTACTCCGACTGTGTTATTTTCTACCTTCTCTCCTGTGGACCCCTCCGAGTCCCTGAAATTATTGCAATCTCTAAAGTCAGGGTCCCCGTCAGATCCGTGCCTGGCCAGGCTTTTGGCCTCCATTGCCGAGACAGTCAACTCGGAGGTAAATTCACTTGTTAATTTGTCCCTCACTGAGGCTGTTGTTCCACGGGAATGGAAACAAGCTAAAATCATCTCGCTGCTAAAAAAGCCATCCCTTGACTCCGGCAACCCTGCCAACTATCGCCCGATTTCTCTACTTCCCTGCTTGGCAAAAATCTGTGAAAAGGTAGTCAACAGACAGCTGACTGCTTTCGTTGAGAAATCGAGGCTTCTCCATCCGGCTCAATCGGGTTTTAGAGCCTCCCATAGCACTGAGTCTGCCTTGGTTGAGGTCTCAGAAGCTATCCGTGAGTGTCTGGATTTGGGGGGGAAGTGCAGCCCTTATCCTTCTGGATTTGTCGGCTGCATTCGACACCGTGCCGCATGCAATGTTGTTGTCTCGGCTAGCTGATATCGGCATTACAGGTCAGGCCTGGAAGTGGCTGAAATCTTTTCTCTCTCTACGGTCTCAACAGGTCTGGCTCCCGCCTTTTGCGTCTCCTCCTCAACCTGTGACTACCCGTGTGCCTCAGGGATCCTCGCTGAGTCCCCTGCTTTTTAATATTTATGTCACACCCTTAGTTCAACTGGCAGAGGAATGTGGGGCAAAGGTTGTTGCATATGCCGACGACACTCAGCTCCTGTTCACATGGGGTAAATCTGATTTCTCTACTACCAGAGTACAGGGCTGTCTGTCAGCAGTCTTTCATTGGCTATCCGGCGCTCAATTGAAGTGCAATGAGGATAAGACGGAAATCTTACTTTATGGTAAATTTCCTCCTCATTTTAGAGACTCTCTCTGGCCCACAGCCTATCCCTCTCCTTCCTGCACGGGTCTCCCAGTCAAAAACTTGGGGGTCTGGTTTGACGAGCAGCTGTCCTTTCAAACTCAGATTAAAAAACGTAAAGGCTGCTGCTTCGGTATTCTCAGATCCCTGCGAAAGTTTTTACCTTTGCTACCTAGACCAGCTAAGGAAACAGTGGTCCGGGTTTTGATCCTCTCTCGTCTTGACTATGCTAACGGTCTATATGTTGGCCTTCCTGACTATTTACTTAAAAGATTGCAGGTTATTCAGAACGCGGCAGCCCGGCTGGTGGTTAATCTTCCCATTAGAAACTGTATCGCGCCTTCGCTCCACTTGCTGCACTGGCTGCCTGTCAAGAAACGCGTTGAATTCAAGGCTCTGGTTCTTGCTCATTGCGCTCTATATGATGGAGGGCCTCTCTATCTTAGGAAGCGCTTCTCTTTTTACAGGCCAACCAGGCTTTTGAGATCTTCTCAGCTCCTTGCGTCCACCCCACGCGTTCGTCTTCATCGTATGGGGGGTAGATCTCTTGCTTCTAAGGCTGTCATGCTGTGGAATGCACTGCCACTATCCTTACGTGCTATTCAGGATTCATTGCTGTTCAGGAAGCACCTCAAAACATTCTTGTTTTAACTGCCTTTGTGTCACTGTCCTCTTAGCTCGCGCCGGGACACTCCTAGGAGTAGCTGTGCGCGCTATAAATTACAATAACATAACATCAGTGGTGTAGCTATGTGGGTGGGGGGTGCGGTCGGACCAGGGTTCGTAGAACTGGACATGGTCCAGGTGCAGACAGGCTTCCCTTAGGAAGGGCTGGAAGAAGAGAAGGGAGTAGGCAGATGGCGCGGGATAGAAGGTAAGGAGAAGGGTCACTTTTACCTTTTTTGTGAATTACCCTCCACCCAATTTTTCTTTGAGAACTAGTCACTATTTTTGGTTCTATTACAGTCTATTTTCTGATGACACCCAAATCTTGACCTCCTTGTGGTCCTTTATGGTTCACCTGTATAAAAGCACATTCTAACTCACAACCATCTGTAACTTTCATTGTCTACTGCAAAACCCCACAAACACATGTTCTACCCCTCATTCACAGGACCAAAACCATTACCTTCACCTGTGATTTAACCCTTTCTGGTTATCAAGGTCTCCTTTGTACTCAGTCATGAATACCAGAATGCACTTTAAAACCTAAATGAGAGTGGACTTCATCGCTGTCCGTGTGACTAAGATGTACTATCGTCACCCCTGCCAGCCGAGACTACTTAACACACTAGATTGGAGCACAGTTGATAACAGTAACAGATGGCAACAAAACTTTACTATCAACGGTTATAAACTTAGTCACAGTTCTCAACCTGATCCAGTCACCTCCCATTTCCCATTAACAGTAACAAGCAGGCTGGCTTCAGCACAAACCAAAACATATTGAGGTTTCTCTGTCTAGTCTTTAATAGAATTCATCACTATACTTTGCAGTCAATCATGAGCATCATCACTTCCTCCCACACCATTCTGTCCATAACCGAACACTTCCTAGCAATTGCAAAAAGCCCACGTGCAGCATCCCAGTTCAGAGATGTACTCTCTTACCTGACATAATCCCTTTGGTCTGCCCCTGAATAGGAGTGCACTATCCTCTCTCCAAGTACACACATTAAGTAGCCTAAGACACCAGTTAAGGACTTCCAGAAACACAAGAACTTTCGATTAACACCAACAAGCTAGATCCTCCTCCTAGTTGGTCTTGCCCCTGAAGGTCAATGTTATTTAAGTATGTAATGATTGTTTCCTCTACCAGGAGCTACATTTGTGATGAAGAAAGGAATTTAAAAAGTATGTTTGTTAAAATATGCCAAGCGTACATCACCTAAAGGCTTCTTCCATGCAAGACAATGAAATTACATTCCACTATTTGGATAGTGGCAACAACATGGACAAAAACTTGGTGAATTACTTCTCATCAAGATTAATGAAAAATTGTCAAACCACTATTGATTAAACACAATTATAGGAGGTCACTCTCTACATTGTATGTATGAATTCCTGCCAGGGACTCCTATTATTTTCCACTCCTATTATTAATTTTGTAATCCACAGTTAAATTACTGATATGGGTGATGGAAACGAGTGTACTCCAACCCAGAAGGGCACAAAAGTAGGAACAAATATTGCTGGCTTTAAAACTCAAATAAGTCCTTTGATGAGCTCCTTTTTGCCTTAAACATCAACATCAAAGGGGAACTTTACTTTCGGAAATTCTTCACTAAACTACTAAAAAGTAGTTGGAGGTAAAGCCCATACAATTGGAAAAATGGTATTTCATGGACACTCAAGACTTCCTAACAAAATATGCCCAAGAAATCTATTTGAATAATCAACTCTGTCCAACACCGAATTTAAAAAAATGAGGCAGTTAACATTGGAATATGTTGGGTACTACATTTAAGAGCTTCTAATGCCTTGTAGAAGCCTGGAGCATCAACATTCCAATGTTTGTTCACAGCAGTTGCTATTAACAAAGGCCTCACAGAGCCTGAGGGGATTTCAACCCCCCCCTCAGGCTCTGCGAGACGTTTGTTTTACAAATTAAAACATTCTGCCCTCTAGGGGTGGAATGTTCTAATAGCCTTAGAGCCCTCCGTAGCGGGCTCTATCCGCTTTTAAAGGCCCGCTCCCTTCGGCTCAGGTCTTTAACGTTGTAGAAGGTCTTTAATGGCTGGTAGAGCACGTTACATCGGGCTCTAGGGCTATATTAAAGTCGTTTTACAAGGTAGTACATTTTTAAATTACATCAGCCGGTAGATTTTTTTCTGTTTCGTGAACTTCTGGTCAAATTACACACAAGATTTTCTCAGCACTCTGTCATTTTAAGCATGATCTCTACTAGCCCAATGGGCCACATAGAAAAGAAAATCATACGGATATTGACAACAATGAACCTTGAAGAGCTGGGCATCTTGATTTAAGCTTTCTAAGCTGAGTTCCATGACGATCGGCCATAAACAAATGGACAGAAAAGAAAGTCACAATCGCCCTGCAGTCACCTTCTGTGAAGTGCAATGTGTTCCATTTTACTTCTAAGATAAGCAGGACATTCACCGTTTATTAAACCATGAACAAGGATTTATATTTGCAAATACAATTTTTAAACTAAATAAGAAACAGCAGTTATGTACTAAAGTAGTCTTTAGCACCATTTATGTTGAATACAAGTCAAATTAACTGCTTATAAATATGTTGATGGATTATTTTTTAAATTTATGTGTAAGTCGGTTTATACTCCTCTTACTGTGAGTCTTTTTCGACATGAAGACATCCCTCTCTTGCAAGAACAGGACAGTGGAATGCAAGCAAATACCCCAATACGATGGATTACAATAAAAATGTTGATGGATTTTTCTTTGACAGTTACAGGAATTGGCAACAATTACTGTCAATATGGAGAGCACTAGTGAAGTGTGCAACTTAATATTTGTAGAACGGCTTTCTGAACTGGAGGCTATTTTACATTGGTTTGTGTATTGTGTATGCCCTTCCATACCCCAGAGTATTATACTACCAGTATAAGTCAGTGTAAAATGGTGATTTCCTCATTTTAGGATTGCTCAATTTGATTGAGATGTGGAATCAACTACTAAAAAAAAGTCCACTGTGCCTTTTGAAAAGCTTTCACGCTATGTATGTATGAAATGCAATTCAAGAGCATTAAGTAACAGTTTGCCTCTGAACGATGTGTTCTCTTTTTCACTTTTTAATTATACGTTAATAATAAAAGAGTACCAGTTCCCTTTCCCTTGTTTATTTGCTTCTCACCTCCATTTTGCTTAGTAGAAGCATACAGCAGCTGTTTTCCAGATTAAAATGAGGACATAGTGGCCTAACACTGTATGTCGCTACACTAGTAGGGACTTTGTCTCAATGTAGAACTTGCAACACTGCAAGCAATGTATTTTATTTACCTTGGCTTTTCTGGTGCATCCAGAGGATTGCTGAAAAAAGGCTCTTGATAAACTGTTTCCATCAAGTCATGATCTTGTAAGGTTGCCATGATTTCTTCGCGACTCGGTGGAGACATCAGAGGTTTTAAAATGTGAGCTGTACGAGGTGTGTGGCTGCCATTCTTTGACTGTGAGGGAGAACTAACAGATCTTGGCGAACTGTCTGGAGTTGGTGTCAACCCTTCGTTATGTCTCGAAATGTACAACTCTAAATCATCAGACCCAACATCCATAAACTCACCATCTGGGGAAGACAAATGTCCAGAAAACAAGTTGCTTACTGCACTGAAAGGCCGGCATTTGTCATAGGAGGCTTGTTTTCCACTGTAATTCAATGCTATTGGTATCCATTCAGATGAATGTGGTGCTGGGGGAAAGCTTACAGACATGTCTTTATTAGTTACCATTTTTCTGCTCCTCTGAAGTTGCTCCTCCAAGTAGTCTTCTGGCTGACGGAAACAGAAACTGTCAATTGACAGGCCTCCTCGGATGATTTGGGGTTGCATGTTGCTATTCCATTGACTGTGACAGCTATCCTCTTTGATGTCTACAGATGATTTTTCAAAAAGTTCCGGGCTCAGAGGACCAGATGATTTGACCCACGGTGCATGGTGTGACAGACATGGCTTCTCTTCTTTCAGTTTGTGGGTTTCATGATTTGAGTGCTCCTTTCCTGATTGGCATGGGAAAGACTCATGAATTGCATCACTAAGAAACTTCTGTGGTAAATTCTGATCTGCCGGGACAAACTGGCTTCCTGAGTAGAGACTGCAAAAACCAGTTTGGCCAATGGTGTTAATGTCAAAATTATAGCTATGTTCCGGGGACAAACTGTCTTCAATGGAATAGCAACTTTCAAAGTCTGGATCTGACAATAACACAGGACTCCCATTTGAAGCTGAGTTAGTGCTCTGGTTTGAGAACTGCTGTTTCAAACAAGCAGGTTTTAAAACTAGAGGTGTCTTTTCTTTAACCTTTGTACTTCTAGGAGCCCTAGGTTTTTTTGATGTAGCAGCCTGAGATTTTTGAGTTGTTACATTATTTTCAGGAGGAGAGGATCCACTTTGATTCATTTGTGGTTTCGTAGGTGGTTCCTGAAGTATATGGTTTTGTTGTGCAATATGCTGTCTTTTATAGAGAAGCTCCTTTAGAACATCAATTCCTGTTTGTCCATCACAAGGTACTTGAGGAGTTCCTATGTATCCGCTGTTCTGGAGGATAACTTTTGAGGAGGCAGTCTTCTCAGGCATACAGATGTGGTTTAATTTCTGGGAGACATTTGTTTTATTGAGGTCTATTTGTTGTTTTTGATCCCATCCAACTGGCTTTACTGAGTTCTGCAAGGACATTAGGAAACAATTCTTAGGCAAATGAATGGCTCCATGATTCTTACCAGAGTATGCATTTTCAGCAGAATAAATATCCTGTGTTGGTGCATCCCTAACAGGCATAACCTGGTGCTGTATATTATCCCGTTTATACTGAAAAACATTGTTGGTATTTATTGGGCTGTTTTTTATATTGTCTGTGTAAACATTACTTTCACTACTCCTTCCCATGAACATGGGGCGTTTCAGTAAAGGGGTTGAGTGTTCTGCCTTTGCAGATGCGGTCCCCAAAGACGACTGCACAATCTGTAACACTGGAGCAGAGTGTTTAGAAAGCTCCAGTGACCTATTCTGAATAAAACTCGATTCTTTTATTTTGAATCCAATACCTTGACTAAATGTTCGCTCTGAGTTAATCTTGGGCATTCCAAATTCTGTACTTGTGAAACAAGGAACAGGTGGCTTGAGACATTTCTGGACAAGGGGATGGTCGGGAAAATCTACAGAATTATCTGTACCTGTCAGAGCACGAAAGCAACTAGGCAACTCTACTTTTGTATCAGCTGTAGAGGAAAGCTGTGTCAAGGGTGGAAGTGTTGAGAGAAGCTGAGAAGATGGTTGATTTGCTAGTTGTGTGGATGGAAAATATGGAGAGGGTAGATAAGATGTGGGTAGTGGCGTAGAAGGCTGCTGAGGTGACGGCAGCTGGGTAGATGGCACGTGGCCTGTTGAAAAACCACTTAAAGACAAATCTAACTGTGTTGCAGGAGGCTTTGGGGTGGTTTGGCTGAGGGAATCTACAGGAATATCCTGCAGTGTCGGCACAGTTTGTAAATCACCAGAGTTAACAATTAATGATTCAGGTTCAGCTGGTATGCTGTTTGTCACTCCAATTTCTTTTGCTTTTCTTCTTGGCTTAGACCTTTGTTTTTTATTTTTACTTTCTCCCTTTTCAAATGGAATGCTTTTATTCCGATTGGTCTTCAAAATAGCTGCCCTAGCTCCCACTTTCTTTCTAGGTTTTATAGCCTTATTATTTACATGACAGGTGCTGTCTATGTTTGGGGTTACTGGTTGGTTATTAAAAACATGTGTGATCCCACTACACAAATTGTCTTTTGGAAGCAGCAATATATTTTCAGGTTCTGGATCAGTAGGAGACCAGCAACGGGGTGGTGATGAATTCAATGGACTTGGACATCTCTCAGAGAGGAAACCTAGTTTTGACATAACATCATTAAAGTCCAAATCACGGTCTTCTGTCTCTGCATTATAAGATGGTGAAGGAAGATCAAGAAAAGTGAAAGTTTTTTTCCTCCTCAAAGGAAAAGTTCTTTTGACAGTCTTCCGACTACTTTGTTGAGGTTTTACAGTTTTTTTCTTTGAAGATTTTTGTTTAGTTTTCTTTTTGAGGCTCTTTTTTAGTGCTGGTGGATTCAGTGGGAATTTAGTTGCAAGAGAATCTGGAACCTTTGGCCAAAAGTCTTTCAATGGAGCCATCTTTTTATACATATTAATTTTTTCTTCTGTGAGTTTTACTTGTTCCTCAATGTGGTCTATCTTTCCAATTTTAACAAGCATATTTTTCTGCCCTTTAAATCGGTTCACGATAATATATTTAATAATTATTGGAGGAAGTTTGTTTGCAATTTTTCTGCGTTTGAGGGCTTTTTGTGAATCATCAGCATTTTCAGAAACTTCCATGGGTTGCAGTTGACATGTTTTTGATTCATGGGTGCCTGCACTTGGCTCCCCTTCTTCAGGTTCGTAATTTATTTTCCGTTTAGCTCTCAGTTTATATTTATTTGCATGCAACCCAGAGATGGCCTCTGAATCTAGGACTTCCTCTCCAGGAGAGGGAAAACAGCTGCTTTCTGGAATTTTGCTTTCTACAGCCCCATCAGCATTTTCAGTTAGTGGACATGATGGTTCACTAGCCTTAGGTGATAGACGGCTATTGTATGTGTTACCATTTGAACAACAGTTTTCCATTTTGCATGCGACACGTTTTACATTTTTGGCCTTTCGATGCGAGACCAGACCCAACCTTCGGTTAAATTTTGCAGGTTGCGTCTGATTGACAGGTTCTACTTTGACATTTGACTTACTAAGTTCCTGTTGGCAATCAAGGGTAATTTTGTCATTTTCAAGCACAGAATTTTCATGCCTGGAAACTATTTCATCCTGGCCTTGAGATGACTTCTGATGGCTTACAAGGGTCAATTTGTTATTTACACCAGTAGAACTCCAATGCCTTGAAATAATGATCTTGTTAGGTTTTGGACTTCCAAGATCTATTTTATTCTTACTGCTAACATCATGAACCCTCAGAACATCAACCATGTCATTTATATTGTCAGATTTTGGAAGACACTCAAGATCTTTATTACCTAAATTTGTAGGATTCGTAAGGAAATTATCAATTTTTCCATCTAAACTTGTAGAAAGTACATTACTAGAGTGGCCCTTCTCATCAGTCACCAATGCATGCTTCTGATGACCGAATGGATCTACTTTCTCAGTTACTAATGCAGGCTGCTGATGACTGACAGGATTAAATACCTCAGTAACAAATATAGGCTTCTGAAAACTGGCTTTGTCTATTTCCTCATTCATACATGCAGAGTTCTGAGGGCTGTGTGGATCTATTTCGTCAGTTACTGATGCAAGTTTCTGATTACTGGTTAAATCAATTTTCTCAATTACAGTGGTTGTACAGTCTGGATTGCCACAATCTGTATTCTCATTTACATATGCAGGCTGTCTACTGGGAGCATCTTCCTTTTTTCCAGTCAGAGTATGGCTGAAGGAATCAACCTCATTATTAATCATTTTAGGTTTTTGGAGAATGACATGAGCATTGCCTTCCTTCACCTGATTACTGTCATGGTCTATTTTCTCCGTAGCAGATGTAAACTTTCCAGGACTAGCAGGATCCATTTTCTCAGTAAACACTAATGCCTCCGGATAGCTGTCAGGATCAATTTTTGTGGGTAAGGATAGTGGCTTTTGATGACTGCCAGGAGTGCGAGGACAGACCGCATCTTTTCCTTCATTTAAACTCAGACCTTTTGGACTGTTGAGATCACTGTCTGCCGCTGCAGGGTTTTGATACCTCAAAGTCTCTGCTTCCTTATGTACACTTAAAGATATCTGAGAGCTTGCAGGAATCCTTTCCTTGGTCATAGTTGTGACCTTCTGAAATACATCAGAAATCACTTTCTCATTTTCAGTTGAAAACTTCTGATTAATGGTAGAATCTAATAATTTCCGATTATTTTCAAAATCAATGTTTTCATTCTTTAAAACATGTTCTTGATAATTGGCAAGATATTTTTTATTTACAGATGTAAGCTTTCGATGATTGACAGTGCCACATTTTGCCTTTGTAAATGCTGACTTTTTATGTTTTTTGGAGCCCATTTTATTATTTGAAACAGACTTTCTATGATGACCAAGAGCAGTCTCTTTTTTCGCATTAGTGGGCTCTTGGTTGACAAGGTGTGCTGTTTCAGTTAAGGCAGTTTCCTCTTGGCTGGTACAATCAATTGCCTTAATTTCAAATGCTGGCTCCTGATTATATATAGGATTCTTTTTCTCGTTTACAATAGCAATCTTACTTTGATTAAACAGACCCAACTTCTCATTTACAGATGTGCACTGCCATTGGCCAGCAGGATTCATTTCATCATCTTTAAAAGTACACGTCTGGCCTCTTGTTGGATCATTTTCATCTTTCATTGTCACATGGTTCTGAGGAATAGAAGACTTCTTTTTTTCTTTTAGAGAAAAAGAAAGCACAAGATTAGTAGCATCGGGTTCTTTTTTCATAGATAACGGCTGGCCGGTGCTAAATGGGTCCATATTGTTATCAACAGAAAAAGACTGATTAGCAGCCAGATTCACCTGTTCTTTTACACTTATGGTCTGCTGATGACTAGGACGATCCATTTTATCATTTGTAGGCTTGCGCTTTAGTTGACATTTTACATCAAATGTGTTATTTTCTGATTTATCTTTATTCTTAGAGGTATGAGCAATATTCTCATTTGCGAGTTTCCGTGGACAAATATGATCAATTTTCTCAAACTCGCGATTCACAGGTGAGGAAATTAAGCACTCAAGATCATTTTTTTCATTTAGATCAACTTTATTTGAAGACAAATTCTTTTGATGACTGACAAGATCCATTTTTGCTTTCACTGTTGTAAACTGCAGATGGCAGTCTGAATCTAGTTTCTCACTCACAGGTGTAGAACTTTGCAGAAGAGCATTTTTTTCGCTTTCACAGTCTGTCTCTTGGTTACTAGCAAAACCAACTTCATTTACAACAGAAGGCTTTTGATGAAGCACATTATCAGTTTTATTGTCCTGATCGGATGCCTTTTCAGGACATGATATCTCAAGTTTATAATTTGGGTCTGCAGGTTCGCGACTGTGGGGAATTACTATTTTATCATGAACAGCTGCAGGCCCTTGACTGATGTTAGACATTTTTCTTTTACAAAGTTTTAATCTAGAATGTTTGGTACCGTGCTGCAATTTGTAAGTCACAGGTGGGAGTTTTTGTGGTCGGTTAAGACAGTTTGAAAGAACCACACTTGGAAAAAACATATAATGTGCTGCTTGTTGACCATGATTCGTAACTTCTGCCTTGTGCTCTTGAAATTCTTCATACCGAATCTTGAGCTGGTTAAGTCTTTCTTCATTAGTGCCAGGCTCAACAGAACATTTACTGTTTTTATTCAACCCCGAGCAAGAAACCAAATCACAACTTTCCTTTAAGGCTGAAGGGGGAAAACTATTTGGCGTATTGACTATGCCTTTATCATTTCCTTCAGAGGGTAGCTTACTCGTAGAATGGTGAAAGTCTGAAAAGTTATACAACTTTCTTTCCAAAGTGCTGTCGCTGACGTTGCGACTTGAATGCATAAAAGAGGTATCCTTTTCAGCTTTTCTAATGCTGGTGTATTTCCTACAATTTGTGTGTCTGCTCACGGGTGGTGGTATTTCTTCATTAAAGTCATATATACTGTTTTCAGAGGGAACTTTAGAGACAAAGTCTTTTCTGTTACTCTCGAGGTGTTTGTTCTCACCAAGGGCAGTACTCCTAAAAGGTGCAGAATATTTTCCGCTGTAAGTGCTTTGAATTGAAAGAGAATGGACAGAAAATTCTGATCCCTTTTCAGGTACCGACTGCACAAGCTTGGCTGTTAAGTCCTCCTTTTTCAAAATATGAGACGAAAGGGCACTTGTGTGTTGACACTGAAAGGCAGTTTTAGCTGAAGCCTGGGCTTCAAATGTAGCAGCATCATTATGAAAGATTGAGCTCTTCACAGACATTTTGCTTGTTGCAATTACAGAGGAGTGTGTTCTGGAACTTTCATTATTTAAAGGATTGTCTGCAACAAAAGAAAACACATTTTAACCTCGAGCACAAAAGCATGCCAAACTTGCTTTATGACAGACATTATAAAAAATAACCATTGCTAAAAGTCCAGTGCAATAATACCACCTTCATCACTTCCACCAATACATTTGATGGCGGAATGGAACGTTGTCTTGAAGATCCTTTTCCATTCCAAATATAGCAAGGCAGTTACTGATTCGGATGATTGAGTATGGAATCATTGCTATTCTCCTACCCCTACCTCAACATCCTAGCAACAGCTTATATACCACTGTCCCTAATCAATTTTCAATACAGCTGCCAAGTTACAGAAAGGCTGGGATAAATGTTAAAAATACTACATACACAGCTATTGTTACATAAAACCATCTGCATACGCAGAATGAGGATAAAACAGAGAAACCAAAAATATAAGATTGAAGGGCTCAATAGAAAACATGTAGATATATACAGAAATCTAAACAGTGAATATATTATCTACATATAAATGTAGTGGAACAAAAAAGAAAATTCTACTTACCCTGTAAGCATCTGTTCGTGGCGTATAGTGCTGTAGATTCACATGCTCTACATACTCCTGCCATCTAGTGTTGGCTGTGTGAAACTTATTTTTCTTCAAAGAGGTTTTTTTGAATCACAAGGTACAGCGACTCCTCTTATAGTTGATAATACGCATCAGCTCCATTGTTAGATTGATTTCCCGAAAAGCGGATGAGAAAACAAATGGAGCACAGAAATGAAAGAGGCGTCATGCAGATAGACACAAATTGAAGGCAAAGTATCTACAACATCTGAAGGCTGCCGGGGAGACGGTTGGGTGCATGTGAATCTACAGCACTACAAGCCCTGAACAGATCCTGACAGGGTAACATTTTCATTCATGTCATGTGTAGCAGTAGATACACGCTCTGTATAGACTATAAAGCAGTTTTCCCATAAGCGGCGGTTAGCCAGAGGATGTGGAAAAAGACTAAAAGTGTATATAGTACAGCCTGATCAACTTAGGCATGTTGGCATGCTAGAAAATCAACACAATAGTGCTTGGTAAACGTGTGGGGTAGACCAAGAAACTGCTTTGCAGATATCAGCTTTTGGGATGTTACCTAGAAAACAATGAAGGCTGCAATCTTGCATGTGGAATTAGACCTAGGTGGAGTAGGGAGTTGTCTTCTGGCTGTGGTGTAGCAGGTCTGGATGTATTTGACCATACATCGAGCTAAATCTGCCTTTGAAATGGCACAACCTTTGTGTAGAGCACGGTAAGCAACAAAAAGTTGTTGAATTTACTAAAGGATTTTGTCCTGGCGATGTAGTACATGAGGACCCTTGAAACGACTAATGAGTGGAGGGCCCATTCTGCGACTGAGTGAGTTTGGAAGAATACCAGGAGCTTAATTGTTTGATTAAGGTTGAAAGGAGAGAGGAAATTTGTTTTCTTTTCTGAGGACTACTTTGCTAACGTGAACCTGCAAGAAAGGTTCTTTGAGAGTAAGAGCTTGGAGCACATCTGCACGCCTGAGAGACGTTACTGCAACTAGAAAAGCAGCTTTCCAGGCTAGAAATTAAAGAGGGCACAAGTGAAGGGGCTCAAATGGGGGGCCCATGAGTCTAGTAAGAACTATATTAAAATTCCTCCCTGGGTACCTTTAGGGATAACCCTTTAAAGTCCTTCTATGAAGGCTTTTAAGATGGGAATCCTGAAAAGTAAAGTGTTCCCTGTTTTGCAAGTAGTCTGCGACGGCAGCCAAATGAAGACAAAAGGAAGTATAAGCGAGGCCTGCAGATTGTAAATGATGCAGATAGCACACAATGTCTTGTACCTCTAGCTGCAAAGAAGTGTTTAGGTAGGTAGTAATGTATGAATCTTTTTCATTTCGCCCCATAGTAAGCACCTTAGAGAGACAGCAAACCTCTCTGGGAATGGACATACATTCCGAAGGTAAGTTGAGGTAACCAAACTCTAGGAGCTCCGAAGCCAAATCAGAAGGTTTAGCTGCCTGGGGTTGGGATGTCCGAGTGTGCCCTGATGTGAGTGAGGAGATCTCGTCGGCAGGGCTGCCTCTTGAGAGGAACTACAAATCAGGCTGTTCCACATGGGAGCTACCAGGATAAGTGTGAGATGTTTCCCACAGCCTCAGAACCACATGCAGAAGTAGTGACACAAGAAGAAAAGCATAGGCAATTATCCTTGAACAATTTATCCACAGTGCATTACCTAGGGACTGGGGTTGTGGGAACCTGGACGCAAAGGTCCGGGAGGAGGACTTGTTTCCAGAAGTAATATATGGGAGTCATGTCTGTTCTGACTAAGAAGACTGTGTGGTACACGTGGCATGACAGAAGAAATCTTTGAGGGCTAATTGGACTGCTTGTAGTTAGATGCAGTTTATATGGAAGTCCAGCTGGAAAGTGGTCCACATTCCCTGTAGTGATTTTTTGCTGATGCACCCCGCACCCTGTGTGGTAGGCGTCTGTGGTAATGGTCATTTGGTGGGGGGGAACAGATCTCGGAAGGGACTGACCTGCAACAGGTTGCTGCTGTTCCACCACTGCAGAGAGCAAGAAGTACTGGCCCAAATCAAAACTAGATTCTACACTGACTCTCCGTCTGTGACCATTGTGCTGAAAGGCACTCCTGAAGTAGGTGCATATACAGTTGCATATGTGTAACAACGTCGGTTCAAGAGGCCATCGTGCCGATTAAGAGCATTACCATTCTGACCTTTAACTGGCGATTTGGCTGGCAAATGGACAGCAGAAGCTGTGCTGGGCTAAGCTTTCCCGGTGCCAGAATTGAGAAAGGCCTCCCAGAAAGGGCTGTATTTGAAGGAGTTGGAGGGGAGACTTGATTAGATTAATGATAAAGCTGAGATTGTGTAGAAGATCCAATGTGACCTGAGAGTGGGTCAAGCAGTGCTGCCTGCTTGGCCACTTGATCAGCCAGTAATCTACGCAAGGAAAAACATGGATGCTGCTCCTCCACAGATAAGTGGCTACCACGTTCAGGCAATTGGTAAAAATTCTGGGGGCACAATAACCCCGAAAGGCAGTACTTTATGTTGTCCACTTACCACAAACCTGGTAAGTGGACAACATTACGGCGGTGAGCCAGGTGGATTGGGATGTGGAAATAGGTGTCCTTCAGGTTGAGAGCAGTCATGAAGTCACCTTGTTGAAGGAGGGGAATGACATCCTGGAGCATGACCATGTGGAAGTGCTCCGAAAGGACACACTTGTTGAGGGGCCTGAGGAAGAGGATAGGTCTGATGGACAGTCTTGGGGATGAGAAAATACAGGGAGTACACCGCTTTGCCCTACTGTTGTAAGGGTACAAGTTCTATAGTGCCTTGGAGTATGAGTGCCTGAAATTCGTCTTGGAGGAGGTGCTGGTGTTCTGGGGCAAGAGAGAGTGTTTGTGAAAGGGGATGTTTGGTGGTTGAGCTATGAGTTTTAGACAGTAACCGTGCTGTAGAATGGCGAGGACCCATTGATCTCAAGTGATTCTTTGCCATTGTGGGAGGAACACCTGCAATCCTCTCCTGATAGGTGATATGAGGTTGGGGGAAGGGAGAGAGTCACTGCTTAGCTGGAGTGCCAACCTTTGTCGCACCCCCTCTGCCCAGGAGTTGTTACCCCTAGAGGGTCCCCTGGAGGGCTGCTGATGTTGCTGCTGTCTCTGATAGGTGGCGGAATGGTTCAGGGAGGTGGCTTTGGCACCACCACATAATTGAATCCTGCAAAAGGAACCACGAAGCGACGGGGCCTGAAGAGCCTTTATTGCCTTGGAAGTATCCATATATTTTTTGATCTTCTCCAGCATCTGATCAACTTGAAGTCCGAAGAGGTGTTCCTCATCAACTGGCAAGCTGATCAGATGCTGCTGGACTTCTGGCTTAAAGCCGAGACACGAAAGCCAAGCGTGGCACCGGATGAGGACACTGGTGTTTATTCCTCTTGCAGTGGTGTCAGTTGCATCTAAGGCACACCTAATGGTAGCATTAGAGATAGTCTTACCCTCAAAAACAAACTTTTGTTTACTGGAAGAGTTCATGCAAAGCCATCAATTAATCTTAAAATACATAGACATTCCATTCTCATGCTGCCCCGTTTCAGCATGTTATAAAACCCCAGAATCAAAACCAACACATCGTATTCTTCCAGCTCATCCCTTGATAGATACAAATATTGCACATTATCCCAAGTTTTAGCAGCTATAATCACACCCCATTCTTTTCCAAACCTTCCCATAGTCTCAGAAATGTACTGTATGTGTCCGACCTCAGGGTAAAGCAACGTTCTAGTCTCTTGATTTTTAAAAATTTAGACCACCAATGTTGGAAGGAGGGAACCGCTTCGGACTGCCAATTTTTCAGGTTTATGGATCTTGCTATAAGAGTAATCAAAAAAGTTTTTTCTTCTGCAATGGCTTTATGTTGACATCTGATGAACAGCCCAATGGTGCTGCCTACATATCATTTGAAAAATTTATATTTACAGTACATAAGCAGTATCCCTGTATAGCGCCCAATGCTCTGTAATTATTAGGCAATTCCAGATGATACGTTTTCAATTGCTCTCACCCTCCATCGAGCATCAAAAGAATTTTACTGATATCTAAGGACTGGTTTTATGAAACAACTAGTGTTCTGTATAGCAGCCATTTAGTGTAACATTGCATGCGGTGGAGACCCGCCCTATTTAACAAGGAGAAATTAGAGAGATTGAGCTTATTCCAGGTCTCTGCTGAAATCAGCAAGCCCACCTTCGACTGCCATTTCCATTGAGTTTTGCTAAAAACCTCAAATTCCATATGTTGTCTAAATCTGGCGACCCAGTGCCTGATAGATCTGCGTATACTGGACTCAATCTGTTCATTTACTAGATCAAGGCTTACCTTCATTCTTCTGGGGTCTAATTATGTTAACAAAATGCTTACACGAGTAAAAGAACATTGAATCAGGATTTTCGAATGCCTGTTGGTGGGTTACATTTTGGTCCACCCTTTCCATGTGTCAGGGTTTAAGAAATCAGCAATACAATAATAGCCATTCCTCTCCCAACTATGGGCGGTCTTCTTATCCCTTATGGAATGCAACCCTGTTGTAATATCCATTAGGCGAGTTGCACCATTAATGGCTGGTATATCATAATGTTTAAGCAATTGCTTTTTTCATTTTAGAGATCATTGCAGCACCTTATATCTAACTTTTGTGGGTATTTAGTGAGGCGTAGAAAATAATTTATCTTATATTCTTGTAGGATTACATGTAAAAAAAAGGATCAGTGTGAAGTGCCCCATTTGGGATATTAGGTCTATGTCCGGTCGTCGCCATTGTTGAAAGAATGGGTGTAGGACTTGTATATTGATTTCCCACTCGTGAACTTGTTGGTGTGTCCTGGTGAGGAGATCCGCCAAGTCGTTGTCTACTCCTGGACTGTATCGTGGGAACAACTGAAAGTTGTGTTGTGGAGCAAACTTCCAGATTTTCTGTGCTAGAACAGACAAGTGTGGAGATCTGGTTTCCCCTGTTTTTGCAGAAAATACATGGTAATCATGTCTATTTTGATTAAGACCACTTTACCTGTGAGATGAGGAAGGAATACCTTTATCACTAGATGAACATCTAACAGCTCTAGGTGATTGATTTGTAGAAGAGATTGCCTGTTTGTCCAGTGCCTATGTACAGTCATTTCCTGTGAATGTGCTCCCCATCCAGCCATTGATGCAGCTGTTATGGTTGTTTGCAGAACTGGGTCTATAAACGTCCGTCCCTGTAACAGATTTCTGGAGTTCCACCATTGCACAGAGTGGCAAACTTGACAGCTGATCAACACTAGATCGTCCAATTGACCCTCCTCTTTAGACCACTGTTGCATTAAGCACTATTGTAAAGGTATCATATTGAGTCTGGCTGAGGTAGTATGTCTATGCATGATCCCTAGGAGATGCATAACTGTTCTCACTGATATTGGATTTTGAGGCTGAAACTGTGGCATCAGGGTTTTGAAAGTTTGAATCCAGGCTGCATTTGAGTAAGCTACTCCTATTTGACAATTTATTATGGTTCCTAAGTAAGGCTGTACTTGAAGAGGATACAGGTGTGATTTTACTGCATTGATTGTAAAACCCAGTTAGAGTAGTAAACGTACTGTCGTTTGTGAATGTGTTGCAAACATTTGTGATATGTGTTGCTCCTGATAAGCCAGTCTTCTAGATATGGAAAAACAAGTATATTTTGTCTTCGCAAGTGGGCTGCTACCACTGTCAGACATTTGGTAAACATCATGGGGGCTGTGGTGACCCTGAACTGAAGTACTTTGAATTGAAATTGTTGTCCATTGAAGGCAAACCTGAGGTATTGCCTGTGTGCTGGGTGAAATGGAATTTGAAAATATGCATCGTTTAGGTCTAAGGCAGTCATGAAGTCTCCATGTTGGAGAAGTGGTATGACGTCCTGAAGAGTAACCACATGAAAGTGTTCTGAAAGGATGCACCTGTTTAGAGTCTGAAGTCTGGGATGGGTCTTAGAGCTCCATCCTTTTTGGGTATAAGGAAGTAAAGGGAATAGACCCCGGTGCCTTGTTGTAATGGCACCAGTTCTATTGCTCCTTTGTTCAGTAAAGCTTGAACCTCCTCTTTGAGGTAGCTTTTGATGGTCCGTTGATAATCTGTGAGTGTGAGGTGGAATGTTTGGTGGTGTTGAAGTGAGTTCCAGACAATAACCATCTTGGATAATATCGAACACTCATTGATCGGATGTGATAGTTCTCCATGAGGGAAGGAAGTATTGTAGTCTTTCCCCAACAGGTGTTATGTGATCAGGGGGAATGATAGGTGAGTCAAGCCTTGGTGTTGGAGGATGTACTGTTTTTGTTAAAACCTCTTTTACCTCTGCCTCTTTTATTGTTTCCTCTATAGGACTGCCTATAATATCATCTAGGAGAGGGTGTTTGATTTTGTATTTTGTTGAAGGAGGTGGATGTGTTAGTGGAGGTTGTTTTTGATCCACTGCCATAAGAGGAGCAACGAAAAAGTGCCCCTTTTAGAATGTGAGAGTAAGGCTCCCATTGATTTAGCAGTCTCATTGTCTTTAATTGTTTTTTGGAGAGTATCCACTTGTGGCCCAAAAAGATGCTCTCCATTAAAGGGAAGGACCAGTACATTTAGTTGTACTTCTGGTTTAAAACCAGATATTCTCAACCAGGCATGTCTCCTTAGTATAAGGCTGGTGTTTAATCGTCTAGCTGCTTATCAGCAGCATCAAGGGCACATCTTGTGTTTGTATTTGAGATGAGTTTGCCCTCTGATGAAATTTGGCCTGTACTTTTTTATGTTCCTCTGGGAGATGTAATATTTCTTCCATTTCGTACCAGTGTGCCCTATCATACCTTGATAACAGACCTATGGAATAAGCAATTCTCCAATGATTAGATGATTGTGCTGCTACCCTTTTTCCTGCTGCATCTTTAGGTTTGCTCTCTTTGTCTGGTGGTGGAGCTTCACCAGTTCTGAGAGTTTGCTCTTATGCGAGCAGTAGCCACCTCTAAAGAGTCAGTGTAAGTTGGCTCCTAATATAAGTAGGGTCTGCTGGGGAAGGCTTATATTTTTATCAAATCTAGAAGTGATAATTTTTGATCTGACAGGTTCACTGAACATATCATTGTATGTCCGAACATTCCTTTTAACGCACAAGTTACTTACTTGTGTAACGATATATCTGTAAGAGACATTAGTTAGTGATAGATTCCTTACCTTAGAATATCCCCAGGCGTCAGACTGCATCTGGCAAGTTTTCGTCAGCAGTACCCCTGCGCGTCGGTAGGCGTCTTCGTACTGCTCCGCATACTTCGCTGGCTTCGTAGCCGTTGAGATGACATCGTCAGATCTACTTAGACGCGCCCACACGCGCTGACGTCAGTTCTGTACACAACATTTCCGCGCCAGAATCGCAGAGCCATGCCAGAGACCGACTACTGGTGCAATAGAACTAGGGCCCTGAAAGGGATGACCTGAACCCTAGAGAACAGTTCGCAGAACGGGGAGGATGGGCGGGCGGTAAGGAATCTATCACTAACTAAGGTCTCTTACAGATATATCGTTACACAAGTAAGTAACTTGTGCATCTGAAAGAGACACGTTAGTGATAGATTCCTTACCTTAGAATACATACCCAAGCAATACCAACCCCGGTGGTGCATCTGCAAAGTGAGATTACACCAGAAAGTCACGGAGAACTAAACGGCCAAAAAAGCCATCTCTCCGGACCGGACTGTCAAGGCAATAGTGCTTAGTGAAAGTATGCAACAAGGCCCAAGTGGCCGCTTGACAGATGTCTTGCAGGGGGACACCACGTCCCAATGCTGTGGTAGCTGCTGTCACCCTGGTATAATGGGTGTGCAGCCCAAACGGAGGTTCCTTTTTAGCCAGATAGTAACAGGCTTTAATGCACAAGAAAACCCATCGGGAGAGAGTCCGCTTGTGCGCAGCCCAGTATTTCTTGGCGCCCACGTAGTCAGCAGAGAGCTGGTCATCCACCCGGAACTGTTGTGTGCGGTTAACATTGAAAGGGAGCGCACGTTTTGGGTCCAGCCGGTGGAGCCTCTCCTCTTCTCTTGAAGGGTGCGGAGGCGGAAAGAAAGTAGGCAGAGTTACAGTTTGCCCGAGATGGAAGGCAGAGAATACTTTTGGTAGAAAGGAGGGAAGCAGTCAAAGCATAACCTTGTCCGGATGAATCGCCAGGAAAGGAGGTTTGCAGGAAAGAGCCTGGAGCTCACTCACCCACCCACCGAGCGGAGGTGATGGCCACCAGGAAGACAGTTATCAAAGTCAATAACCGCAAAGGACAGTTATGAAGAGGCTCAAATGGAGCGCACATCAGATATGTGAGAACCAGGTTCAAGTCCATTGAGGCATCACAAAAGGAATAGGAGGGAAAAGGTGAGTAATGCCTTTGAGAAATCTATTGACAACCGGGGACTAGAAAAGAGAGGGCTGATCAGGCAACCTAAGAAAGGCTGAAAGAGCAGAGAGGTAGCCCTTGATAGTGCCCAAAGCAGAGCCCTGCTGGGCCAAAGAAAGGAGGAACAATAGGACGTCGGAAAGAGGGGCAGCAAGAGGATCAACAGATTTTGCTGTGCACCAGGCCACACATTTTTTCCACCGAAAGGCATATACCATTTTAGTGGCGGGACGCCTGGCTGCCAGAATCACATTACAGACTTCTAGAGGCAAGTCAAATGGAATCAGCTGTCGCCGCTCAATCTCCACGCAAGGAGGTGGAGGCTGGACAGGTTCGGGTGGAGGACCGTCCCCTGTTGCTGCGACAGGAGATCCTCCCGAAAAGGCAGTCGGATCGGGGGATCCACGCTCATACCGAGTAGCTCGGGACACCAAACTCTTCGAGCCCAGTCCGGTGCCACAAGAATGACTTCGGCCCGGTCGCGCCTGATCTTCTTCAGCACTCTGGGCAGAAGTGGTATAGGTGGAAAGGCGTACAACAGACCGTAACTCCACTCGCGACGAAAAGCGTCACCTAGCGAGTGCCGCCTTGGAAACTCCAACGCGTAGAACTGCTGACATTACGCGTTCTCTTCGGTGGCAAAAAGATCTGACCATGGTTCTCCCCACTGCTGAAAGAGACCTTGCACCACCTCCGAGTGAAGACGCCATTTGTGATGCAACACGCACCGTCGGCTGAGTTGGTCCGCCCTGGCGTTCAGTGAACCTGCCAGGTGTTGACCCACCAAGGAAATGCCTTAACGGTCCAGCCACGTCCAGAGACGTAGAGCCTCCTGACATAGGGTCCACGACCCCACCCCGCCCTGTTTGTTGGGAGTACCACATGGCGGTGGTGTTGTCTGTGAACACCTGCACTACTCTCCCCTTGACAGAGGGAAGGAATCCTTTCAGTGCAAGTAGGATCGCCCTGAGCTCCAAAAGGTTGATATTGAGCTTGGACTCCGCCAGAGACCAGAGGCCTCTAATCTCCGTCTCTCCCATGTGGCCGCCCCATCCCAGGAGGGACGCGTCCATCACTACTGTGTGCTCCGGTTGGGGAAGGGAGAGGGATCTGCCGCTGACCCAACGCTGGTTCGTGAGCCACCACTGCAAGTCCTGTGCAGTGCCCTCTGAGATCTGGACGTAGTCGGACAGGTTCTCCCGATGCTGCGTCCACTGGAACTTCAGGTCCCACTGCAGAGCCTGCATATGCCATCTGGCATGATCGATCAGCAGGATGCAGGAGGCCATGTGGCCCAGCAGCCTCAGTGTCTTCCTGACCAAAACCCAGGACCAGGGCCGAAAGATCGGAATCATAGCCCAAATGTCCTGGACTCGCTGTTCGGGAGGATAAACTCGAAACTGCACCGAATCCAGAACTGCTCCGATGAAGAGGAGCTTCTGAGAGGGAATCAGGTGCGACTTTGGCACGTTGATGGAAAACCCCAGCAAATGCAGGAGGTCGGCCGTAGTCTGGAGGTGGGAGATGACTGCCTGGGGCGAGCCCGCTTTTAACAGCCAGTCCTCGAGATAGGGGAAGACTGAAACCCCTGATCTGTGCAGATGAGCTGCAACCACCGCCATCACTTTCTTGAACACCCGAGGGGCGCTGGTAAGGCCGAAAGGGAGCACGGTGAACTGAAAGTGCTTGTGGCCCACCGTGAACCGTAGGTAATGTCGGTGGGCTGGCAGGATGGGAATATGACAATAAGCATCCTGCAAGTCCAACGCTACCAGACAGTCTTGCGGGTCTAGAGCAGACAAGACCTGAGCTAGCGTGAGCATCTTGATCTTCTCCTTCCGGAGGTAGCGATTGACGTTCCGGAGGTCTAAGATAGGGCGCAGACCTTTGTCCTTCTTTGGAACTAAGAAGTAGTGGGAGTAACAACCACTACCTACTTCTGGCATCGGAATGCGCTTGATGGCTCCCTTGGCCAAGAGGGCCGTAACTTCCTGCTGGAGAAGTGCCAAGTGTTCCCCCGACATGCGGTGGTACTGAGGTGGCATGGCTGGAGGGGTAGATTCGAAGGGGAGGGAGTAGCCCCTGCGGACTATTTGCAGAAACCACCTGAGGTTATGGAGCGCCAGTGGGGAAGGTGATGGTGAATCCTGCCACCCACTGGCATCAGGTGGGTCTGAAACACCGGACTAGGAAGGTTTAGAGGTTGCGGCGGCAGGGGAGGTGGTGGACTGACCCGTCCGCTGTCCCCGGGATCCGTCACGGCGGGTCCCACATCAGCGGCTGCGCTGAGATTGTGGCTGCGCAGACTTGCGGGTCTGAAAAGAATACACCTGGGCGCCCCGACCTTGACCACGAAAGGACCGAAAAGCAGACCCCGAGGGATTACGCGCGGTGGAGAGACCCAAGGACTGGGCCGTAGCCAGGGAGTCCTTAAAGCGTTCCAGGGTGCTATCCGCCTTATCACCAAAGAGGCGTGTACTGTCAAAGGGCATGTCCAACAGGGTGTTCTGGACATTCCCAGAGAAGCCAGTAGTGCGGAGCCAAGCATAACGACGGAGCACCAAAGTTGTGAAAAGTGCCCTACCAAGAGAATCGGCTGTGTCAAGCCCACAAGGAATAGTGAATTTCGCAGCATCTCTCCCTTCAGTAATGGCTTGGGAGAGAACCGGCCGTGCTTCCACAGGGAACTGAGGTGGCACCTGTGCCACAGTGTCCCACACAGAATGGGAATAGCGGCCCTGCAGGCCCGCAGTATTCACCGCCCGCAACCCAGAGCTTGCATATGTGAAAATCTTTTTTCCAAATTGCTCCAGTTTCCTAGATTCCTTGTCCGGAGGAGCAGAAGGGAACGCACTCAGCGAGGCAGAAGCCTGGACAACTAGACTCTCAGGCGTCGAGTGTTGTGTGAGAAAGCTGGGGTTGCCGGGCGTTGGCGGCGCGCCACACCTTGTCTTGGGACTCCTGTGTTAGGTTTAATCCAGGTGCCCAACAGGATATCAGTAAGCGCTTCATTGAAGGGCAGTAACGGCTCCGCAGAGGAGGACTGCAGGTGCATGTACAGAAGAGAGCTCGAGATTAAGAGCCTCAGCTGCCTGATGTAAAACCACCGAAAAGGTCCCAACCTCCTCCCTGGCCACGGAAGAAGAGGACAGAGTGCCAGGGTGTGGAGAGAAATCCAGATCCACTGGACCCTCTACATCGCCTTCCCACTCAGCCTCATCCTCACATTGAGCTGCAAGAGGGTCCTCAGACCCCTCCCAGTATTCCCCTTCGTCCACCGATTGCTGAATGGGCCGGTAAGGACGAGGTGCCCTGGGAAACGGGATAAACTCCCCTCCAAGAAATGGAATGGGAGGGTAAGATACCAGACCCAGGTCAGCGCCGTCCGGCGCCAGTGGCGATGCCGCGCCCGGCGCAGGATCCAGGGCCGGTGACGAAGCTGGTGGCGCCGCAGGGTATGGTGCCGGCGTAGCTGAGGCCAGAGGCGGCAGAATGGGGGCAAACCCTTCCGACGGATCCGCGGGGCCAGAAGGCGCTCCGGAAGGACCCGGCGGGGCAAACAAATGACGCAAGGCAGACACAAAGGCCTGCACCTCGTTCGAAGATGCGTGCAGCCCTAGAAAGGGAGGGTAGGCCGCAGACAACAACGGGGGCTCGAACGGAGCTGGGGGGGACTGACCGCTCACCCCCTCCACCGCGTTCCGCAACCAGTGAGGGGTAGAAGAAGAGCGATGCCGCTTCTTCGACTTTTTCTGGCGCCAAAACTCACGTTTCCCCAATTCCGACGAGCGATGCCGATGGCTCCGCGACCGGTCCCTTGACCTCCCACGGGATCTGGACCTTGAGCTTCGCAGAACCGTTTGCCGGACCTCCAACAACTTTCGGGAACGCTCCCACAAAGCTTTTGGAGCCATGGCCCGGCAATCAGGGCACGCCTCGGGGTAATGGGAGTGCCCCAAGCAGAAGAGACACGTTGTGAGGGTCAGACACCGACATGTTGCAACGGCATGCCCTACAGGACTTAAACCCGGGCATCTCTATTGCACCAGGAGTCAAGCACACGACAAAAGAAGTTGTCAGAAACCAAGTTAAACTTTTAACTAGGGGTACCGCTCTCTGCGCGGAAAAAGAAAGAACTGACGTCAGCGCGTGTGGGTGCGTCTAAGTAGCTCTGACGACGTCATCTCGGCGGCTACGACACCAGCGACGTACACAGAGCCGTACGACGACGCCTACCGACGCGCAGGGGTAATGCTGATGAAAACTTTCAGGATCCAGTTTGACGCCTGGAGATATTCTAAGGTAGAGATCTATCACTAGCATGTCTCTTTCAGATATGGGAAGATACTGTGTAGATCTTTGTGTAGAGGAAAGAGTTTCAAATAAAAATCCTCCTTTATTTCCTCAGTATGTAATGGCACCTTAAGGAAATTAGCTGCGCTACTGATAATGCCAGGTTATGCATTGGTTTAATCAGGTGGGGCGGGCTTAGATGGATAAAGATCCAGATCTGTGTTATCTGGTGGATCTGTGTCAAATGTATCCCGGTCATCCTGTGGGGATATTGATTGTTGATCCTCATCCTTTCCATCCCCTGTAAAATTATGTAATGACTCCTCTGGTGAATGGATGTATTCATGAACTGGGGAGTTTTGTGGTGATGAAGTGGGCCGTAGCCCTAGAGTCCTTAAAGCGTTCCAGGGTGCTATCCGCCTCATCACCAAAGAGGCGTGTACCATCAAAGGGCATGTCCAACAGGGTGTTCTTCACATCCCCAGAGAAGCCAGTAGTTCAGAAACAAGCATAACGACGGAGCGCCACAGTTGTGGAAAGTGCCCTACCAAGAGAATCAGCCATGTCAAGCCCACAACAAATAATATCGGTAATGGCTTGGGAGAGAACCGCCCGTGCTTCCACAGGGCACTGAGGTAGCACCTGTGTCAAAGTGTCCCACACAGAATGGGAATAGCGGCCCAGCAGGAACGCAGTATGATAGAGTTGGTATATGTTGTAGGGGAAGAGGGCTAAAGCAAGGTGGACTGGTAGCTTTATCCAGTTTCTTTCTGATTTTTGTAGGAATGTCTATTGTCTCTTGTAAAGAGAGTTGTCTCTTTGCAGGTTATGCCCTGAGTGGGCCTGGTGAGTATTCTTCCTGTATCAGGATGGATTACTAAGTGTTTTTGTTGAGAATTCAGTTGCTGGTGTAATTCCTCAAGTACTGGTTGTACAGACTGTGGAAAGTGCGCAACTGTTTGCTTTTTGAGCTCCAAATTAGCTTCTCTCCTGCAGTTTTTGAAGCTGATTGTTTGGTCTCCCAAGCTTTGGATTTAGATGCGGAGTCAGAGCGCTTTTTCGGATCCTAGGGTTTCTGTTCCGAAGATGTGGACACGTCTGCTTTACAATGTTTCGGTGCCGAGACTGTGGATTCTGAGGTGGACTGTTTCGGAGCGAGGAGCTGAGCCGAGGCCAGACTTACCAGAATCGCCCAGTCAGTGGTGATCATGGCCCGAAGGCAGTAAAGGCCCAACAGCAGACTTTTGTAATGTATGTTGTTTGGTAGGAAGAGGATGTGGCAATTTACTCACAGTTGTTGCCCTGATGAGAGGGTATCTTGTTCTGTGTTTGAATCGGAACTCTGTTCCAGAGAGAAATTACCCTCATTTGCAGCGGACAGATGTGCTTCCATTTCTGTTTCTGGTTCCTCCAAACAGAAAATGTCTGGTGTTTCATTGATTCTGAGTAGATACATTTGTAGTCTTTTAGCTTTACGATCTCATTGAATTTACTTTCACCTGAATGATTTGCAGGCCTCACAGGTTTGTTCCTGATGATCGGGAGATAGGCAGGAAATACACACCTTCTGTAAGTCTGTATGCGGAAATTTAGAAGGACAGGAAGGACAAAATTAAAAAAAGGTGTCCATTCCATCACCCTCTGGTCGTTTTGTAAGAAAACCGTATGAGAGAATTTCCGCCCTGATGGGGCGAAGGCCCCGAAAGGTGAGATGGAATCGAGTTCCCCCAGTCAAATTCGATGTTAAAATACTTTTTGTCCAAGTAGACATTGAATCTCAATCACAAACAATACCAACAGTGTTAGAAAAGGATCCTAATGACGGTGCAACCCGGAGCAGAGGAGCACATGACTGAACCTGACGATGTAAATAAACAATCTAAAGATGGAGTCGATCACCATGCACACTGCAAGCAAGAGGAGTCACTGTAACTCATGACTCAAACAACTTTTTCGAAGAAAGATGACTTGCACACTTCCGAGCCCAACACTAGATGGCAGACTTATGCTAAGCATGTGTATCTATAGCCACACATGCTATAAAAATATATTTATGGTGACAGAGAGTTAAATAATTAAACATGTATGTATCAACAAAAGAAAATTCATATTTAAAGATACAAAAATAAAGTCTGCAGACAAAACTGACATAACAGTATGGAACTACAGTGGGATCATACCACATAGAAAAGAAACAGCAAGTTGCCTAAGACACCACCACTAAGCAATGGCAGTATAAATATGAATAAGATGTTAAGTATGGAAATTAAAGCTCCTTCTGTGAGGGCGATGTAGGTTTGTTCCGTACAGACTTCTCAATAAAGATACTTAAAAAAAGTATGGAAAAGAACCTTGATAGCATAGTGAACACCGAGGTTAGTATGTGGCCTTAATATTATGAAAAGTGACCTATTTACAGATGATTTAGAAAAAAGTCCCCTAAATGGAAACCGGAAACTCTAAAGGATTCCATAACTAAAGAAGCTGAACAGTCTATAAAAAGAACATCAATTTGTATATGACATCCAGGGACCACACTTTGCACAGTGTAAACCCAACTACCCACTACTAGAGACAGGTAAATAAAGAAGAGTTGTCCCCTAGAGGAGCAATGATCCTGAGTGATAGGAATAAAAGTCTCCTATAAAAGGAAGAAGTTATGAGGTCAAGACCTCTTCCCCTCAAAGACCACCTATAAGAACACCTTCATAGGCAAGAAAAGGTACACCATTAGAGGGAAATGTCCTTCAGAAAAGAAGTAAATCCTTAGTAATAATGCACAGTTTTTAACAAACCGAAAAGAGTCAAAAACATTCATATCCTTAAAAATAGAAGGAATAAAATAGCCTGCGAGACTATGTCTGCCTGGAGACGTATAATAGAAGGATATAATCCCAGGAAAACAAACAAACATGCTCAAAGAACATGTACAAACCCACAATGTCTACACTGGGGTTGAGTGCTTGCAACGTTCAACACTCCGTCCATTATCCCCTTTGGTTTTGCTTTGTTCGCCCTAAGTTGGCAGGGTATGCCCAGACGTGGGTCCCTTGCTCACTTTGCCACTGGATTCAGACTAGCCTGGCTGATGACAGCTGATTAGCCAGAAACCGGTCCCGGGATGCTTGTTTCCAGTCCAGGGAAGACATGGCTTGGCAGTTCGGGCTGGACTGTTCCCATGAGGCACAGGGTCAGACTGATTTGCATATGGCCATGTCTGAACTGGGGTGGCAGAGTGTGCTAAAGAATGATGATGGATTAAACCCAGATCAGTTGCCTGGGGGTGAGTGCTTGCAATGTTCAACACTCCGTCCATCATCCCCTTTGGTTTTGCTATATATGTATCTGAAGCATATCTGCACAATTCAATAAGAGGCTGCTATGTGTATCTATGATAAAGTGACAAAGATAGAAAATATTGAAGGCAGTATTCATCCCAGAGTCTGGAAATTCTGACCAACTCCTCAAGCTTTTTCTTGAAGAGCGGGCAGCTGGATCCATCGTCAGTGACAAGATGATGCATAGTTGTCTGAAAAAGTAGAGGTTTTAGGAAAATGCAGAGGGAGCATCTGAGGTAGAACACCGTGAGCTTTCAGATGAAGATGAAAAAGGCCTGCTCTTCCAATAGATTAATTGTCAAATACTAAAAGAACAACTGATTTGTAGTGTCTACTGATGTAATGTTTTGGCAGTGGACAGATATAGTGGATTAAAGCAGGCTAAGATGAAAAATAAATTGTGTGCCTACCTAATGCACAGAAAGGGGGTGGTTAAACAGGTCTTCTAAGTTAGTTTGCTAGTGAGTGTTTCCTAAAGGAGAAACTGAAGGGTGTTTGCTTTGTTTTCTTTTTCATTTTTTGTTCTATGAGGCCCAATCTGTGTTGAAATTGGGAGAGGGGTTTGTAGCAGATTGGTCAGGGGAACATTGCAAATGTTCTAGAAGAGCATGTTTTACTTGTTGCTCTTGAACCATTCTTGGTTGTGTGAGGGTTGTGGGACAGCTACTGGGAATTTTTGTAAGCAGCATAGAAAACCTTTGTGGCACTTACACAGATGGCTTGAAAAGACAAGGGTAACAGTGGGTGGATAATTTTGAGGGCATCTACAATCAGGGGGCTGAAGGGAGTGTTAACATCCATGGTGCATCCGTGTCCGCTGGTAACACAGTGGTCTTCACGTTAGGTGAAGTTACAAAAGGCATTTTAGCCCTGTCTAGCAACAAGGCCCGGGCCCGAACAGCATGCTGCCAGACATGTTTAAAGGAAATATGGAGGTCTGGGCTCCTTTATTAACGCAGGTCCTGAATGCGGCTGTGCAGGAGGCGACGTTATCCTCTTGATCCACCGCAGTGATTGTCCCCATTTTTAAGAACGGGGATAAAGAGAACCCACAATGTTACCGTCCAATTTCTTTATTGGATTGCATGGTTAAGGTCTTAGGGAGGGTGATTCTAAATAGGATGAGTGACTGGGCAGATGAAAAGAAGATCGTGAGTGATGTTGCTTTCGGGCAGGGAGGTCGAAGGCAGACCAATGTTTGAACCTCCACTTAATTATTAATAAGTATACAGTGGCTTTGGCGGAATCCTTACACCTGGTTTTCATGAACTTGACGTCTGCTTTTGATAGGGTGAACAGAGCGAAGCTATGGGCTTTGCTCAGCGAGATGGTGGTCGATCCCAGTATTGTGGCTTTTTTGGCTGATCTCCACTCAATGACCTCAGCCTCAGTGCAGTTTTCTCAAGGTGCTAAGTGCACTCGATCATTTCGAACAAGTTGTGGGTTTCGGCAGGGGTGTTCACTGGCCCCTTTTCTGTTTACCTTGTATGTTAATGGACTGGAGTCTTCGCTTTTATCAGTCCCAGATGATTGTCCTAAGATTGGTGACAGATCTCTCCCTGTCCTATTATATGCGGGTGAAGCGGTCCTGATGGCTCGGACAGCTCAGGGGTTGGAACTGCTGTTGGCCAAGTATGTATCTTTTATGAGGCTCCTACACTTGTCGGTTAACTTTTCGAAGTACTACATAATGGTAGTGGGCCCCAAAGCAACAAGGAGCAAGACCTTCAAGGTATCTAATTTTATCCTGAGCAAAGTCAAGGCCTTCCCCTACTTGGGTGTTTTATTTGATGTTAATAATTGTTGGAAACTCTTGATTGTAGCCAAAAGATCAGTCTGTAAAAACTATGGGGGTGGTTTTTAGTTTTACACATAGGCTTGGGTCTAATGTACCGAGGGATCGCCTAAGAATTTATCAGGCCAATTGTATTGCACAGCTGCGGTATGGAAGTGAGGTCTGGGGGTATGTTAAGTTGGACCAGATTCAAACAATAGAGAATCATTTCTTGAATAGGTTGATCTAGGTCCCCCACTCAACTCCAGCACTGTCTGTACATGAGGAACTGGGTCTTGATTATGTCTCGGAACTGATAGCTCTAAGCCCGCTCATGTGCTGGATCAAGATTTGGAGCATGGCAGAGCTGAAGCTAAGCAGTTTAATCTTTGGGGACTGCCTGACGTTGGACTGGGTATCTAGCGGCCTTGTTTTCTATAGGGAGGCCAAACATTTTTACTAACCATACCTCCACTCTCCGTTCAGGAATTGGGGAGTGTCAAAACGGTTGTTCTTGGAACGTCCCCGTTTGGAAAGAGGAGGAATAGAACTATAGAATCCTTCAGTGAGGGGTCATATGCTTTTAAAAACTGTGCAGGGGATGGACCCGTATTTGGGCTTGGTTCACTCACAGCATGATAGGTTATTACTGGTCAGGTTTAATTAATTGCATCACATGCTGGTGGGTGGGTTCGGGAGGAAAGAAGGGCACCCTGCGGCTGCGACAATCTGTCTCCGCATGATATGCTCCATTTTATTATGTTTTGCCCTTACTTCAGCTGGCCTAGGAAGCAATTTTTAATCCCCTTGATGAAATCACTGAATTTTAAACAAGTCAGGCCTGCACTGATGTACCTTCAGATGCTCCCCTCCGACCGGGTGACCTTTTTGGTCCTAGCCTTTTTAAAAGCTGTCTGGGTGTCCAGGAAGTCAAGACCAGATTAACTATATTATTTGCTTTAATGTTCCTGTTTTTAAGAGTAATTCTATTGTCTATTTTTATGTATGACATTACTATTACTGACCTTGGACTTCGATTCTTTTATGTTGATTTTGTTTACCGAATAAAGATTTACTGATGATGATAAGGCACTGACAACTAAATGGATATGGTAGTTACTTCTCATCACCTGCCAACAGTTCTGACCTGGACACTGTCGCACAACTGCTCAAAGTAAAATAGTCCACGGATTGAAGATTTTGCCTCTTCTGCCACCAGTGAAACATATTGGTCCTTGGTATCTCCTAAACCTTGACTCTCCAACCAGCTGATGTCCATCTGCCACCGAACACATGTCAGTAACTGGAGAAAGGGAAAACAGTCATGAGAAGCCTGCTTTGATTCTGCTAACCCCTTTGGTGAAATCTCTTTTTGTGCTATCAATCAAACTGTTATTTTGTTAATGTTTTCTACTACTATGGCTTCCTTTTTCATGCTTTGCTTGATATCTGTGTCTTCATATTAATTGTGTTTATTTCCAAATTTCCTTAATATACTTTTGCGTTTGGTGTCTTGACAATATTTGGCTGGTAACCTTATTTTACTCAGCATCTGACGTTGCTTGGCTGTTGATGGTGGATGACAAGTTGACTGGAGCTGGTGAAGGTCACTATGCCATTGCTGTCACTTGCCAGGCTGCTGTAGGTGGATAAAGGGAGTTGGAGAACGTCACTGTGCAATTGTTGACTGCCATTTTAGGGCTTTATGCCACAGGATGATGCAGCTGGTGCAGATGGCAGCGGCAATAAGGTTCATCATCATGGCATTAGTGGTAGTTAATGTCCTGTTGTAGTTTCCAGTTGTCTGCCTTTTCTATGCTTCAGTTGATGTAGTCCATAATCTAAAATTAATGTAAATAGCTAAAAACAGGTGTGAAAATTCAGTCAATCCTAAAGAAATATGCAAGAGAAACTAATACACAAACTCACATGTGGCAAATACTGGTAGGGCAGCTGATTAATTTCACAGGATAATGATGCCATCTTCCTTATTCCTCTCCTGTCATTGCCCCACCCATCACCACTGACAGACAATAGAAAATGGACTTTGTAGGGCTAAGCGTATGGGTTTTTCATAGGCTTTAGAACTCACATTGACACATGCACCTCAATCCACAGGATAAATAAATGTTTTACAAAATAAACAGTTTTCTTTCACAAATTTCCCAGAAAATTTACTTTTGTCTACCACTATTAACCATAAAGAAGGAGAAGTAGAAAAAGAGGGAAATTTGATGGCAATCCCAAATTACATTTTCGATGGAAAAAGGAAGACCTAGAAAGAGGAAGCCTTTGGCAAACCAGACACAGAAATAAATCAGGGCAATGCTGGCTGAAAAGATGGAGATGGTCACTCCGACATGAGACAAAAACGGCAAAGGTAAAGTTTTGAATAATGAAAAGGAAGGTGTGCTTACCTTTACTAAAATGGCACCTATTTATTCCGGTTATAATTGTAAAGATAGAATATTTAACATTGCTTATTTGTATTGCAAACTTACCTTCAAAGGTGGGGCATTAAGAGTGGGAAACTGGATAAACCACATTGTGAGAATGTCAAGCCCCACAGTCAGGGAAATAAGGTGGTAAAAATTGTGAAGTTGAAGGAAGAAGGGTGAACGCATATTGCCGTTGACCAATAATTTCACTCAATATATTTACAAAGGAAGTTAGTGTTGATTTCAGAGGTTGAGCTGCTGCAGGTCATATCCTTGCCAATAGACAGTGTAAATTCAAACTATACTGCCTAATGATTCGAGTTAATTAACCTTCAAAATGTTCTCTACTTATGTGAAGCTGTGTTGAGGAAGAAGAATATCTGTCCAGCTATATCCCGCCACATTTCTTTACTTAGTGGGTGCAGTCCCAAACGCTCTTCTCAAGTTCCATGAAAGCCACTGTTTCCCCTGTGTGAGTCTGTACATTCAGAATGCACTTCCACAACGTATTGACAAAGTACCATCCATCTCTGTTTAAATCCAGTGAAGTCATGCAAACTGAGCAACTTTTGGTCATCTTCCCAATTGCTCACTTTAGGTTTAAATCTGTTTTTATTGTCACATTTGCACAACATGATAACAATTCTCAGCATGAGAGGTAACCCCTCTACTTCTCATTGTAGTTAATGCAACTTTTAAACCCCTAAAGAAAGAAGAAACAAAAGGAACCCCCCTCCCCCACAGCCCCAATACCAATTGCTCTGTAATGTGTGGTGTCGAGGGTTTGATTGTGGGTTGCTTTTGGGTGCTCTCCACACTTCAAGCTGCGTCAAGGTCAGTGAGGGCAGTGAGGCATAATATTCGCAAGTAGCAGGGACAGATCAACTCGGAATCCCTCAGTTAATAAGGCTATGAAGGTATGCCAGGTGGTTCTAAATGTATCGCCTCGCCATGTGAATGTAAGGGTGAGTTTTTCCATACCAAGTATGCTCCAAAGGCGTAGCAGCCATCCCGTGTGTGTCGGGGTAGAAGGTGACGCCCTGAGTGCTATAATGGTCTGATGGGTGGCCCCCAGCACTATACTGCTCTGACACCCTCTGCATGATGAGAAGGGGTAATTGAGAGGGTTTGGGAGGCCTAGCAGAGTACAGGATGGGAATCTGGGGAGCTGGGTGGAGAAGTGGATATCGATATCATCATCTAGTACCGAGGTCCAAAACGCTGTGATTATCTGGCAGTCCCAGAGTAGGTGTGTGAGCGTACCTTTTGCCCCGCATTGGCACCAACAGTTATCGCTGCTGTGAGAAAGTGGCTCTGTATATACTGTTCCTTAATAGGTACAGGGTGTACAGAGTCCACAGACCCTAAGGGTTTAACAGAGGTTAAAGTTAGATATAACCTTACTCTCTAAAGTGGTAGCTTGGTCGAGCAGTAAGGCAGTATCAGAGGACAGTGTAAAGCATTTGTTGTACACACTCAGTCAGCAAATGGTTCCACACACTCAATAACTGAACTCTAGGCCAATGGTTTATATATAAAAAATATATGCTTGTTTTATTTTAGAACCCAACACTTGGGATTAAAATATACTTTCTCGACAGGAGATGTTTCATATAAATACTTTTGTATATGCAATAGACTTTAGAAAACAGTTACAAGTAGTTGCAGTAGGCCACTATTTCTAAACACAACAATACATTGAGCTCGATGATAAATTCAAGTTATTTGCAACAGATTACTTTTGTAATTCCAGGACTGGATCCTAGATTCAGTCCTGGGTCAGTTCTCAGAATCAAGTGATGAAAGTCGACTTAAGTACTGTAATGATTTCTAACTAATATTTAGCTATTTTAAAAGTTGACACTTAAAAAATATTTCAGAGAAAACAATCAATGATTCCCTATGGAAGAAAATTCAGGTTATAGGTACAGTATGTTCTCGTTACTTTTGTAATCCAGTACAGGGTGCCTAAACTCAGTACTGGGACCTTTATCCAAAACAGGTAAGTAATTACGTTTTCAGATATTATATGATTTTTGAAGAATATTTAAAGATTGCAGAAATCAACACTTGGAAGAAATTTCACAGAAAAACAGTCAATGGTTTCCTATGGAAGAAGAATGAGTTAAAGGGAAGTACAGTTGTGGGTATTTTTCAGAGTCAGTGCTGGGCACCAAGATCCAGCACTGGGAGCTCACCTAAGAGCAGGTGAGTAAATTCGTTTTTGTCACTCGGCTGATTTTTGGTGAATATTTGAAGATTTGAAAAGTCCACACTTAGAAGAAATTTCAGGAAAAAGCCAGTCAATGTTACCCTATGAGGAAAATAGAGTTTGCGGTTTAAGGGCAAGTACTTGACTGGCAGAGTTGAGGTTCTGGGCACAGACTCAGGGGTCTCCCAGGGTCAGGTAGGTACAGTTGGTTCACCCTCAGCGACTCTAGGGCGGCCGGGTGCAGAGAGAGTTAGGCCCAATGTTATCCTATGAGGGATAGGGGGGCCTTGTTTGGTGGCTGCTGTCTGGCAAGCACTTACTTGGGGCAAGTGGGGAAGTAGGTAGGTGTAGAGTTTTCACTGCCAGGGCCACTCGGGCGGCTGGGTGCAGAGAGCTTTTGAGCCTTCGGGCACTCAATGGATTTCAATGGGAAATCTCCGGTTTGGAAAAAGACTGCAAGCTCGGGGACGAGGACTCTTCAGGTGCCACCACCACTTCGAGAGGTAAGTTGGGTAGTCGGAGGATAGGTAGGTACCCCGGGATTGGACACAGAGGGCCGTAGGGCGCCGGGTGCAGGGGTGCCTTTTGGTGTCCGAAAATCTTACCCTCTGTTGATCGCGGTTGGGGTGGCACACTGTTCTGAGGCTGCAGGCTTCTTCAGGATTGTCGAGGGGGGTCCTTGAGTGCCGGACTCGGGGTCACAGTCGCCGTCCACGTGGGTTTAGTTCACTCCGGCACCGGCCAGGCTTGGCTGGTGCAGAGTGGGCTGGGATCGCGGTTCCGGGCTGCTGCCAGGGGTGAAAGGTAGGTTCTGAGTAGAGCCTCTACTCATGGGAGTCCCAGGGGATCAGAGTTCAAAGGTAGCCAGGTCCTCCGGGGCTTCTGAGGTTGCTGGCCACAAGAGATGCCGGGTTTGGAGCAGGAGCAGGTTCGACGTCGACAGGCCGGTAGGGCTGGGGCCAAAGCAGTTGGTGTCTCCCTCTCCTTAGCAGCTGCAGGGCAGGTCTTCTTTTCTTCTTGCTCTTCTTGTAGTTTCGGAATCTGGAATCTGGGGAAGGAAGGTTCAGGGTGCCCCTAAATACTAGATTTAGGGGCGTTACAGGTAGGTGAAGGACAGGGACCAATGGGTCCCGTCCTGGGGTGAGTACACCCCCTATCCTGCCTCTCTCCTGTGGGAGGGGGGCAGTAGCCTAGTCCTGATAGGGTAGGGCTCCCCATCTTCAAGATGGCGAGAGCCCAGAGGTGTGCTTCACCTCGCCTCCCCCACCTGAGGGGCGGGGTTGTCAGGCTGGCACATCCCCTGTCCTTATTTGGGGTTTCCGGCCGAAGCTTCACGCCAGAGTGGGGGGTTGCAGGGGCCTGGGGAAACTCACAGAGGCGGCATGCCTTTGAAGCTTCCCCCTGCCCATCCTGGGGGAGGAGATTTAGCACCTCGCCCAGGATGTGCATTGTTGCAGGACCAGGAGAGCAGGGGCTCTCCTACCCAGGGGTCCAGCAACATGTCTGCTGGGTGGCAGCCTAGGCAGCCTCAGAGCAGACGTGGATTCGTAGGTTAGGTTTCAGGGGGCACCTCTAAGATGCCCTCTGGGGTGCTGGGTACATTAAATCCCACACTGGCATCAGTGTGGGTTTAATGTGCTGAGAAGTTTGATACCAAACTTCCCAGTCTTTAGTGTTGCCATTATGGTGCTGTGGAGCTCGTGTTTGACGAGCTCTCAGCACCATGTACTCTTAAATGGCAGCACTGCACTTACAGGGCTCAGGAATCGACCTTGGCACTGTAGGGGCACAGGGCTCCTGCTCCTGTGCCCACACCATTGGCATAAGGCACCCAGCTAGAGGGGTGACTGATGTATGCCATGGCAGTGTAGGTGATGGGCATGGCACACAGGGATGTGTGCCATGTCGACTTTGTTTTGGTCTTGCACCCAAACACTCAGCCTGCAAAGGCAGTGTGTGTGTGTGTGTGTAAGGGTACAGGGCCTCAAGGGTGGCACAAGGTGTGCTGCAGCTCTTAGAGGTCTTCCTTGGTCACAAAGCCCTGGGTACTTAGGGTACCATTTACTAGGGGCTGACATGTGGCCAGGGTTTGCCAATTTGGGTTTGGTTTGTTTTAGGGAAGGAACATAGGCCCTGGGCACCTGATTGGCAGGAGTCCAGGGCACACTCAGTCAAAGTACATTCAGCAATTCAGCAAAAAGTGGGGGCATACCATGCAAGAAAGATGGCACTTTCTCACAGCTGCAAGTTGGATTCCCCCGGTGGAGTCGCACCGGAGTTAGGTACCAATAAGAGGTGATTTTTATGGCAGTTTAAGTGATCAACATATTATAGGTGGCGTGCCGGGCTCTATGGAATATGTCATGCCATTCTTTTGAGGAAAGTTGGTGCCCTTTTTCGGTTTCCCAGTGTCTCTGGGCCAGGAATTTGTCTTCGGTCGGAGTTGGCTGGAAAATAACGTATAGCTCTGAGATAAGGCGTTTGTCTGACTGTTTGCCCAGGAGCCATTTCTCATAAGATGTCAGTAATCCCCCCACTCCCTGACACATCGATGGGTGCATTAGCCAGTGTCTGATTTGGAGATATCCGAAACGTTTGTCTCCAAGGATGGCATAGTCTTTTTTCAGGGTGTCAAAGGAGATAGGGCCGTCCCGGTCAAAGAAGTGTCCTGCCACTTTACAGGGTGCTTCTCGCCACACGTGGAACAATGACCCAACCATAGGTGTAAAGTCAGGGTTGTCAATGATCGGTGTTAGGGGGGGAGGGAAGGGTAGTCAGTCTTCCTCTGCGTGTGCACCCATCCCACATCTTCAGTAGGGAGTGTGTAATCGGCGAGATGTATAGGCTGGGTGTTCAGTGAGCTTGTGGGAGGAACAGAACTTTCTCCAGCGGTGTCCCCGCCAGGGCTCTGTCCATGAACAGCCAGTGTTTCTCTGACTCAGCTCTGGACCATTCCACTAGTGTAAGAAAGTGGCTCTGTATATACTGAACCAAAGTAAGGTTGAGTGTGCACAGAGTCCACAGTCCCCAGAGGTTTGGCAGAGGCTAAAGTTAGATATAACCTTACTCTCTAAAGTGGTAGCTTGGTCGAGCAGTAAGGCAGTATCAGAGGACAGTGTAAAGCATTTGTTGTACACACTCAGTCAGCAAATGGTCTCACACACTCAAGAACTGAACTCTAGGCCAATTGTTTTGTATATAAAAATATATAGTAGTTTTCTTTTTAGAACCAACAATAGGTATCAAAATACTTTCTCAGAATAAAATGCTGTAGTTGTATACTTTCAGTAAGCAATAGACTTTTAAATGCAATAGTTACAGTTGTTGCAATAGGCAACACAATTCAAACACAATTATAACATTGAGCTCAATGGGAGTTTTTAAGTAAATGCAATTTCAGTTAGTTTGCGTGTGATTTTCTTACTCAGGGTTGGATCCTGGATTCAACCCTGGTGCATTTCCTGTAAACAGTCAGAAGAAATCGTTTTTGTTAAACAGGCGATTTTTAAGGAATATTTGTAGGTTTCAAAAATCGACACTTGGAAGAATTTCTGGCAAAAACCAGGCAATGTTATCCAATGGAGGAAAATCAAGTTATCGGTAAGTACGGTTGTAATTACTTTTCAGGGTCAGTACAGGGCAACAAGATCCAGCACTGGGATCTCTCCTGATAACAGGTGAGTGATTTCGTTTTCGTTGTTCGGCTGATTTTTAGTGAATATTTTAAAGTTTAAAACTCGACACTTAGAAGAATTTGCAAGTGAAACCAGTCAATGTTACCCTATGAAGAAAACGTAAGTTAACGGCTTTCAGTTAAGTACTCGACTGGCAGAGTTAAGGTTCTGGGCATAGACTCAGGGGTCTCCCAGGGTCATGTAGGTACAGTTGTTACACCCTCAGCGGCGCAGGGGGCCTTTGGTTGGTGGCTGCTAGCAGGAAGGCCACGCGGCTGTGGGAGCTGGGGTCCTGGTCACTCACACAGGGCAAGTGGGGAAGTAAGATAGGATAGATGTTGCACTTCCAGGGGCACTCAGGCGGCTGGGTGCAGGGTGCTTTTGAGCCGTCGGGTGCTCAATATATTGCAATGGAGAAGTTACCAGATGAACAAAGGCTGCAAGCTCGGGGACGGAGATTCTTCAGGTGCGACCACCACTTCGAGAGGTAAATTGGGAAGCTGTATGTTAGGTAGGCACCCAGGAGTTGGGCACAGGGGGCCGCAGAGCGCCGGGGTGCCTTTTCGCGTCGGGAAATGTTACCCCCTGCTGGTCGCGGTTGGAGGAGTCCCTAGTTCTGAGGCTGCAGGCGTCGTCTGGAGCATCGAGGAGGGTCCTTGGGTGCTGGATTCTTGGTCACAGTCGCCGGGGGGACGTCCGCGGGGTCTTTGTTCACTCAGGCACAGGCCGGGCTTGGCGGGTGCAGAGTGTGCAGGAGTCGCGGTTCCTGGCTGGCACCAGGGGTTTGTTACTTGCTTTGAGCAGAAACACTGCTCGTGGGAGTCCCAGTCTTTTAGAGTCACAAGGCAGCCAGGTCCTCCGGGGTTTTCGAGGTTGCTGACCACTGGAGACGCCGGGTTTCAGCAGGAGCAGGTTCAAGGGTCGACAGGCCTGTAGGGCTGGGGCCAAGTAAGTTTGTGTCGTCCTCTTGTTAGCAGCTGCACAGCAGGTCTTCTTTCTTCTTGCTTGTTTCGGATTCGTGGAAGGAAGGTTCAGGGTGCCCCTAAATACTAAATTTAGGGGCGTTACAGGTAGGTAAAGGGCAGGGACCAATGGGTCCCTTCCCTGGGGTGGGTACACCCCCTATCCGGCCACTCTCCTGTGGGAGGGGGGCAGTAACCTAGTCCTGATTGGGTAGGGCTTCCCATCTTTAAGATGGCAAGAACCCAGAGATGTGCTTCACCTCGCCTCCCCCACCTGAGGGGTGGGGTTGGCAGAGGCTGGCACACCCCCTTTCCTCACTTGGGGTTTTCCTGCCAGTCTTCCCGCCAGAGTGGGGGCTAGAACCGGTGGGGACCAGCTGCTGAGTACAGCAAGTAGTTTGGGGAGGCTCACAAAGGCGGCATGCCTTTGAAGCTTCCCCCTGCTCATCCTAGGGGAGGAAAACTAGCACCTCGCCCAGGACGTGCATTGTTGCAGGCCCAGGAGAGCGGATGGCCATCTACCCAGGGGTTCAGCAACATGTCTGCTGGGTGGCAGCCTAGGCAGCCTCTCAGGCAGGACGTGAATTGTGGGTTAGGTTCAGGGGGCAACTCTAAGTTGCCCTCTGTCGAGCATCTTACATTAAATCCCACACTGGCATCAGTGTGGGTTTAATGTGCTGAGAAGTTTGATACTAAACTTCTCAGTCTTCAGTGTAGCTATCATTGTGCTGTGGAGTTCGTGATGACTACCTCCCAGCACCATATACTCTTAATGGCAGCACTGCACTTACAGTGCCCAGGAATGGACCTGGGTACTGTAGGGGTACAGGGCTCATGCACCTGTACCCTCATCAGTGGCATAGTGCACCCAGCTAGAGGGGTGACTGAGGTATGCCAGGGCGTTGTGTTTGTGGGCATGGCACACAGGGATGTGTGCCTTGTCGACTCTCTGTTTTGTTCTGCACGAAGACACTCAGCCTGCAAAGGCAGTGTGTGTGTGTTAGGGCACAGGGCCTCTAAGGGTGGCACAACAAGGGCTGCAGCCCTAAGGGGCCTTCGCTGGTCACAGGCCCTGGGTACCCAGGGTACCATTTACATGGGGCAGACATGTGACCAGAGATGCCAATTGGGTTTAGGCTTCATGCAGTTTTAGGGAAGGAACACAGGCCCTAGGCACCTGATTGGCAGGAGCCCAGGGCACACTCAGTCAAAGTACATCAGCAATTCAGCAACAAGTGGGGGCATACCATGCACGAAAGATGGCACTTTCTCACAACTCGGTATGGAAGCTGGGCGGCTTAATGGTACCGGAGTAAGCAAGGTATTCAAAGGACACCTTCTGCTGGGGGAGCCAGCTTCGCTTTTTACTCATTCTGGGCCGCTTACCAACCCAAATGAAGTGGACCAGTGCGGCCTGCAGGCCAGCGATCATAATGATGGGGGGTGGGGGTGGGGTTAGTGGTAGGGTCTGGAAGAGGAAGAGAATTCTGGGCAAGGTGGTCATCTTTGAGGCCGCAAATCAGCAGAGTAAGTGCAGCGGGTAGTGTCCCCACTGATCAGATTCATTGCGCACCCGTCTCGCCAACACTACAGGATTTAGGACATTTGTTCGCTCCAGGGTAAGGCAGAGCTGGACTTTCAGGTATGGAATGGACTCTAACGCCCAGCAGATCGTATAAGTTCGTTTTAGGGCCTCCATAACCGGAGGGGGAATCGTGAGGTTAATAGCCTGGGATTTGTGAAGATTCATTCGAGATCCGGACACCCTTCCCAACTCTTCCAGCTCGTTTAAAAAGTGGGGCAGGCTCTCAACGCGATTGTCGAACATGACCATAACGTAATCTAAGTAGAGGCTAATTTGATGCTCCTCCCCGCCTAAGGAGATCCCATAGATCTTGGGGTGAACGCTCACCTGCTGCACATAGGGCTCCATATAAAGAGCAAATAGAAGGGGGGAAAGCGGGGTGCCCTGTTGTGTGCCCCTGCGTATTGGGAAGCCCTCGGAGCTCCGTCCATTAACTCGCACTGAGGCCATCGGAGACCTGTAACCGCTGAGGACCCAGGATCGGAATCTCTCCCCAAAGTACGTTAGTGTCACACTCAGGAAGGGCCAGTGGACCCGGTCGAAAGCTTTTTCTGCGTCCACTGATAACAGCATGCTGGAGCCTTGCATTTAATGCGCTTTGTATTTGATGTGCAGAAGTCTTTTGCTGTTGTACGCGCATTGTCTTTGCGAGACAAATCCCGCTAGATCGTAATGTTGAAAACCCTGCATAAGGGGGTTAAGGTGGGATGCCAAAATATCTGCGAAGATCTTTGCATCCGTGTTTAACAGCAATATACGGTGGTAATTGGCGCATAATCACTTATCTTTTCCAGGCTTAGGGATGACGACTATGGTCGCCCCGAGCATCGAGGCCTGGGAGGGTGGCTGAATCTGTGATAGCATTGAAGGCCCGGGTAAGAACTGGAGCTAGCTCCAACCATAAGGCTTTGTAGAAGCCGGAAGAGAACCCATCCGGGGATTTCGGCAGTTTCTGCCTAGAAATGGCAGATATGATCTCTTCGACCCATATGGGATCTTCGAGGGAGGTAGCCTGGGAGTCAGTCAATCTGGTAGTGGAGGAGTTGTGGAGGTAGCGTGTTATGGCCTCAGAGGGGACAGGTTGATCGGAGCACAGAGCTGCTTAGAATTCCCTAAAGCGAGCTGTTATGGAAGCATCCCTTTCCAGCACATCCCCACTCTCTGACAAAAGAGAGTTTACTCTATTGGCCTGTTGCTGAGCTCTAAGCTTAGTGGCAAAGTGCCTGCCACTTTTATTTCCATTCACATAGAAAGAGTGTTTTCGGCGCAGGAGTGTGTATTCCGCTCTGTCTCGATCTAGACTCGCCAGCTGCTTCCGTGTGGTCTCCAGCTGGCGCCACATCCTAGGGGCTCCGGTTTCTGCAGCTCTGCTCTTTTGATCTTGCGCTGACGGTTTTTGGCAGCTGAGAGAGACATCAGCTCTTATCTAATGACCGCCTTCAGTGCAGCCCAAATGATGGAGATAGGTGTGTCCGGATTGTTATTGAAATCCAGATAATCACGTATGGCAGTCTTAAGCTGCTTGATCACTTTTGGTCGCTGCAAAAGTGTTTCCAGAAGCATCCAGGGTCTTCGTACGTTCCTCTGTTGGGGATTGTGGATCTCAAGGATAAGCGCTGAGAGGTCGGATAAGGCTCTCGGCTCTATCTCCACTGAGCGGAAAAGTTGCTGGAGGTCTCGAGTTCCCTAAAAATATTCGAAGCGGGCATATGATTTGTGAGCATGCAAGAAGAATGTGTAGTCAAGGGTGTTGGGATGGGATGTTCTCCACAGATCTGTCAACCCCACCTCCCATAAACAGGCCAGCCCCTCACCTGACAATGTCCCGTCTCCTCCCTCCCTAAGAACAGAGCGGTCCATGTTCTTGTCAAAGACTATGTTAATGTCGCCCCCTACTAGAACCAGTCTGTCCTGAGATGTCAAGAGTCCTCGCTAAAGCCTCACGAATAAAGCGCTCTTGCCCCTCATTAGGTGCATACAGGGTGCCCAAGGTTAGCGTCTGAGTGCCTAGTTGGATTTGAAGAACCAGGAGGCGGCCCTTGAGTTCAATCAGCTTGGGGCCTACTGAGCCTTGGAATTTAATTGAGAATAGGATAGCCACCACAGCAGTCTTACGCCCTTGTAAGGAGAACAGTTTCTGCGGAAAAGCTTTGGATATGAGAATATTAAAGTCGCTTGCGAGGAGGTGAGCCTCCTGGAGGAGGTAGACATCTTCCCCGGTATGCTCTAGATAGGAGAGGACGGCCTTTCGTTTAACTGGGTTATTAAGCCCTTTAACGTTTAGGGAGATTACTTTCAGCGTGTCACATGTCATCATTGTGTATGAGTGTGGTCAGGCTAGAGGCTGGTGGCCCATTCCCTCATCTCTCTAATTGTACTACAGTGTTGTATAGATGCCCAGGATGCGGGAGTTGTAGCGGCAGTGTCCCTGTCGCCCCTAGGGTAACCCCCCCGCCCTCGATAGTGCAGCGCGATGGTACATTTCAAACAAACATATAAATAAACGTGAAGAAAGTCTCAGGAATGAAGAGGCCGGTTAGAGCAGCCCCCCCATCTTCCGACGAAGGAAACAAGAGATGGGTTTATTGGTGACCACGTGTCTTCTTGGGGGACCCCCCCATGGCCCCGTTTAGCGTCTGATGTGTGCCCTCTCTGTAGGTGAGGCGGACTCTGCGTTTTCAATTGGTGCCTCCCAACGCTCGGTCCCCTGCTAGGCTCTCTAGGTCCGCCATCCTCTCCAGTGCTATCAGATCAGGGTCTGGTTTCGAGATCCCCCCCGTAGGTGCCTCCGGCAGCTCTATCAAGAGGCGGTCACAGAGAGCGCCGAAGGAGCATAGTTGGTGGGTTTTTCCTTCCCAGGTGAAAATTAGGCGAATGGGGTGACCCCACATGTATGGGGTGTTTGTGCTCTCTGAGGAATTTGGTCACTGGGTGGAACTCCCTCCGTTTCTGCAGCGTAATTGCAGAGAGGTCCTAAAACAGCTGGAGTGGATGGCCACCAAAATGTATTGGATCGGTGCCTCTAGCTGCTCGGAGGATACGATCTGTTAGGGGAAAGCTATGTAAGCTGGCCAAGATGTCTGGAGGGGACATGTTCTGAGCCCGGGGAGGTCCCACCTGGTGGACTCTATCAAGGCGGATATCCGACGCTTTTATATCTCCCAGGATCTTGGACAGGACAGCCTTGACGTACTCTTCTAGGTTTCCTGCCTCGGCAGCCGTCAGAACATTTTTTGATCCGTATGTTGTTGCATCTTGACCTATTCTCAAGGTCCTCAGCATGGACCTGGAGCTCTAACTTCATATCGGTGAGGCGGATTAATTCCTGTCGGAGCTACTCAAGCTCCTCGTCTCTGGTGACCTCATGAGACTCCAGTGTGTCCACTCTGTCTCCAATGTCGGAGATCTCGTTCCTGACTACTTGCAGGTTGCGCGCCAGGTCCCCCTTAATCGACTACAGGTCTTTGAGCAACGTGAACAGGGCCTCAAGATAGGAACAAGTGGTCGGGGCCTCTCTATCGTCTGCGCTTTCAGGGGGCAGAGGAGCAGCTGGGAGGCCTGAGACAGCTTGTCAGGCCCGGACGTGCCCCACCAAGCAGCTGGGAGGTCTGCAACAGCTTGTCAGGCCTGGGCGTGCCCCGCCAGCCAGATGGCCCGTAGTCAAATATCAGAGCACCTAGGGGAAGCACCGCAATCAATCAGCCGTCCTCCGCTTCTGCGGCCACAGCCCCTCGTGTGCTGCCGCTGACATTCCTCAGCGTACAGGGCACCAGGGACCTCCGCACCCGCAACTCAGGCACCGGGCTCCGTCGCTTGCGTCCTGCGGAATCACTGTGCATGGCTGCTTCTCTCTGTGCGTGGTCATCAGTCAGGCTGCTGTTGGGCTCTGGGGCTGCCCACATCCTCGGGGGCTCCTGCACTGCTAGGGGGGCAAACCAGGCAACCGGAGGGCCCACGGGTCCCGAGATCTACTGCGCGATAAGTCCAACCCCCCCAGCAGCGGGAGCATCGAAAATTTAAGGCGTTTCAGCGTTGCCGGAGCAGAGGGACCATAGAACACGTCCACTCACTCTGCCATTTTGGCCACGCCCCCTCAATTGCTCACTTTAAAGTAACAACGTTTCCTAGGTTTAGTCTCCTATTGGTTCTAAACAGATTGTATTTCAGGTTTCCCACACTTCAGGATACAGGCACCAATAAAACTTAGTAGTTTTGAGGACAGTCACTCTGGTTCTTCTCAAGCCAAGAAGAAATATATATATATCTATATGTATTCTTTTCTTTTGGTTACTCCACATGCATGTTCTACATAAGGTTCCAAATACAACCATCACTTCAAAGAAGCCAGGTTGAGGCATGATTCTTTGCATAAAACCTTTGTATTTTGGAAGTTCTCCCAAAAATGAGAAAACAAATTAGTCTGGAATATTCACCTATCTCTAAATAAGTGAGAATTTAGGGCCTTCTTTAGAGTTTTGTCGATGCAACGCAGCCTCTTGGCGCATACTGGAGGTACCTGGTGGGCTAATTGGCCCCCAGGGACCCACAGGATTGAGGAGGAATTAAGTCTCTAACTTAAAAAGGGCCAGAGGGCGTGTTTGCACACATGTGAACTCAGGCCCCACCCCCTCCCTTCACCCCTGTGCAAACGCGCCCCGTGGCGCGTTTTAAGTTGGGGAATTAATACTCTTTCAATACTGAGGGTCCCTGAGGGCCAAATAGCCCAACTGGTATCGCCAGTATGCGCCAGGGATCTGCGTTGCAGACAGGTGTTCAGAGGCCACGCCCCTTTCTACACCTCTCTGCAACGCAGCTCCCTGGCGCTTACTGGAGGTACCTGCTGGGCTAGTTGGCCCCCAGGGCACCTCAGGATTGAAGAGGAATTAATTCCCCATTTTAAAACGTCCCACAGGGCGTGTTTGCACACATGTCACCTCAGGCCCCTCCCCTTCCTTTACCATTGTGCAAACATGCTCTGTGGTGCGTTTTAAGTTGAGGAATTAATTCCTCTTCAATCTTGAGGGGTCCCTGGAGGCCAACTAGCCCACCAGGTACCTCCAGTATGCGCCAGGGAGCTACGTGGCAGACAGGTGTTCAGAGGCCATGCCCCTTTTTACACCTCTCTGCAACACAGCTCTGTGGCGCTTACTAGAGGTACCTAGTGGGCTAGTTTGACCCTTAGGATTGAAGGGGACTTAATCTATCAACTTAGAACGGTGACAGGGTGTGTTTACACAGTGGTAAAGCGAGGGGACGGGGCCTTACGTGATGTGTGCAAACACTCCCTGTAGCGCGTTTTAAGTTAGGGAACAAAATCCACTTCAAACCTGAGGGACCATGGGGGCCAAGTAGCCCACCAGGTGCTTCCAGGAAGCGCCACTGCGCTGCGTTGCAGAGAGGTGGTGCAGGCCGTGCCCCTTTTGACATCTCTCTGCTACGCAGCTCTGTGGCGCTTTCTGGATGTACTACGAATTCCGATTTATCAGGAGAGACCTCAGTGCTGCATCTTTGAGCCCAGTACTGATCCTGAAAAGTAATTCTAACCATACTTACCAGTAACTTGAATTTCCTTCCATAGGCTAACATTGACTGGTTTCACTTGGAAAATCTTCTAAGTGTGGCGTTTTGGAACTTTAAAATATTCACCTAAAATCATCCGAAGAACGAATTCCGATTTACTCACCTGTTATCAGGAGAGAACCCAGTGCTGCATCTTTTAGCCCAGCACTGACCCTGAAAAGTAAATCTAACCGTACTTACCAGTAACTTGAATTTCCTTACATAGGATTCCATTGTCTGGTTTTCAGCAGAAAAGTTTGTCTATTTTCACAAACTAAAAATATTCCTTAAAAATCGCCTGTATGACTTAAACGCATTCTTTCAACTGTTTACAGGAGATGCACCAGGGCTGGATCCAGGATCCACCACTGAGTAAGAAAAAGTGACGATCACACTACTTACCTGCTAAGTGAATATCCTTACATAGGGTAACGTTGACTGGTTTCACTTGGAAATTCTTCTAAGTGTGGAGTTTTGGAACTTTAAAATATTCCTATAAAATCAGCAGAACTACGAATTCCGATTTACTCGCCTGTTGTCAGGAGAGACCTCAGTGCTGCATCTTTTAGCCCAGCACTGACCCTGAAAAGTAATTCTAACCATACTTACCAGTAACTTGAATTTCCTTACATAGGATTCCATTGTCTGGTTTTCAGCAGAAAAGTTTCTGTCTATTTTCACAAACTAAAAATATTCCTTAAAAATTGCGTGTATGACTTAAACGCATTCTTTCAACTGTTTACAGGAGATGCATCAGTGCTGGATCCAGGATCCACCACTGAGTAAGAAAAAGTGACGATAACACTACTTACTTGCTAAGTGAATTTCCTGCCATAGGATAACATTGGTGATTCTATGTTGAATTAAGTGTCAACTTTTAAAATACAATAATATTCCTTAAAGATCACTACTGTAAGCAAAACGCTTATACTCAACTGTTTAGAGGAGATGTCCAAGGACTGAATCTAGGATCCAGTCCTGTGGTTAGAAAAGTAATCCATAAAGTAACTAATTGCATTTAACTAGAAATTCACATTGAGCTCAATGGTGCATTGTGTTTGAAATTGTGTTGCCCATTGCAACAACTGTAACTACTGTACTTAAAAGTCTATTGCCTATTTGCAAAGTATTTCAACTAAAGTAATTCATTCTGAGAAAGTATTTTTTGTAATGTAATGTATAATGTAATTATAATGTAATTTAAAAAATAAAATATCTAGAAATAAATAGTTTACAAAAATGTAGGAAATCAGTATTAAAAAAATCAATATAACAATTAATACATTTAAAAATTGTCATTTTCAAAACCTTTGAAATTCACTGAAAAAACCATAGGTTTCAGGCACGTTATAGTTAGGAATTAGCATTTAAAAAACCTTAGAAATTCACTGAAAAAACCCATAGGTTTCAGGTGCATTATAGTTAGTTGGACATTTCTCTCGTACAAAACCATTGAAATTCCCCAGTTATAGTTAGTTCAGCTAACTATAACTCGCGCGCCCGCAATGCACTGCTGATGACGTCACATATTACATCACTCATGACATGGTCAGTGACATCACTCATGACATCACTGATGACATCTCAAATTACATCACTGATGACATCATCCTTGTGATAGAGTGGCAGACCTCCTCTCACCATAATAGAACCTTTGATACGCACACTCAAAAATAGAAACTAACATTTTCAAATGAATGGACATAGCAATACCACGTACAACACACCAATTCAGTAATTCCAAGATCTACACACATATCCACTCATCCTCCAGTCACTCATTCATGTACTCACTCATATGTACTTGTACACCTATACATCCTGTAACACAGTGACACTCATCCATAGAGTTAACTCAGACACATAGTCACACATGCAAACAAAGTATCAAACATTCATTAAATTGCATATATACATTTATACACACACCACCACACGTACTGCTACAGAAACTTACACATACTTACTCTCTTAAACAATCACTCATAGAAACACAGACTAATTTATACAGGAACTCTTCCAATCTCTCACTCTCACATATACTCACGTATATACACCAACACTCACAGATACTAGTTTAAAACATATGTAGTTACTCATAAAGACACTATTGAGACAGTCATTCACTCAGTAACACACCCATACACACACTCATCCACCCATACAGTGCTGCACACATGCTGTCTTCAATACATACAAACAGCGAGTCACTCATTCATGCATCCATGCACTCTGTAATACCCCCCACCGAACCATACAAACACTCACACTCATACTGATACTCAAAAAACCAACTAATAAACTAGATAGACACTCATGTAGCTACTCAACAACCCATGCAGCCACTTATACACAAAGTGAGAGACTGATACAGATATTTACATATTTAAAGATTACTTACTATCCCATGTATTCACTAATATACACTTAGTCAGTTATTGAATCAATTTTCCCCCCAAAAATTAATCCATTTAGACACTTATATACCCATTTATTCTTCCATCGACCTTGAGATATACATATATAAAACATATTTGATTTTCAGAAAAACACACATTCACTGGATGATGTCATGAGTGATGTCATTTGAGATGTCATGAGTGATGTCATGAGTGATGTTATGAGTGATGTCATGAGTGATGTCACTGACCAGGTCATGAGTGATGTAATATGTGACGTCATCAGCAGTGCATTGCGGGCGCGCGAGTTATAGTTAGCTGAATTAACTATAACGGGGGAATTTCAATGGTTTTGTACGAGAGGAATGTCCAACTAACGATAACGCACCTGAAACCTATGGTTTTTTAAATGCCAATTCCTAACTATAATGTGCCTGAAAACTATGGTTTTTTCAGTGAATATATATATATATATATATATATATATATATATCGCGCTCGACTTCCGCCTTTTTCCCTTCACTCTCGATCGGGTGCTTCAAACGCGGTGACGGACACCGCGTACATATCTAGGCTCACGGTATACAATAAATACCAGCACTCACGGGAACAGTTGCCCTTAGTTTATTGTTAGGACAAACGCACGACAAAACGCGTTTCGGCTGCCGCCTTTCTCAATTATGGTCGGCGTCGACTTTTGGTAAACATAAATACGTTACATAAGACATAAACATAGGACTTACTTCAGTCCTATAGTGGCAGCCATTACTAAACATGCAAAACCTTTCTTACATTCTTGTTTATATTATTGACATTTTAACTTCAAATGTTACAATCTCGCCCTGCATGGGCTAAACATTATATAAATTGTCATGCAAACTTTATTTATAAGAAAATGTTATTGCAATGTCGACCCTCAATGGGTCAATGCTGCATAAAATAGATTTTCTCCTATGTCTATTGTTAACTAACGGTTGTTGTACCTAATGCCTAATGAGCAGAATCCCTGACTACAAATGAACAGCCATTTATTCAGGCAAATACGGGGTACTGCGATGGGAACCTGCTTCGCCCCCAGTTACGCGAATTTATTCGTGGGCTGGTGGGAGAAGCAGGTGGCCTGGGCAGAGACAATAGAAATTGGACAGAAAAGGTTATAAGTTGGACCAGATATATAGATGATCTGTTTATTGTTTTCAAAGGTACAGAACAACAAGCATGTGAATACCTGAAAGTGTTAAATAAGAATGATCTCAACCTCAAGTTCACAGGAGAAATAAGTAAGAAATCTGTGAACTTTTTGGATCTTACGGTGTTCCCCGCGGAGGGTAGACTTTGCACCTCTCTGCACAGGAAACCCACCGCGGGCAACTCCGTGTTGCATGCCAAAAGTTGCCATCCGGAAAAAACTATAATCAGCATCCCGTATGGCGAACTTCTTAGAATAAAGAGAAATTGCACACACAACTGCGACTATCAAGTTGCAGCCAAAGAAAGCACAAGGAGATTCGAGATGAGGGGGTATCAGAAAGAAATCCTAGATGAAGCAAATAGAAAAGTAGAGGGCAAACCTAGACTTGATTTGTTTAATGATGAAATTTGTGACATCACAAAAAAGAAGGAAACAAATAATAACTTCAGGATGATTACTGAATACTCAGATGATGCCCAGGTCATTAGAGAAATATTCAGTAAGAATTGGCACATTTTAAAATCAGACCCTACAATAGGAAAAGACCTACCTAAAGCACCACTCATGACATTTAGAAGAGCAAGGACACTGCGTGACGATTTAGTTCAGAGTCACTGCAGCAAAGAGAGCAGATCACCAGCTTTTGGGAAAATCACAGGCTTTTATCCATGTCTCAAGTGTAGGGAGTGCAAAAACAGTAAAAAGGTTACAAATTACACCGTGCCTGGCCTAGACCATCCTAGGAAAATCAACAAGTTAATGAACTGCAATACTTGCTTCACTGTGTACTTTTTGGTTTGTCTATGTGGCTTACGCTACATAGGGAGCACTATACACTCCACCAAAGTGCGCATTTTAGAACATTTGAGAGCCATCAACAATAAGGATGTAACATATCCGGTGGCACGACACTTTGAGGCATTCCATCAGAGAAACAGGGATCTGTTGAGTTTTATCTGTATGATCACGTACCATCCAATGTCAGAGGGGGTGACAGACAGCTACAACTAAGAAGACTAGAGTCGAGATACATTATCGACAATCAGACTAAGATGCCACTTGGTCTGAATAGCGGGGAGGAAATGGCTGTTCATTTGTAGTCAGGGATTCTGCTCATTCGGCATTAGGTACAACAACCGTTAGTTACAATAGACATAGGAGATAATCTATTTGATGCAGCATTAACCCATTGAGGGTCGACATTGCAATGACATTTTCTTATAAAGTTTGCATGACAATTTATATAATGTTTAGCCCATGCAGGGCGAGATTGTAACATTTGAAGTTAAAATGTCAATAATATAAACAAGAATGTAAGAAAAGTTTTGCATGTTTAGTAATGGCTGCCACTAT